>NC_056745.1:532768422-533093422 GCF_019279795.1 Protopterus annectens
GTATGCCCATTCATGCATGTGTCCACACAGAAGACGCTCTAGCTGAGAATCGAACAGGACGTCTTAGTGTGAGGTGACAACGCTAATATTATATATATATATATATATATATATATATATATATATATATATATATATAAAATCCAACAAAGAGCAGCATATAAACTATGGCCAGGGCGAACAAATTTTTCACTCAACAAACAACGATAATCCAAAAATACCCAGTGCAGCTTCATGTGAAAAATACTCAGTTACAACTTCACGTAAAAGATATATTTATTTGAACTTAAAAGTAATCAAGAAGGTGGAGCAATAAATGGTTAAGCGCTTTCGTGTTTCATCAATAACCCTTCCTCTAATATGGAGGACCCCTCTTAAAGAATAGTATTACCTCTAATCTGTATGCCAAAGGAGGAACCAAGGTGACACAGGCGGAAATGGCTGAAAAGTGTGCCTTAACAGAAGAATAGGTCGGCCCTGAATGTAGAAGTTCAGAAAAGTAAGAAAGAACCCTAGGTGCAGGAATAAGAAAGGTGTCCTGTTATTTCTTTTGACACCACCATTTTGCCACAAATTTTCCTGGTACTAGGTTTCCTGGCCTCCTGCAGGACACTGAGTGTGGATGTGGATCCCTTGTGCAAAACAGAGGCATCTGCTTGTTCTGGGAAGAGGCAAACAGATCTGCCAGAGGAATACCTCACCTGTGAATGAGAGTCAAAACCCCTCCCTGTGAAGCATCCATATGTGAGATGGTGCAGAGGTTCTGCTGTGTGTGTCCATCATCACATTATCTGCTAAAGGAATGTACACTGCTTGCAGGTGAATGTGCAAATGTTTGTTGTGGGTTTGCATGACAGCTCCTAACCCAGGTCTGAAGCATCTGTGCAGATTTGTTGTGAGGTTGTGGGGATTTGCAAAGATATACCCTGGCTGCAATCCGCCATTGCCCCTCTTTTTTCAGGCATGGGAGGAGAGGTAGAGGAGCATCTAAGGCCAGGGGGTGTGCATGTTGGTTCTACCAACTCCTCAGCAACCACTGAAATTTTCTGATATGTAGCCTTGGTAAGGGGAGCACGGGTATCAAGGATGCCATGTACCCTAGGACCCTCAGGAATTCCTGATGATGTTTGGAGAGAGACAGGAGTGTTTGGAGGTTGTGTGTGATGGTTTCCACTTTCTGGCAAGGAATGAAGACCGACATCTGGTCTGTTTTTATCCTGCACCCGCAACAAAAACACGTCTTGGGTGGGTGTTAGGTGAGATTTTTCCTGGTTCACAGTGAACCCTAGGTTTGCCAGGGTACTGGACGCCATGCCTAAGTGATGGGGGGGGGGGGGTCTGGCAATTCTGGTGAAGTATCAAGAGGTCGTCTATGTATGGATATATTTAAATGCCCTGCACTCTGTAATGGACGTTAACTGGAGCTAGGCACTTTGTGTATACTCTAGGGGCTGCTGACAGCCCACATGGCAATGCAGAAAATTGAAAATGCAAGGAACCCATGGAAAAGCATAGGAACTTCCTGTGACTGGGGTAAATAGGAATATGAAGGTAACCATCTTTCAGATCCTGGGATACCAGGAAGGCTTGGTGAGGGATGACAGGCAGGAGGTGATGCAAGGTGAGCATTTTGCAGGCAGGCACCTTGAGGAATAGACAGAGTACAGACAAATTCAGGATTGGCATCCAAGGGCCATCCTTTCATGGAACCAAAAACATGCTGGAGTAAAACCCCTTGTCTGTCTCTGTTCTGAGGGTACTCTTTTTATGGTGTCTTGAGCTTGAAGCTGATCCAGAATTGGGGGGGGAGGGGATGAAGCTGACTTATAGGTGGTTGGGGTATACCCTGATAGGGAGGAAGTTTCCACCAAGTCATAAAGTATCCTTTCTGGATGATGGAAAGGACCCAAGTCTGAGGTAATTTTCCACCACGAGGGTAGGGAAAGGGTGAGGTGGAGGGATAAGGGGGTGGAGCTGGGCAATGGGTTTGAGTCACAGTTGAGGAGCTCTGTCCTGGTCAGGCTGCCTCTGAAAGGAAGTTGGTAGTGGAGGTGGAAGTTTGTTTAGGAGTGGAGTGTCTCCTAGGTTGCCTCTGTCCCTAGAAATAGGAGCCATCTACCCAGAGCCAGAAAATATAGCAAATCTGCTGTCCAAAAAATACAGCTTCAATTTCACCACCCTGTCCCTTAGCCACCCCCTCCCCACAGGAATTACTATCAAACAACCCTCTCAAACTATCAGCAGGGAGTAGGCCCTAGATAAGCTTTCTAATGCCAAAAACACTGCATTCATGGCCACCATTAACATCCCAAGTTTCCTTTTAAACAGCCTGACTCATCACCTATCAGGATCACTGGACTCGCTGTTTAACCACAGCCTCCAAAATAGGCTTTGTGCCACATGAACTGAGAACTGCAAGAGTCATCTCTGTCCAAAAGGGCAGGCATCAATGGATGACCATGGCAATAACAGACCCATAAGACCGACTAGTCTAGTTCTGCACACTGTTCATGAACACCCTCCAAAACAGGAGATAAGAGGTGCACCTGATTGGGAGGGGGCCATATCTTTGAAAGGCAGACTATCCTTCCATAGCAAAGATACAATCTTACCAGCAAGAAAGAGTTGATTCTACGGAAGCACGTACTAAAAGTGGGAGACAGCAGAGTGTTTGTGGAAAATGATTACTCATTGTACATCAGGGAGAAAAGGAGTACATTCACTCCAGCAATGAGGGAATGTCAAGAAGCAGGTGCGAGATTCAAGCTGATGTATCCAGCTATCTTCAGAATACATTTTTCCTGGAGGTTCAAAGTAATTTTTGATGCAGAACATGTTAAGGAGGAAATACAAAAGTCTGTCCAAAAAAAAAAAAAAAGAGAGTTATCAAATAGAAGGGGAGTCTTTTGATAATTAAGGCTATAGACAGACTATGCCAGTGAAACGTTTTTCCAATGTTTCAAAGAAAAATGCTCGAGAGACGGGGAAAAAAAAGCACAGTAGTTGACTAGAATAACCAGGTGTACGTAGAAATGAACCCGAGACTGGATTTGACAGATGGAAATCAACAGGAAGAAAACCGGCAACTCAGAAATGAATGGCTAACTGTGGGATTACAAAGCATCAATTGCATTTGTGAAATATGACAGAAAAAGAAAACCTGGAAATATTGGACTTATTTGTCTTTGGTAAACTTGTAGGGGACTCCAAAGTTTTTCCCCTACTTCATGTCATTTATATTTAATAGAACATTAAGGACAGGGGAAGAGGAGTTAACTAAGTAAAACAAATTTTGTTCTTAATAGTACTTTTGTAATACAGGACATATACTGCATGCTATGAAATAAAGTGTTTCAGTTATTTGTGCGTGTAATATGGATACTGTATACTCAAGTAAACAGGTGACCCTGTTTGTTTACCTTCTTTCTTCTTGCTCAGTTTTTAGAAATGTAGGCAATGCAATGTAAAAATAGAAGAAAGCCTGGACAAAAGAGCATGATAAAAGTAAAATGAATGTGCTTACTTTTGGACAGAGGAATAACTGGATTAAGGCCCTTGGCTTGAGCTATAACATTTAAGAGGAAGCAAATAACTAAAAAAAAAACACTGAATGCAGTGAAAAGTCTTCTTGCAAATAAATGTACACAGCACAACACGAGAAGGTTTTAGTGGAAGGCAACTTTATCTGTTTCTCATGTTTCCATGGAGACAATCTGATAAGGGCAATAACAGTCGAAACATTATTTCAACTGCTAAGAGATGATATTTTCTGAAAGCACTAAAGTTATTTTTAAATAAAAAAAACGAATAAAGATAAAGCAAAAACAGCACTTAGTGCAAGCAGAAACACAGGTTGTACCTTGCTTCTTAGTATGGATAAACTTCATTTTAAGTTAATTCAGGCCTATGGGTGTGACTGCCAATCTGGGACAACTGTTCCTATTACAAGGGCTAGACTTCATTATTTGAAGATGTACATAGTTAAGTGTGTCTGTATTAAGTTAATCGGTTCTGGGGGTGTTCTGCACGTGTTTTTTTTTGAGGGCTTTCATTAATACAAAGTCTTATAAGGTGACAAAGATTCAAATGGATATGACAAGAAACTGTATAAAATGTTAACCTGCCAACACTAGTGTATGCATGTAACAAAAGCTAAAACGACACCAATTTTTAAAAAAGCTGTTACATATAACAGGTAGGAGTAATATAACTTCTTGTCATAATGACAGCACTCTCCATATTATCTTTAAATGTGAATGGCCTCCCAAATATATGCAAAAAAGAAAGAATAGTGAACTATATTAAAAAAAGCAGAGTACCAAAACAAACACCTCAGCCGAGTAAAGCACCCTTGTACCAACAATGGTAACGAAAAAAAGAAAAGCAAATCCAAGGGTACACCAATGGCTAAAAAATCCAGTAAATTCACGTAGAAATAAACTCTTTATTGGAACCAACAATGCCTAGGACAGTAAGCGCTTTCACGTTGTATCAACGCTTCTTCAGACTTCAATAGCACTCAGTGAATTCCATGTCTTAAATACTAAAATCATTCAACACCTACAGACAATCAATTCATTAGTTGATGATATAGATTTAAAGTGCTAGTTCTCACTGCTAAAAAATATATATAAAAAAACTGCTATAATAAAAAATATATAAATTAAAATGTGAAGAACACATCAACATGAACACTTTCAATGTTTAAATGCCTTAGCTGCCAGGAATGGTTTTAAAGTAATCTTTTCATTTAAACCGTACTTATGTGCTTGCAGCCTGAGAATCCATTTGTTCTCAGCCTCCTCAGTGCGATTCTTTAATCTACTGGTCCTTTTGACTAATTCTAAAACCCTAAACTTGAAATGATGTTGAGACCCACATTCCATGATATGCCGTACTATGAGAAAAAAGCTATTTCAGACCTGCAAAGGAATGAGACTATTGTGATTAGACAGGCAGATAAAGGGGGAGCCGTAGTGATTATGGACAGGGAGATGTACAGGAATAAGATCCGGTTAATGTTAACAGATGAAGATACCTACCGTCCTTTGAGTGCAAATTCACTGCATAACTTGATAAAAGGTGTACATGGACAATTATATGACCTGCTGCTTAGCAATGTTATAGATACAGATCTATATAAATACTTCCTTGTCAAAGATCCTTTGGTTCCCACCTTTCGGGGCCTGCCTAAAATACACAAAGCAATGCATGACCCACCACTTAGACCCATTGTTTCCAGCAAAGGTTGGCTAACTGAGTCATTATCAATACTTTTGGATAAACAGTTCAAACTGATAGTTAATAATACTAAACATATACTTCGGGACACACAACAGTTTTTAGAGAATCTTGCTGTGTGTAATAGTTGTAATTCCATTGAAAATTAGAAAACTACTAACAAACAAACTAGAAGCCATAGTCGAGTCTCCAAATGATGTGGAAATCCTACAGAAGGGCCTCGCTGAGACAGATGCCTGGTGTCAGAGCCATGGCCTCAAGCTCAGTGCCAAAAGTGCATTGTCATCCCCTTTGGTAAAAACTCTGTACCCATGAACTACTACATAGACAGCAGTCTACGTAACACCGAATGTGTGATGAGACCTTGGGACCCAGGTGGACAGTAGTCTGTCCTTTGATAGTCACATCGCCACAGTAGTCAGGAAGTCCTTGTATGTGGCACACCTCATCATAAAAGGGTTCTTATCCAGGAAAAAAAAGAGTTAATTGTTCCCCTCTACTCAACACTCATTAGACCCATTATAGAGTACAATGCCCCTTTTGGAATGTACCTCACAGGACATCTTCAGCAGCTGGAAAGGCCACAGAAGTACCTCACAAAGAGGATTACTGGCCTCAAACAGAGCCCTACACTGACCGTCTCAAAAAACTCCAGCTTTACTCCAAGTATATTGCCTACTCCGAGGTGATCTCTGCCTAAGATATAAAGCTATGTCAAACCCAGAGCTGTTGGACATGCTACACCTAAAGAAATCCCAATTCCTCCCAGCTACACTCTTTAGGGACTTAAACCTTGTCACCACAATAAACAGGACATGCTGGAGGGATAGATTCCTGCCCCAGAGACTTCCCATACTCTGGAACAGGCTACCCATCTATGTCAAGCAAAGTTCTTCATTAGCACTCTTCAAGAAAAATCTTGATGACTGGATAGGAAATAGGAAATACACCCCGGGGATCACTTCTGTGTCTCTGCTTGTCAGTGGCACAGGAAATTAACTTTCTTGGGTGGCGTAAGCCAGGGAACCTTGTTGGCTAGGCTTACATAGGCCCTCGGGCCGATAGCCTAGTACCTACCTATGAACCTATGATGACATTTTTGTTAGTCTCGATGTGAAATCATTGTTCACATCGATTCCCAATAATATTGGCATTGAGTTTGTGAGGCTTTTTTTGTTAAAAAATAGTATAAATAACAGCAAGATCATAAGGTGGATGTTATTACTTGAAATACTATTAGAGAACAACGTTCTGCTATATGAGGATAGCTACTTTTTACAAAAAAAGGGGATTGCCATGGGAACCCCTTGCGCAAACTCATATGCCAACTTGGTGTTGGCATATTGGGAGGATGCGTATGTGTTAAATAATTTAATTTTCAATGAGCACATTAAGCATTATAGTCGATTTGTAGATGACGTTTTTGTTGTGTGGAGAGGAACAGGACAAGAATTAAATGAATTTATTAGATATCTAAATGGGACCACGGATTTTCTCGAATTTGAGAGCACCCATTCATATGTGGTGATAGAGTTCCTTGATGTTCAGTTGACCAAAGGGTCAAGTGGAATAGAAACGAAAATGTTCAGGAAGCCTTGTTGGAGGAATAATCTCCTCCATCGAAGTAGTATGCACCCTAAGCACATTCACTCGAATATAATCAAGAATCAGACACTTAGGGCATCTAAATTAACTACAGATGAGATCGCCTTTACAGAACAGAAAGATAGATTAGTGAACAATTTTGTGTCAAGGGGCTACAATAGGAGAGTGGTACAAGATACCATAGCATCAAGTGATAAACTGAGGACAAGTAAAGGTAGACCATTTTTTCACGGAAAGGTAGAGGTTGATATTACACGTAGAGAGAAGCAATCTGTAGAGAAAAACAGGCTTATTATACCATTCACAAACAGGAATGGTCAGATTAGGAGGGTTATTGAAAACAACTGGAAGATTTTAGCCATGGACGATAGAATCAAAACCTTGGTTGATGAGGCACCGAGCATAGCTTATAGGAATATTAAGTCCTTAAAAAGGCTCCTATGCTATGAAAGAATAGATACAGGGCTAATAAAATCTCAAAGAGCAGGTACGTTCCCTTGTAGAACCTGCAACCAATGTAGATATATAGCAGAGGACAATGTTTTTATCCATCCGCATACTGGACGTACCTATACGTTTAGATGTTATGCTGATTGTAGAACGAAAGATATAGTATACTTAGCACAATGTCAATTTTGTGAAAAATATTACATAGGCAAAACAAATCGAACACTACGTGAACGTATAAAGGAACACATATATGCAGCCAATAAAGAAAATATGACCAATGCAATAGCTCGGCATATCATGGAATGTGGGTCTCAACATCATTTCAAGTTTAGGGTTTTAGAATTAGTCAAAAGGACCAGTAGATTAGGGAACGTAAAGAATCACACTGAGGAGGCTGAGAACAAGTGGATTCTCAGGCTGCAAGCACATAAGTACGGTTTAAATGAAAAGATTACTTTAAAACCATTCCTGGCAGCTAAGGCATTTAAACATTGAAAGTGTTCATGTTGATGTGTTCTTCACATTTTAATTTATATATTTTTTATTATAGCAGTTTTTTTATATATATTTTTTATATATATTTTTTTAGCAATGAGCACTTTAAATCTATATCATCAACTAATGAATTGATTGTCTGTAGGTGTTGAATGATTTTAGTATTTAAGACATGGAATTCATTGAGTGCTATTGAAGTCTGAAGAAGTGTTGATACAACGTGAAAGCGCTTACTGTCCTAGGCATTGTTGGTTCCAGAAAAAAGCAGAGTGCACACAGTTATGCTACAGGAGACACATTTGGAACTACGCTACAGGAGACGCATTTGGAAAGAAGTGAGCATGTGAACATGATAAAGAAAGGATTTCAGGGTGGTTACTCAACAGAATACCTGGGATAAAGGAAAAGGGCAGTACTTACAAACATCATCATTGTCTGGTATGGAAATTGCTTTCAAGCTGATTGGAAGGCATTGGATAAGATCGTTAAACAGGCTACAAAAATCATTAGCTCCAACCTTCAATCCCTACAAGACATATATTCAAACAGATGCTATGCTAGTGTCTGAAAGGGAGGGATAAACACCATCCAGCTTATGGACTGTTCCAACTCCTGCCAACAAGAAAGCTCTACAGAAGCATTAGATGCAGGACATCCAGATTCCTTAACATCTTCTTCCCACACACTATAAAACTGCTTAACAACAAACCCATGCCCTAACCGCTAAATGGATAAAACATTATTTATGTGCAATATGTCATTATTAGTTACATAACTCTCTATATAGCTCACTCTGCGTATCTCTATCTGCACTATAAAAACTGCAAACTGTAAGTTTGCGGCATATATTAGTGGTGGGTAGGTTTTTTACACGTGTGCCTTTTTATTTATAGTACTTCTGTTTGTTATATATCCTTATATTTCTACTAAGTCTGTTCCTGTTGTACTCGTTTTTGCTGTAAAAAGCATTCAAATTTTTTTACTGTATTTATTTTTAGCATCTTATTTTGATTTCTATTTTTAGTATTTTTAATTATTAATTTAATCTATCTTCCTTCAGCAAACTATTTCTTATGCTACGAGCCTGGGTATGGAATCTTCGTGCAATGATACGCACTTTTTCCTCTGTGTTGATCTGTATGGCAATAAAGTTTACTTTGACTTTATTATTAACTACAAGAGGCGCTCCAGTAGTGATAAAAGAGGAAAAAATATAATGATAGACTTGCAGTACTAAGGGGCTACTGGCAAGGCAGTAGGAATACACTGGCACGTATTTATATTCTAGCTAAAATTGCTACAAAGGGGCTTAAGAAAATTCTAGGAGAAAATCAGCTTTCAGCAGGGAATATTACTTACAGGTTGGGACCGGAATTCAATTTCCAACAGTGGAGATGTGTATAGGAGGCCTAGAAGGGAAACGATAACAAAAGAGGGTAGATTTTTGAATAAATTTATGGAAATATGTGATATGGAAGATATGAATTCAGCAGTAGAAGTTTGGATACAATTTACATATTATTCCCAAGGAACAAAAACTGGGCATGGCTAGACAAATTATATTTCACTGGAATGTACGCATTTAATTGAAGGTTATAACTATATCAAATCATGCACTAATGAAAGCATAAAAGGGCAGGGTAATTAAATAAAAGTAAGACAAGAATTGTAGTGGAAATTATTCAGGAGTTATTAGGGAATACAGACATTTATTCAGAAAATATAGCTTGGGAGTGCAATAAGATTAAAGTGGAGTTTAAAAATAAGGTGGAAATAAAAGAAAGACGTGCTTAAGAAGTAACAAGAATTATTTAGAGGGATTGATAAAGGATAAAATATTGCAGAATAAGGGGAATCTCACAAAACAAGATGAGGTGCAATGGGCAGAGTGCTAAAGAGAAATTAAGAGGCTACCTTGGTAATATGCTAGAGTTTAGAAAGACTGCTGTTAAACAATTTTTTGACAACTCCAGAGCGCAAAAGCTTTTGGCACTACAGCTCAGGATGTAAAGGAATATTTTGGAAATTTTATGAAAATCTGTATAAAACAGAGAAATCTGGAAATGAAGAAAAAGTACAAATGGAAAGATCATGGCAGCCAAGGGTTATGTGGGAAGAGACTAAACAAAAGATAATAAAAAAATGGATAAAAAACTGTTTTATGGATATGAGTAGCAAGACACAAACAATGAATATGTTTTAATCCTTGTAGTTTTATACACAGTTCAAGGATATTTTTATCAACCAGAGGAGAAGCTCTGGATAGCCATTAGTAAAACAAAAAAAAATTTAGGTCTTGAGGTACTTTATAGAACCTATCAGGTCTCTTAGTTGAGTAAGTTCAGTGACAAGCATAGTAAAAGTGGATGCAAATGCATCCAAGAAAAGCATCCAAAACTGAGACAACCAGCCACCTCCAGTAAATTTCAATCTCTCTTCTGCACATCAGGTGCTTGTCTAGATTCCCACTCAAATCATCTTAGGCTTCCCCTTCTCCACAGTTTTGGTTATGTCAGTCATATCAGATGTGCGAGAGGCAGACGCCACACTGGCTTCCTTCACCATCAAGATAACAGGACACTGAGAAATAATCAAATATGTCATGGGCTTCTATAAAGCCTCAATGGGTATATCGGAGTTTGACTGGCCAGACAATGCTTCAGACCTAGGCAGTTTGAATTTCGTTTTCAGAATGAATGGACATTGAATTTTAGATTGTTCACTTAATGTGCATCACCCAGTCACTAAACAGAAATTAAAAGAAAAAAAGCACACTTGGGATTTTGTGTACAGATGACTGACTAATCTGGCAATTCTTATAGTCATGTTCTTTTTTAAGACACAAAAAACATTGGGAGTTGATATCCTTATAATGAATCTGCCTACCATAAATCACACTTCCCACTCTTAGCAAGGATGATACCAACAACCTCATGTGGAACAGACCAATTAGTGGAAGATCTGCATTTTCAATGCTAACAAAACAGTCTGGGGGCCTCATGCTCTTATGTCTGCTTATGCACCCTTATGCTCAATGGCATAGGTCATACACGGAATATATGGCTCTACAGATGGTTTTGGCTTTGGTATCCCAGCCAGATGCCCAGGTTACTTGGTGAGATAACTCCCAACAATATCAGAATATGTCAATAGTGATCTAAGCAAAGGTATCTTTTAAGTTTGGTTCTTTAATGGTGCATATGGCTAGGTATCCTATGTTCCCCGAGATCACTTGCCTAGTATGTTTGTATATTAAAATTCTCAAAATTATAAAATATTTATCACCTCCATATAATTTCTGGTTATTTTTATCTTCAGATCCCCAAGTTTCTACAACTCTCTCCACTTTGCACTGCTAAGCTGTTGTGCTAAAAGTCTTTGCTTTCTACAATAGTATACAAAACGTGATGATTAATAGCAACCTTTCCGAAGTACTGTATATAGCTAAACATTACTTTAGCACACTGCAGTTGCTTCTGTTATTGTTCTGTAAGATTCACCTTCTGCAATACTTTAACCTTTGTCAACCCCTCTAAATAATTCCTATTACTTCTTCCCAATAAATTTCTTTCACCACTCTATAATCTTTTTAAACATTTCCAGGTCATTCCACTCATTAGCTATCCTTAAGTAATTTCTATTTTCATTATTGCCTCTTGAATTTTATAGCTACCCATTTTATAAATTCCATTTTTAACAAAGTAGAAAAGTACCAGCATCTCATTTTTACATTATCCTGAATCTTTATCTTAGCTATTACTGGTGAATGATCCGATAGTTATTGGATGGGTGTGACAATAGGAGGTACTGCCAGCACAGCTAGCTGGAATTTTGTAAATATGTCATTTGTGAATATCAAACTAATTTATACAAGATGCTTGTGTTACAATTGTATTAGAACTGTATGTTATGTGTACATCAAATGGATTTATAAAGATGTTTGTGTTGAAAATGTATTTGTGAAGTGCTTGTGTTTGAAATGTATTCATAGTGTGCCCTACTGAAGAGAACAGAAATGTGCATGCACTATAGCAACTGTTTAAATGTGTATGTTTTAGCACAGGAAACCGGTAGACATGAGGTTAACTTCAGTCCAGCAAACTGCATTTCTACATTATCTATGGGGTGAACCAATTACTACTCTGGAAGTGTGGAGGTATGCAATTATTTTATGACTTCCAGTACCTGCCACAGATCTGAGCAAAAACCCTTGTGTGTGTATTCTTGCAGTTAGGTACTACATCCTGCCAGCTTCCAGCAATCAGGGTTTGCATGGGAACTAGAAGTCAGATGACCAGAAGTGTAGTCATTCTGCAAGCTATCCCAGAAGTAATACTTTAGATATTATTTTGAGAAGTCTCTTGGTGAAACAGAGCATTCTGTATGGTCTTGGGTCTGACAACAAGAAGGACCATTGCACTGTTAAGTAAGTACGGAATAGTAAGTCTCCAAGATTCAGTCTGGAATATAGTGAAGCTTAGTTTAGATATTGTTTTTCTTTATTTGTCTGAGCCTGCCCTTCGATGTTATTTAAAAATTTTCTTGTGATTTCAACTCTGAGTCTGTGAATGTATACTTAGTATTTTCTTGTTCTTTTATTATTTATTACTAAATATATTTAAACCTTTCATTACGGCTGATCTTTGTAATGATACTTAAATTTTGTGAGTATTTGCATATTTATTTAGTGACACTGCGTGGGCCACTCCTAAAAGCCTTGCTCTTGGTCAAACTACCATTTGTATTAATGTTAATTTCCCTCAGTATATTGGGTACCCTTGGAAGAGCCTTAAGCAGGAGTGTCTGGTGGCAGTCATAATTACCTTATAGTCTGGGCAGAAGGGGACATAGCTAGTAAACCTGTGCCAGCCTTTCCCAGGTGTGTGTATGTGCAAATCAAATCTCCCAGAGTGTGCTTGTCAGCTACTTGGGCAGGTACACTAAGCACTGAGTGGACACAGATAGGGTGGTGGAGGTCTTGGCTTGGACACTCAGCTGAGATCTCAACTCTATAGCTGTGCCAGTGGGTAGTCTTACTGGGAATCAGGAGAAAGAGGGAGAAACCAGCCCGGACTGAAGGTGTTCCTCCATGTGCTCTTAAGGGAAATTGTGCTTGATGCAGACAGCTGCATCTGGAGGTAGTGTGTGTGTACCTGTTATCCTCACGGTAAATGTTCCCCACTGGTGCCTGTGGTGAGGATCAACGCTTCTTTATTTCTGGCCCAGAGGTGGAGGGTCATCACAATGGGTCTCAAAGTGTTCAATTAAATACACTTGCTTCTCTTAGATAATTGTTATCCATCCTAGTCCAGTTACTGTATCTTGGGGAATAATATGAAAATTTAGTCCAAGTTCCTGCCGCTGAACTTACATCTTTCAAACCCAACATTCTTATATATTTCTTCAGAAATCTACCATCACTTGTTATATTTTCCCCTTCACTTCTCTGGATACATCTTCAACATTGTAAATTAGGTTTCAATCTCCATTAATAAATATTCCCTCCTGAAAGCTCATCACTTCTCTCAAAATTCTCCTAAGATTCATTACTCTGGTAATGAAGTTATCCCCTTTTTCATTGGTATTCTATATGGTATAAGTCTAATAAATTGCACTCTATATGCATTAATACCTCACAATGCTTAAATGACCTTTCTATTTTCAATTAGTAACCCACATACTATTCTTTACGAGGAATGCTTAAATAATTCTAACCTAATTCTTAAAAATAATCATCAGAGGTTCATAGGTTCATAGATTCATACTAGGCTAACTGCCCTTGCGAGCCATTTTAAGCCTAGCTAATTATCCCCTGTGAGATTCAAACCCTGTACCTTGTGTTTATAAGGCAAACACCTTAACCATTAAGCCACCCTCCCCAACCTGTGTCCTATCTTTCCAAAGTTGCTCAAATGCCTGAAAATTGATTTTCATATTATTTTTTTCCTAATTTGTAACTATTTTCTCTTGTAAGAAATGTTATGCAAGAATGCCTTTTTGCTTATTATATATCCTTTACCACTGTAATTTTAATCAATGTAACCTCTATTGTCATGAATGTAACTACTTGTGGAGCTTTTCTCCCTGGGCCTCCACTGAAAATGGGTTGCTCTGACCCAGTGGACTCTCCCGGTCAACAAATTCAAATAAATAAATAAATAAATGAACCTGGTGATGTTATGAAAATAGGCTGAAATAAAAACACATGACAGTGTAATCTTCCTCCTCTGTCAATATGTTCATGGGTTAAGTACTAGGTTAACTGCCATTGTGGACCATCTGAAGCCAATCCAATTTCCCTTAGTGAGAAACAAACCCTGTACCTCTTCTCTGTGAAAACATATTAACCATTATTCTAACCCCAACCATACAATAAACCCTGGCTACCACTTATCTACCATTACTGCCATTCCATCCCTTTTCAATCACTACTGAGGGCCCAGTGCAATCAGTATTATTCACTTTTCTCCTTTGTCCCCAACATTCTGCTCAATGTCTATACTGAAATCCTTTTTCAAATTTACTTGCTCATTTCTATCCAAAAGAATATCATTTAATACTACTACTACTTGTACCCTAAACATCTTAATACAATTCAGTACTAACCACTTTTTGTCTTAAGGCCATTTACAATCTAAGTTACTTCTGACAAAGCAGCTATTTTGATAAAAAGCTATTACTCTCATACATTATACATAACTGCTCTTTTACGGATATGTTTTCATCTTGCAACTTACAAGCACCCTTATTAATGAATGTCAGGTTGATCTTGGATGTAGTTGCTTTTTTTCATCCCTATTTGTATCTGTGACATTTTTAGGACTTTTCGGTTCAACAAAAACACTCAAGATTCAAAAACAGGATCCTAGGAGATTACTAGGCTATCGACCATGAGGTCATTTTAAGCCTAGCCATTTCAACCCAATGTAATAACGTACAGTTACTAGTCAATACCCAAGACTGCATTAAGTGATGACTACCCATGTCCAGGAGGGTTGTGGGTGCTATCCCCAGTAATAAATTACGGTGCTCCATCCACTCATCCAGGTTCCTCTTGAACAGTGTCATAGAGGTACTCTATTTCTCATGAATTGGTAGCCTGTTCCAAAGACATGGCAGTTGCTGGGAGATAAATCTGTCCCTCCAGCATGTCCTATTTAAGTCGCAGGCCATATTTAAGTCCCTGGAACGGACAGCCCTAGACCCATTTGATTTACAAATAGACAGTAAGTTCATTAGGTTTGGGTCTTGCGTTGCTCTGTAGGCCAGGCACAAGTCACCCCTAAGAAGTCTACATGATATGGAGTATAATGACAGGGATTTTAGCCAGTCTATGTAAGGCACATACTGGAGGCCTTGATCTTCTTTGTCAGAAACTTCTGAGGTCTCCCTAATTGCTCTAGATGCTTAGCACAGTACATAACAAATGGGGCGTTATACTCAATTAAGGGCCGGATAAGTGCCGAGTATAGTGAGTTACAACTTCTTTTGCTCTCGAGGTGATGCCTTTTACTAATTAAGTGAGCACAATGGTAGACACGTGGTAGTCGGAGTTAAGGTTGCGGTTAACCTGTGATCCCAGGCCTCTTACCACTTCATGGGTACTTAAGGCATTGTTAATGATTTAACAGTGTGATGTGACACTGCTTACGTTGAATGGAATGATAATGCATTTCTTTGCATTCTGTTTGAGACCATGACTTATACACCAGTTGTTGATCTGTGTGATACCATCCTGGAGTATACTGACATCATTTGGGGATTCAATGATTGCACCTAGTTTGCAGTTGTCTGCAAACTTAGTCAGCCACAGCACTTTAGTTCTGACCAGGACTTCTGAGAAATATATACCAAAAAGTTTGAGGCCCAGAACTGACACCTATGGCACCCCGCTAGTAAAAGGTTGATATGCTGTCACTCACTTTGACAGTGTGTGCCTGGTTTGTGAGCCAGTTGGCAACCCATCTTACAACAAAGGGGGTTACTTTCAGTTTGCTAAGTTTATTAGTAATACCTGAAAGTGGGATTGGATTTAAAGCCTTTGCCAAGTCTAGGTATGCTGTGTGTACAGATCTGCCCTCATCAGTGACCTTGGTCACACTTTCAAAGAAATCTACCAGATTTAACAGGCAGGGTCTGGAGGTCACCTATGTATTTATTTATGAGGTCCATACATGAAACGTGCCATAGCCTTACAGATGAGGCTGGTCAGGCTTATGGATCTGTAATTCCCTGGGTCTGTTGCTAGGCCATCTCTGTAGACAGGAATAACTGCAGCTGTTCTCCATTCCGCAAGAACAAAGCATGTGGCTAGGCTATGATTGAAAAGGGTACTTAGTGGTGATGCTAGTTCATGTTTTAGCCTGTTTAGAAAACAGCCTGGGATGTCATCTGGTCCCACCAAGGCCAAGTTCTTTGCCTTGGACGGGGCTTTGATGACCTGCTCTTCAGATATGTAAGGTGGGGGGGGGGTTGGGGAATGGTTTGCTGTAAGTTAGGAGGGGATAAGGGAGTGAAATTTTTGCCATACCTATCCACTATCAGGTTTGTTATCTCTGTGTGGTCAGTGTGTGTGATGCCGTTAGCCAGCATTTCTGCACATGCTTGGGACCTACCCTTTAGGTTACATACATAGCTGTAAAAGGCCTTATGGTTATCCTTGGCAGTACATGCTAGGCTTCTCTCCAAGGAGCTCTTGGATGATTTGACAAGTTGTCTTATTTGCCTGTTAAGGGTGAGTAGGGTGCTTTTCCATTGTTGTGTCCTTGTCTTTACTTTCTTGGACAGCAAGTTTTTGAATTTATTGTAGAGTTTGCTGATGCTGGAAGTCCACCATGGCAGCTTGATTTTACTTGGGGCTGTGGATTTGATTATATCTGGTACAGCTGAGTTTATACACTTATGCAAGTGATTGTACAGGGCTTTAGTGTAAGTTTCGACGTAGTTACCACTTTCAGCTTGGGGTAGGGCTTGAAATGCATTTATACCTTCACCTAGGAGTATATAGCTTGCCTTGGTGAAGGTTTTTAGTCTGGTTTCACCCTTTGAGAGTTCTGGTGTTAGTGTCAGTTCGAAGGTGACTGATTTGTGGTCAGTTTTAACTGAAGGTCCAACAGTTGCAACAGTGCTTTTGTTTGACAAGCTGGTGAGGACCAGATCTGGAATGTTTGCTCCTCTTGTCAGTGCATGGGCAATCTTCTCCAGACATTTGAATTCACAAAGTCAAGGAACTTTTGTGCTAACAGGTTTGAGCTACAGTAGGATTCACAGTTGATGGTGGGATAACTGAAATCTCCCATAACCAGTGTGTTCAGTAAAATTTGGATTGTCTTCAGACTGGTTAAGTAGGTTTTGTGGGTGTTGTGACCCACTGGGGGGATCTATAACTGGCTAGGACTTGAATAGGGGTCTTACCCACTGTAACCTGGACCTGGAGTAACTCCATGCAGTTGTCCAGTCTAACTAGACACGAGGTGAATGTATCTCTAATACAGATTGAAACACCTCCTCCTCTGGTTTTCACACATTCATTTTGTGGTCTAAAGGTGTTAATTGCTTTGTATCTCACAGGTTTACCAGAACAAACAGTTTCACTGAGCTGCTTTTCAGTAGGCATTTAAAAGGCAACTACACTGTACCTTGCAGAATTTGCTCAGACCTTTCACGATTAACTGCTTGAGCACAAAAGTTCCTTCTCTTTAACCAAACCCAAAAGCAGATGGAAAAAAAATCTAGTTTTCAAATGCGTGAAAAAATAAACAAATATGAAAAATGGTAGTTAATTATCTCTACTTAAAAATATACTCTGTCTCTACCTTAAACTAAAATCATTAATCTACAGTCATCTATGTAAAAAACAGATGTTATAATCTTTTAATTCTATATGTAATACAATCAATTTCCATTCCCTTCAGCAACCAAAGAACACAAATTTATTAACTTAAACTTGCTTCTGTGTACCTTTTCTTATCTTGTTATAGTGTAATCCCATATAAATTACAAGAAAATGCACTTTCCTACTTTAATATCACTATTAAGACTCCGCCTCCTCATGTCACATTTAAAATATTCTGGCTGCATACAAAACAATTATTGAGAATGACATGCAATTTACAGCAGGAAACCTTTCTATAAATACTTAAATTCACTCCTTCATAGTCCTTCTAAACACTGATAAAGTGCAGCTTAAACTGTTGACAGAACTGTGAAGGATATCACCATCAAACTTTCAGCCCTTTTCATTCATTTCTTCTATAGCCACAATTACAGTTGGATTGATACTTTACAGCTCCAACACTTACTAATTTCATTTTGTTGCTTCTTCCTAATAACCTTGCTCTTCTGACACTGGTCTCTTATTTGACTGCAACTTAATCCTAATTTACCTGAACATTTTTTCTGCTACTCATGCATTTTCCTTTGGAACAATGGAATGTATTTCATTGGCAGTCTCTCTACAAGCTTTCTTACTGTCAGAAGATTGAGAAGCAAAATACATCTTTTAAGCTCACTCTTTGTTGGCATATATATATATATTTTTTATTTCCTTCTTTGCCTATTTCGCATCCAAAAACATCTTTGATCATGCAGGGAAAAATAATATTCTAAAGACAACTGGATACAGCAACTTGAATATCACACTTGACCCTCCTGCTTTTATTCTGCCTAGTGTACAGTTGATCATTTTCTACAAATATTTTTTCTCTCTAATTTTAGTAGTTTTCCCTTCTGCCACAGTTTTACCAGGAGCAGCTTTTTCTGCTGGTATGTCTGCATTTTTACTAATATAGATGCTAGCTGCTTTTTAATGGCTGTATTTAAAGCAGTAATGTAACTAGGGTGGAGTGAGAGAGTCTACTGCCCCAGGCACCATTCATCATCCTGATCACTCTTTAGTGCAGGCTTTTCAAAGCCAGTATTGCATTTGCAGTTAAGCTTTAGTACTGTAGTGCTCCATGTGTGGTCTAAGCTATAGCAAGCGGTTTGAAACAGTTTAAAAGAAAATACGATTTCTTGGGGGGGGGGGTTAATAAAACCTAAAAAACAGACATCCGTAGTGTTCTGGTCAAGGTATACACTGTAACAACTCCTTGCTACTTTTGTAGTACAGATGGGGTACAGTTGGACAGTCTGCAGGAAGTATCCAGAAGTGCATCCCCCCCCCCCCGGTTGGGAAAGGGTGCAAGTTCGTGGGATTACCACAAGGTGCTGTTTGAGCCAAGTACACTTCTAATTTGGAGTATGTGTTACCTCAGTTAACAAATCTTGTGCAGCTACATATACGTACTTTAATAAACTAAAGCAGTCTACTTCTAGTTTCTTTAAGTACAGCAAAAAATCTCAGGCTTTTTCAGTGTGCGCTTCTAGTTTGGAGGCATAATCCTTTGTGCTAACACTAACTGCAAGCTCGGCGGCTTTGTAGTATCCTTGCAAATTAGGTATACCCTGGCATCCTAGTTCAAATTAAGAGTTGGCTCTTCACATTTTATTCACTCTTTGTCCCTTATAACAGAACTACTTTATCTCCTCTTGAAACTTGCCCATAACTTATTTACTTGTTGGTACAAGCATACATGCCCTGTGTATTTGATTACATGCATTTTAGCATCCAAATCTAGCTTCATCTTTCTTCTCTCTGCTAAGTTAATTTCTTCTTTGTTTCCTCCCATGTTTCCTTAGTTACCAGCTCCAACCTCTTTCATAAACCATACTCCTAAATATTTTATCTTTGCATGCCCCTCCCTCTCCTAATAAAGTACTCCTTGGCTAGATGTGAGAATGTAATCCACAAATAGCACACTTTATTCACAAACAATTCCTGTGGTTGAGCGCTTTCATCTGTGACAATACAGATTTCTTCAGAACCAATTCCTTACAGCAGTACATTCTATTTATACAAGATTTGGCGCCAAAAAACCAATTAAGTCTTAAAACAGCAATGTTCCCTTGGAACCAACACACAATATGGTACTAAATAAAATGCATACTGAAATATTGTATACCTATTTCAATGTAGAAGTACTGAAAATATTTAAAATGTATATAACCAGTTGGTAATTTTAAAATACGTGCATAAGTAATGAATAATAAGATACGTACAAAAATAAAACACGTATAAAAATAATAAAAATCACATTCAAAAATGAGTGAAAAATAAAACAATAAATTAATAAACCTCAATGCACTCACATATTGCATAATGACTCAATATGATGCTTGTGGTGAAATCTAAAACTCGAAGACCTTACTGTGAACAGATATAACTCCTTGTCAAACATATTAACATAGTAATGTATGTTCCCTTTGTCCCTCATAGCTAAAATCGTCCATATAACAAAATGAACATAACCTGTTGTTATTAATCAATTGGAAATGTTGAGAAAATATTGTCAACTATTAATTATTTTATTTGTTTTAAAATTTTATTTGTTTTAAAATTCTATAAAGTGCATGTAGTGCAGAAACATTAAAACTAAGAAGGTGTTTACCTAGAAGTACTTAATTCAATGCTAGCAAGGGTTTTATGCTAATGAAGTCATTGATGCCAGGACGTGTAGTGGCATCGAAGCAAATTTGCCATCTGCTTTCTTTCCATGCAAGAAATGTCTTCCAGTTTCCACCTTTATCCTTGACGTCTACTTGGTCAATGATTGAAAACCTAAATTCATGCTCTGAACCTTTTTCTTGTATGTGTCTGTATAGTGCGTTTTTAGTGTCCTCTCTTTTGATACTGTACATGTGTTCATATATACGCCTCTTCATCTTCCTCTCCGTTTTGCCTATATAAAAGGCCGGGCAGGCAGTACAGGTTGCTATATAAACTAACCGTTGGGAATCACAATTACCTACTGTACAATGTACCTTGAGTGCATGGTGTTTTCAAGTCTAATGGTGTGAGATGTGTTGATGTGCTTGCATTGTTTACAACATCCACATTTTTTAGTCCCTAGTAAGCTCTTTTTGTCATTCTTCTTCGTTCCACCCTCCAGTAAGTTTTTAATATTGTTACCTGTCTTATACACTGTACATATCTCAGTTCCCACTAGGCTCCCTAAAGTGCCCGCAGATGTAATGAGAGTCCAATGTTTCTTTAGAATGTCTATGATCATGTGTGCAAACGGATTGAATCTTATTACACATACTCTATTATCCCAATCGTTACTCTTGTTGTTCTGTGTAGTAATGGGGTTTCCTAACAGTGGTTTGTATTTCAATCCCCATTGTGCTTTTACAAAAAGGGTTGTGTTTTCCAATAATTATGTTCATTTTGTTATATGGACGATTTTAGCTATGAGGGACAAAGGGAACATACATTACTATGTTAATATGTTTGACAAGGAGTTATATCTGTTCACAGTAAGGTCTTTCGAGTTTTAGATTTCACCACAAGCATCATATTGAGTCATTATGCAATATGTGAGTGCATTGGAGGTTTATTAATTTATTGTTTTATTTTTCACTCATTTTTGAACGTGATTTTTATTATTTTTGTACGTGTTTTATTTTTGTACGTATCTTATTATTCATTACTTATGCACGTATTTTAAAATTACCAACTGGTTATATACATTTTAAATATTTTCAGTACTTCTACATTGAAATAGGTATACAATATTTCAGTATGCATTTTATTTAGTACCATATTGTGTGTTGGTTCCAAGGGAACATTGCTGTTTTAAGACTTAATTGTTTTTTTGGCGCCAAATCTTGTATAAATAGAATGTACTGCTGTAAGGAATTGGTTCTGAAGAAATCTGTATTGTCACAGATGAAAGCGCTCAACCACAGGAATTGTTTGTGAATAAAGTGTGCTATTTGTGGATTACATCGGCTTCGAGTGTTTTGGAGTCCACTGTTTTTGCTATTTTTCTGCAAGTTGTTGCTGTTCTACCTTTTTTGTCTTTACGAGTTGTCCGATGGCAGAAGAGGGTTCTCCGAACACTTTATTGAAGCCGGACACTTACACGGAACTTCGTGAGGAGGTAACGTCGCTAAAGGATGACGTCAACAGGCTACTCGACATGGTTAACAAGCTTACAGCAGTTGTCATGGAGAGCGGAGGTTCCGCTCATGTCAAGAAGCAAGTTAACATAAACACTGCTCCAGGTTGGAACGATAGCCACAGCGAGGACGTAGTAAGGGCTAAATTTATAGTTCTTGACGATGGGGCGAACTGTAGCTATTCTAGCGACATCCCCAATGGCCAGGGAGAAGCGCCAGCAGCGGACAGTAACCAACGCATAGACTTAGTGACTAATGCAGTAAATTTATCCTTAGAGGAGGACTTTACCTTTGATTTCAGCATGGTCAACCTGAATGCTGATAATGAGAGACTGGGTGCTCGACCTAAAAAGCACAACGAGAATCTTAGGACTTATTCTACAGTGGGCAACAAAACTATCCACTGTAGCAAAGGTATTGCTGTTAATAATGATGTATTATTAAGTCCTAAAAGTATACATAATAGAAGAACGAATACTAAATCTAATGATACTGGACTGTATAACATGTTTAATAATTTTGTATCAGATGATTTTGATTTTGTGAACAAGCATAATTTTAAGGGGCAATTCAATGGAACGTCTGAAAACATTAATTTCAGTAAAAGTAAAAAAGATGACATTAAATCTAGAATTTACTTATTGGGCAAGAAATTGGTACAGTTAAAATGTGTTAAGATGGACATAGCTTATTTTGAAAAATGTATTTTCTTAAAAATAGTCCCTAAAGGACTGAGATTTTTTAAATTGCCATTAGGTATTCAGATAGATGGTAGTGTAATAACTGATTTTAATCAAATGTTTGATGATTTTGGACAGACTTACATGAAGTACCTTATAAAACATAATGAACAGAAAGCTAAATTACTTTTAGAGGAGGTGTACAATTTGAACGAATCTATCATACAGGACGAACTGTTTGAAAAATGGTACGACTGTTATTCTAGCCAGTTCAACCAGGCTACAGTTAAAGTCAAAAATGTTTTTGAGAGGAAATTGCACAAATTAGATCGAGATATGGAATCATACAGAAATGACAGAGCATATGTATGGCCGAAACAAAACAGAGAGAATGAGGGTATGTTTGAGATAGCACATTCTAGAGGCAAAAGGAGATACACACACAAGAATGAAGAGGAAAATTTTCAAGGGGGGAGATTTTTTCCTGCGCCAAAGAAACAACAAAGGAGATATTAGATAACCATCGCAGCCCTATTAACAAGCTAGTCACAGATGTAGGTCATTCCAAAACATTATGGGTAGACCCCATTCAGCCACCATCTTCCATGATCAATGACATTGATGAAGTCACGTCACACACAGTTCCCAACAGAGGACCTAAGATTAGCAGCCATCATGGCTTTAACGTGTACAACTACACTGACCTACCTGTAACTAAAGATATCATTTCCCTTTTTAGTAAAGGAATGAAATACATACCAACGGTTAAGTTTGACGTGTTTGACATTATAAAGGAAATCAAGTTTTTTTGTAGGAGGTTGAATTTAGCTATACTATTTCATGACCACCCCAACAGTACTAGTTATGATAGGAACCACTATACCTTAGTAAAGAAAAGCACATATGTACCAACCATGAACCCACAGGTGGCCATATTTGAAAACATGGTTTGTCATGATATATATCACATATATAACGACACCAGGAACAACAAAGGGGTAGGCAATGCGTTTACAGACAATTTAACTATGGGTGAAAGAATGTGCCTGAAAGATCTCATTATCAACAACGAGATCAGAATCATGAAACCGGATAAGGGTGGTGGGGTTGTGATTTTTGACAATACCCAGTATCACAAAGAAATAAATAGTATCCTACATGATTCAGGAAACTACGAAAGGACATCCCTTAATCAGATAAACACCGGGTACAGACGCATTGATTATGCCATAGAAGAGTACTTAATTGACAAACGGATTACTACTGAATTATATGACTACGTTAAAACTGAATATCCTATCTTGTCACGAATAGTTGGAATCCCGAAGATCCATAAGAATAAAATTAATCCACCTTTTAGACCTATTATCTCCGGATCTAAGTCGAAGACATTTAAGATAGGTACTATCATTGATAAATGGACAAAACATATCTACGCCAAAGTCAACCATTTGGTTAAAGACTCATGGGACTTTTTAAGCAAATTAACCATGGACGTGTGGGATGAAAATTTGACGTTCGTAACCATTGATGTCCAAGATCTCTTTTCCAGCATACCCGTGAATTCAGGACTGGAATATTTCCAGAGTAGTTTAAGAAAATATCTAGGAGGCAGCTGGGACAGAACTAATTTAATTATGGACATGATGAGTTTGGTGTTAGAACACAACTATATAGAGCACCAAGGCGAACTTTATAGACAATCTCGAGGGGTAGCCATGGGAGCATCCTGTGCCCCTATTTTCGCCAACATGGTGATGCTAGAGTGGGAAAACCAGTACATATTTTCATGTGAGTTCTACAAATATATTAAACTTTACACCAGATTCTTGGATGACGTGTTCATCATTTGGACTGGCCCAACGGAGATGATCCCTACTTTTGTGGAATACCTCAACAACACCACGGACTTTTTGAGATTCACGTATCAATATGAGAAAAAGGGTATCGCATATCTTGACACGTGGATTGGTAATACAGGCACTGGATTTATTTCAAGGCTTTACAGAAAACCAACTTTCTCTAACGACTATATACATTTCACTAGCTGCCACCCCCGACATATATTCAAAAATATAGTAAAGGGCCAGTGCATCAGAGCAGCTAGGATGACATCCACTTATGAAGATATGAACAGAGAATTAGACAACATCACACAACTCTTTTAGAAAGGGATATCCCAAAAAGTTATTGGAAAACACAACCCTTTTTGTAAAAGCACAATGGGGATTGAAATACAAACCACTGTTAGGAAACCCCATTACTACACAGAACAACAAGAGTAACGATTGGGATAATAGAGTATGTGTAATAAGATTCAATCCGTTTGCACACATGATCATAGACATTCTAAAGAAACATTGGACTCTCATTACATCTGCGGGCACTTTAGGGAGCCTAGTGGGAACTGAGATATGTACAGTGTATAAGACAGGTAACAATATTAAAAACTTACTGGAGGGTGGAACGAAGAAGAATGACAAAAGAGCTTACTAGGGACTAAAAAATGTGGATGTTGTAAACAATGCAAGCACATCAACACATCTCACACCATTAGACTTGAAAACACCATGCACTCGAAGGTACATTGTACAGTAGGTAATTGTGATTCCCAACGGTTAGTTTATATAGCAACCTGTACTGCCTGCCCGGCCTTTTATATAGGCAAAACGGAGAGGAAGATGAAGAGGCGTATATATGAACACATGTACAGTATCAAAAGAGAGGACACTAAAAACGCACTATACAGACACATACAAGAAAAAGGTTCAGAGCATGAATTTAGGTTTTCAATCATTGACCAAGTAGACGTCAAGGATAAAGGTGGAAACTGGAAGACATTTCTTGCATGGAAAGAAAGCAGATGGCAAATTTGCTTCGATGCCACTACACGTCCTGGCATCAATGACTTCATTAGCATAAAACCCTTGCTAGCATTGAATTAAGTACTTCTAGGTAAACACCTTCTTAGTTTTAATGTTTCTGCACTACATGCACTTTATAGAATTTTAAAACAAATAAAATTTTAAAACAAATAAAATAATTAATAGTTGACAATATTTTCTCAACATTTCCAATTGATTAATAACAACAGGTTATGTTCATTTTGTTATATGGACGATTTTAGCTATGAGGGACAAAGGAACATACATTACTATGTTAATATGTTTGACAAGGAGTTATATCTGTTCACAGTAAGGTCTTTCGAGTTTTAGATTTCACCACAAGCATCATATTGAGTCATTATGCAATATGTGAGTGCATTGGAGGTTTATTAATTTATTGTTTTATTTTTCACTCATTTTTGAATGTGATTTTTATTATTTTTTGCGTGTTTTATTTTTGTGCGTATCTTATTATTCATTACTTATGCACGTATTTTAAAATTACCAACTGGTTATATACATTTTAAATATTTTCAGTACTTCTACATTGAAATAGGTATACAATATTTCAGTATGCATTTTATTTAGTACCATATTGTGTGTTGGTTCCAAGGGAACATTGCTGTTTTAAGACTTAATTGGTTTTTTGGCGCCAAATCTTGTATAAATAGAATGTACTGCTGTAAGGAATTGGTTCTGAAGAAATCTGTATTGTCACAGATGAAAGCGCTCAACCACAGGAATTGTTTGTGAATAAAGTGTGCTATTTGTGGATTACATCGGCTTCGAGTGTTTTGGAGTCCACTGTTTTTGCTATTTTTCTGCAAGTTGTTGCTGTTCTACCTTTTTTGTCTTTACTAGATGTGAGAATGGAATATAGATTTAATTTTTCTCACATTAGTCTTGTAATGAGAAATGCTGAAATTCGTCTAGTGAGTCAAATAATCTTGGAACATCTAAGTCTATGTCTATCAAATGTACTTGAATGTCATCTAGAGTCTCATTTTTCCTAAACCCTCTTAATTTTGGATCCCCTTATTTTTAGCCAGAGGTTCGAAATATGAAGCAAACAGAAAAGGGACAGTGGATAATCCTGCCTTCTTGTTCTTTTCAGAGTTAACTCCCATGACATTGCTACCCCGAATAAACCTTACTCGCACCACTGACCTGCCATTATGTTCTAAAATTAGCTCAGTGCTCTTGGGAAACCAACTCGATCCATTACTGATATCAGGCAGTCCTAGCTAAACCTGCTGAACACTTTCTATGCATAAAGGTTCATTATTAATATAGCACATCTTCATGTTTAGCCATCAGTGTCTTCAGGCTTTTGTAACATATTCAACTTCATTCTATGAACCCACACTGGTCTAAGTCTACTAATAAGGATAAATGTTTTGCTGTTTTACTTGCCAATACTGACAAAGGCACTACTAGTCACTGCTCAGTATAGAGATGGCAATGGAAGAGAATAAATCTTGGCTTGTACACCTTACACAATTCAAGGCAAACAGAGTGAGCAGGAAAGAAAGAAAGAAATACAAGCCCAAAGGCATATTTCTGCGCACACTACAATTCTACAGCAAAACAATGGAATGCAAAAACTGTGCTGCAGAGGAGGAGGCAGCTATTTTGCTTATGTGCTCTTTTTCAGGTACTGGGCTGTGACTGAAAAGGGTTGCCTGACCAGCCGAGTCACCCAATAAACAAATCAGACTAAAAAAATGTAAATCATTGCTGTGTATTCTAAAATTCCAGACTGCATGTTGCCTCACTGCTCCCTGGCCACATTATGTCATGGTACATCACACATTGGCATGTCCCTAAGCAATAATGTTATCTGTCATGCAGTAGCTATAATGTCATTTCAAATGCAGTTTTATCCCTTTCACCTTTCTGCTTGATGGAGTTAGCACTATTATAACTCAAAGTTACAGTATCATTCCACAGCAGAAAACCTGAAACAGCGTAGGGCTTGCTTTACATTTAAAATTGTAAATACCAGCAAATCTGAGTTAAAGGAAATGTTTAGTATTGTCAAAAACTGTAAGTAATCCATTTCCAATGCCACTTATGTACTCAGGGCAAGGGTTCACCATGATGTTACGTTGCCTTGTTTCAATTTGCTTTAATTCATTGCCTGCCACAAGAATATAGTTGCCAAGAAAGCAGAATTCCTTCCGTGTATCCTGTAAGAGTATATTCGTCTTTACAGGAGACTCCTGAAATGAGTACACTTGTCACTATTTTCAAACTATAATTTATGAAGTCCTAGTAAAGGTACATCAATAAAAATAAGACAACTACAAGCTGACATGATTTGCTAAACATAACAGTGAAATGGACAGCATGGGATATCTAGAGCTGGAGTCTTTCGGCTCTCGGCATTTTGAGTGCCAACATTTCAATAGGGAACCCAGTAATATTAGGTTCACAAGTTCATAAAAGGCTATCTGACCTAGGGCATTTATAAGCCTAGCCAGAGTGTATTTGGCTTTCGACACCCATTTTAAATTAATTTTGCTATGCCCTTTTTTTGAGGTTAGTATACTGTGCCTCTGTCTAACAGTGACACAGAAGTGATACCCGGGGTAAAACTACGATTCCCCCCATCCACTCATCAAGATTCCTCTTGAAGAGAGTCAATGAGGGACTCTGCCTAACCTGGACTGGGATTTTATTCCAGAGTGAAGGGAGCCTCTGGGTTATGAATCTGTCCCTCCAGCATGTCCTATTTATTTCAGTGCTGAGGTTCAAGTCTCTCGAGCGCGTAACTCGATGGGATTTGGATTTTCTGAGGTGCAGCATGTCCATTAATTCCGGGTTGGACATGGCTTTATACTTCAGGCACAGATCACCTCTGAGCAGGCGGTATGCCACTGAGTAGAGCTGGAGTTTCTTTAACCAGGCAGCATATGGCATCTGTTTGAGCCCTTTGATCCTCTTGCTGAGGTACTTTTGGGGTCTTTCCAGTTGCTGTGGGTGTCTGGTAAGGTACAACCCAAAAGGGGCATTGTATTCAATTATGGGCCTGATGAGGGATGAGTAAAGAGGCACGATGACCTCCCCTGATCTAGATGTGAATCCCTTCATGATTAGGTGGGCTATATAAAATGTTTTTCTAACCACTTTGGCCACGTGGTTGTCAAATGAGAGATTGCTATCAACTTGGGTCCCCAGGTCCCTAATTACTTCTTCCGTACTTAATGGATTACCACTTATGTGGTAATTTGTGGGCACTTTGTTTTTGCCAAAGGGGATGACTATACACTTTTTGGCATTTAGCTTAAGGCCATGGCTCTGGCACCAGTTGTCTGTTTCTATGAGGCCCTTGTGTCGGCTGGAGAGTTGATTATGGCGCCCAGTTTGCAGTCATCTGCGAACTTGGTCAGCCACAGTCCTTCCGTGTTGACCTGTACCTCCGAGAATTATATACCGAACAAGAGAGGTCCCAGGTCTGAGCCTTGTGGGATGCCACTTGTAACTGGTTTGGAGTCTGACATGGCTCCAGCAATTCTAACCATGTGGGTTCTGTCCTTGAGCCAGTTTGCAACCCATCTAGTGACATAGGGGTTTATATTTAAGCTGGTGAGCTTATCTATAATGCCCGAGTGGGGTATTGTATCGAAGGCTTTTGCGAGGTCCAGGTAGGCTGTGTGGACCACCTTCCCCTCGTCAATGGCCTTGGTGACTGTTTCAAAGAAATCAACCAGGTTTAAGAGGCAGGATCTGCCCTTAAAGCCGAACTGGGTATGATCCAGTGTCTGTAGATCTCCAATATCTTTATTTATAAGGACCATGATGATCCTTTCCATAGCTTTGCAGACCAAGCTAGTCAGGCTTATGGGGCGATAGTTTCCAGGATGCGTTGAGGCACCACCTTTGTGGAGAGGGACCACCGTTGCTGTACGCCACTCTTTGGGTACATATCCTGTAGTAAGGCTGAGACTGAACAGCAGTTTCATGTTTGGGTTTAGCTCTTCTTGGAGTTCATGTAGGACGCAGCCCAGGAGACCGTCTGGTCCCATTGATGCTGTGTTTTTTGCTTTGGAGAGGGCGGCTCTTACCTGAGCATCTGAGATGTCAGGGGGGCAGCACTCTGCTGGGATAGATATTTGCCCTTTTGGTGGGGGTGGGGGAGAAGTTTGCGCTGAACCTGTCAGCTAGGATGTTGGCAATGTCTGTGGGTTCGGTGTATTTTATGTCATTTTGGACTAATTCTGAGCATATCTGGGAAATCCCACCCAGGTTCCTAACATAACTAAAGAAAGCCTTGTGATTATCCTTAGTGTCCTGTGCAATTTTTCTCTCGAAGCTGGCCTTAGATGATTCAAAGTTCAATACCAACACGATTAATGCCAAGCTACAACTCCTAATAACAGACTATTAAACAGACTACTGATCAAAATATTTATTCTTTTTTTTTTTTTTTTTTTGAAAAGACAAAAAAATGAACAAAGGCTCACAAATAGAAAATGGTGGGAGCAGGGAAGCCCATACAGAGGCACACAACTCAAAACAGAGTTGAAAAACTGACTCGCAAATCAGAGGAAGAAAAAATTCTGCACTTGCAAAGACTATTCACTAACACTACACTATCATTAGAGAAGTAAAACTATCTCGGGAGACTTAGGAATGCAAGGTATTATGGGAGAGGAGGTGTATCTTCAGAGCTGAAGATTCTGACAGGCCAGCTTTGGATACGAGTGAATTCAATATACCCACATGTTGAAATGGATGGAAACAACAACACTAGATGTGGTATTTACAGACCAACTCAGTGCATTGTTGGATATAATTCCTTTAGTTTCTGGCATAAAAAAAAAGATCCTTAGCTTCCTTCGGTATATGTTGCAATCTTAATCTCAAACTTTGCTATACACTTCTAACAGTACTCAAAGTTCCTTGCTGGTATGTTTCATTGTAGTCCTGAGATAAGGGGATGGGTATTTATTACAACTTGGCGTCATTCTCCTTTTGTTATACAGTTTAACAATTCTCCGGAGTTCCACCACAGAGGTTTAGTCATGAATTTACTGCTGTACTTAACTCACTACATCCACATGACGCCTCAAGGTGCATCTACAGTTAACTCTTACTGACACCTCTAGATATCAAAATCAAATATTGCTTGTTCATATTTGCATCAGTAATTCCAAAACCATGCTATATACAAGGTTTTAAAAGATTTCATCTTAAAGCTTACGCAATGGCAAACTGAAATGCATTAATATCAGAAATCTGTTTAGTGCAGGTAAAGAAATATTAACTGTTGTTTTATATTAATTTATACACATAAAATGTTCACATTTTTCTAAATATCTCAACAACCAAGTAACGATGAAAGAACTCCTTAGCCTCTTATGAAAGCTCTCAGATAGATGAATAAAATGCTGCTGACAGTATGTATGCAACTTGAGTGGGTGTTGACATACTATAAGTTGTTGAGAAAACGTTACAAACAATAGTTACTGTGACTTATAAAATTCAGTTTAAGACATAGAACCTAAAGTATGCTACCACTATAAAAATAGTTTGCACTGAATGGATTGTCATTTACACTTCTTTCATAACCCGTATGGTTCCAGAGATATGAACATTTGTTTGAAATGTGTGGACATATTATTCTTTCAAAAGGCTTAGGGTCCGCCTATTGGAAGTTACAGTGCAAACTTCCTCAACTCCATTGGAGCGAATGACTTTTAAGACAGATGAGTCCTGACTTTTCTATACTGCTATTTGGGTGCTGGTAAAAATCACACGTGTATACAGCAGCTCTCCCAATTGGGTCCATCTGCGGGGGACTGTAGTACAAAATTTTGCATAGGATTCCAACAAGCTAAGATTTGTCCTCCTGAAGTCCATAAAGACTTTCTCATTTTGTGATTGACTGGTACCCCTAGGCTGACAGAGATGACTGATTTGTTGTAGATTTAACCAAGGATTAAGAGACGTGGGCTGGGGCACAGGCAGAGGCTAGGTTAAGGACCAGATCAAGGATATTAGAACCTCTAGTGGGCAGTCTTATGATCTGCTCTAATTCAATGACATTAAAAAAAAAAAAAAAAAAAAAAAAAAAAAAAAAAAGGAAAAGCTCAGCATATTCATTTTTTTTACAGCTTCACATATGCCAATGAAAGTTTGGGCAACTGAAATCCCCTTGCAAGAAGTTACAGAGTCTGACAGTTAACCCCTCAAAGCTGTCAAGGTAATTTCCATGATACTTAAGGAACACTGATGGGAATCTGTAGTTAGCAATGACATAATAGTTGAATTTGCTAATGCTGACTTAGATCTCTAGGAGTTCCAAGTTGGGGTCACAAATAATCTGATATGAACTGATGACATTTTTGACAAAAAGAGATACTCCCTCATAGCTTTACAAGGATGTGAAGGCATGACAGGCATTAAACCTTGATGTAAAAGGAGTGCCATCACTATACTGACACCATGTCCCAGTAACTACACAAATATGAATTTGTTTGAGTTGCAGGAGGGCCTCGAGTTCAGGCATCTTTCTATTTAGACTCCTAGCATTTAGTAGTGCTTCCATGACATTGTCAGAATTTGAGATTGCTATGTAGGAATGCATAGTTGGAAGACACTATCGGAACAACAAAGGCCTTATTCAGTATGTGAAAGCCTTGGCATGACTATTTCTCAATGTTTGTGCCTGAAATTTCATCCCTGGTTAAACAGAAACCCTTATCTGCCATGTCATCCCAGGCTGACACATACTGGATAACCTCAGAATGACACCAACTATTAAGTCAAATGTTAAAGCCAATTATCTTGTGCTGGTATCAAGAATCATTTTCTGTGATAGCAAGACACTACTTAAGCCTACTGTCTTTCCTATTGTTTAACACATGCATAGTAAGTTCTGTCTTGTCCATGTGGAAACAGCACTTCAGGTCAATCATTCCCATATGGGCAACCATATGGCTGTTGTCATATTGGCCAGGTGTAAGGTCCCTTATAACTTCATGGATCCTAGCACTGGGAAGCTTATAGTCACACTCTTCCTGCCCATTCTGTTAAGTGTTTACTCTGCATGCTTAACTGTGGACTCATTTATGACTAAAACATTTCCCCTGTGAAGAAACAGACTTAGTGGTCCATGTGGGCTTAGGGCTGCTTTCCTGTTAACTCCTGGGTGAGCTGTGTGGAGGAGCAGAAACTGCCTTGTGTGCTGGATTCTGGGAGCTTTTGGTGTGTTCTAGGACTCGTGCCAATCTAATGACAGATGTTTCTTCTCCATTTCTCAGTTTACGTCCCTTTATGGCATGTATACGGGATAAGAGCCATGTTTGTGTACATAGCATTAAGTAGGTCTTGGGGGGAGGGTGTTATTTGAAAATGGCATCTTTATAGTAGATTATGGCTGCAAAAGGACTTCGTAGAGAGTGTATTTACACCAGACATCTGCTGGATATTGCATGTCAGTCTAACTTTTTTTTTCTGAGCAAGTTACTTAAACTGTGACAGAGTAACCATTTCATCTCTTGCATCATGTGCTCATGTGTGTGAAGAAATGCATATGAATTAAGTATTTGTTGTTTGTAAAAATTACATATTTATTGCATTTTTGTTGAAACTAAATTAATGTAAGGTTTTTAAACACTGATTTCAGTTATTTATTTGTTTATTTTACTCAGCTCTCATTAGGCCAATCACTAAATACAAAGATCCCTTTAGGATGCATCTGTCCAGACACATGCAACAAATGCAATGTCCATAGAGATACCTTACTAAAAGGATACAAGGCCTAAATAATGCATTCTACAGAGATCGACTCAAAGCTCTGGACCTTTATTCTGTATCCCACAGACTGCTAAGGGATGGCCTGTATCTGGTATATAAGGCATCCTCCAATCCATTTCTAATGAATTTACTGCAAATCAGCAAATCAAAGGCATCAGAAATACTCTGTCTAGGGATCTAAACTTCTTCTATATCAACAGAATGTTTTGTAGGGACAAGTATATTTCTCAAAGGATACCACTGCTATGCAACAGACTTGCTTGCCATCCACATAAAACAAAGTTCATCTCTGTCTATTATCAAGCACACATCTCTATTACCAGATCGAATGTTTAGGTCAGCAAATACTTAAATGTCGATCTGGTAATATCGAAAAATTAAAACAGAGAGCATCCGATTTGATGTAGGGAATGAATTCCCTTGGCTGCAAAAAAAAAAAAAAAAAAAAAAAAAACAAAATGATGTGGGGGGACTTTGCCCCCCCCCCCAATAAATATACCAACTCTGAGATCGCTCTACAGTGGAGAAAGGGGCAAAATCCATTTAACGGCCAAGGGAATTCTTTTTCTGCATTAAATCGGGCATTCATGGTTTTTTGCTTTCGTTATTACCAGTTCGACGTTTAGGTATTCGCGAACCTAAACGTTCGATCAGGTAATAGAAACCCAACAAGCGCAACTTAGATGTATGGATGAGAAACAGACAGTTCGCCCCAGGTCTGCCCCCTGTACTACTAATGGACAGATGCAGCTTCTAAATTGTTTATTCCATGCACGAGTCCCTATAATTATCTATGGTACGATCCCAGTTATTCACATTAGGGGTAATATATAATTACGGACCATGGGATAGGTAAGGCCAATCTATAACCAAATGGGATTAGATATTTCGAGCACAAGGAGAAGAAATGGCTATTCTTAACAGTTAGCCTTGTACTTATCTATGAACCTACTTCTACTTTAACCACAATATGACTGGGCAGTTATTTACATACATGTGTGGGATTTTCCATCTTTTTTTTTTGCTTATTTTTACTTCAGATCTGTTTTTTAAAATTGATTATATTTTTGTCTCAGAGGTGGGATTTGTTTTAGACTATATGCTCATTTAACATGCAGTCATTAGCTAAGCATTTGTGCGTGTGTGTGTGTGAGAGAAACAGACACACAAAATGCACATATTTATGTACATTCTACTTTCAGACTAGAACTCTCTCAAAGAAATACCATGCCAAGATTTCACACAGGGTGAAGGGCAGTTTCAGTGGCTGACAAGCATGACTGGAAGTCTTGAAACACAAATATGCGCACTACTTCGCAAAATTATTACTAAAACAGTGCTGCAATTTCTCTATAAAACAAGAGGTTTACCTATGTGAACCTTACCAAAAGTTAAACATTTGAAATATCTAATTAAACATTACTTGTCCTGCAAATGAACATGGCATAGACTTATTCACAGTGGTAATACCACAGATTAAAGTAACAAAAAGAATGTGCAGGATGTAAACATATGCATTACTTATTTTAACATTACCTAACCTGTAATTCAACACTGCACAGACCTCACCACTGTGCCAAGTGAAGTCAACGAGGTATCAAGAGAAACTGGGAGGTGGCAGCCCCATCCTCTACAAGCTGCTGGACCCCACAGGTTTAAAAGGTTGTATTTTATTGTGTCATAACATGTAAAGTTATATAAACAGTGTAGCATTTCTTTGTATTCTTAACAAAAACAACTAGTCTCAAAAGAAATCATAAGAAATTATTACTGTCATTCATCCTGTAAGCAAAATGTTACAGGACTATGAGGCAATGTATCGCAACATTAACCTGCAAACACTGGTAGTTAATGGGGCTATAGCCTCTTTACAGATTATATGACTGTTCATAAACACTTACTTGTATAAAAAAGTGTGGCATACTTAAAAGCATTTCTTTTAATTATGCTTCACACTAGAACTCTTACTTTACTACTTTTTATCTGACATCATCTTTACTACTTAGACTATTCAGCTCAGCTCATTGGGCAATGACTGTCACTACATACATGGTGAAGGTGGTATAATTCTGGCTTTTTTACTGAGCACCTAATATGATGCTTCTTTGAGATGTACCTTAAATTAGTCCTGTCATGTTTGAGGGTAGTGGACAGGAATTTAAGTCTTAGTAGACACCTAAAGACCTAGTGGCACTAAAATGACTACTACATAAAGGTTCCCATTAACCTAGTTAGGTAAAGGTATCACTGTGGTCCGTAATGAGAACACAATGTGTCTTAAATTGTTTGCATAACACAGAGCACAATGGAGTCAAAGCCAATCAGCCTAAAGAGTAGAAGACAGAGATGCTGTCTGCCTTCTTGTTTTTGTGTAATCTATATACAAAACTTGACCGATGTGCTATTATTCATACATTAGTGCAGATAAATTACAGTCTGTATAGAGCTGGTGAAGATAATACAAGGGATTGTTCCTACAATGGGGCCAAGCCAGGCCCAGGGCAGGATGGCCCCCCTGTTGCAGAAGGAAATAGCAGTCCGCAAAAATCACAAAAACTGATAGGCCAAAGAAGAGCCATAAAGATGATAGAGTGGACTACTGAGGATAAACAAGAAATTATGTACTGTTACTACTATGCAAAAAGCCCAGAATTTCCAGACACAAGATATACAAAGACTGAGAGCGAAATTAGATGGGAAAAAAAAAACTTCCTCAGGAAAAACTGTCAGAAACTTGAAATAAAAACGTGTGTTCATTAACACAACAGATTTGTGAAAAACAGTATATAGATGAATAAACTTTTATATGTTTGAAAAAAAAAGCATCTCAGGAAGTGTGAAAATATAAACAACAAAACCTAGAGATGGACTTGGGGAAAAGAAAGCGAGATTTGATATGGTACAATATTTATGCAAAGGCAAAAGCCAAATTAATCAATGTAAAGAAGGCAGCCCCAAAGATATTCAAAGAGAAATACAGGCAAAGGCATCTAGAGATGGAAAATATCACAATAAAAATATATCACAAAGAGGGAATGCAGAAAAGAAGATTAGTAAAGTAGAAGTTAAAAAAAATAGAAACTGAAGTTATGGAGTGCCTGTGAAGTGAAGTGAAGGCTTTGGTGTAGAAGGTCTAACACAGGTTACCTTCACAGCATGATGGAACGAGTCCTCAAACTAAGGAGAAACAGGAAGATCCGGAGACATCTGAAGAAGAAATATGGACATGGGAAAGAGAGAGAGATTTAATATGGTGTAATATATACAAAGGAGAAAGCAAAACTAATCAATACAAAAAAGAGCATCACCAAAGATATTTGAACAGAAATACAGGCAAAGGAATCCAGCCATTGAAAACTTTACAATACAAAAAAAAAAGAAGACAAAGAGGAAAAAGGAGAAAAGGAGATTAGTAATGGAGAATTTAAAGAAACAGAAATTGAGATTATGGAATACCTGCAGAGTGAAGGATTCAGTGTAGAAACTCTAATTCAGAAAGCACCACAACAGAATACAGCAATGGACATCCAAATTAAGGGGAAACCAGTGGAACGGGAAGCAATTGGTCAGGTGCCATATGAAGATATTTTGCAGCCTTACACAGGAAACCAATACAAACATTCACTTGAAGCTGGACAGCAAGAGAAACAGGAAACTGTGGAAACTCTGATGCAGTCAGTGCTGAGGAGTGATAAGCCAGTGAGTTCCCACATGACAGAGCAACAGAAGGCACAGAATGAAAGCGAAGAGAATGTGTCACAGGAAGATGCTATAGAACCTTCGGTTCTTGCGTATTATCAAAACCAGATTTTTGCGATAATACCACTTGCTTACTGTTATCGTAATCTGACTGAGAGTGTTGCACAAATGTCAGGAAACATCTAAAATTAAACAGATAACCTGTTTTGTATCCGTACGAGTCTGTGATATAGCTGAAAAAGGTAAAAAAAAACATGTATGACCGTTACATTCATCAGCATTTGCTGCCACGGGAAAAAAAAAGAAGAAAGGAACGTTCAGCAGGCAGTGGCACACTTCAATTAAGCTTCACCACCCTGGCAGTAAACTGCATAAAGAAACACAACAGCATGTTTTTATTTATTTATTTTTTTGGGGGGGTTTAGACATTTTAATTCCAGAAACACATCTAAAATGAATTAATCACCTGTGCTGTATCTGTATGAGTCTCAAGGAAAACCGTTGACACAGCTGTGATATATATATATATATATATATATATATATATAGAGAGAGAGAGAGAGCTCAAAAAGGTGCAAAAAAAAAACACATTTATGACTGTTACATTCATCAGCATTTCCTGCCATGAAGAAAGAAAAAAAAAAAGAAAGGGAATGGAACGTTCAGCGAGCGGCGGCAGAGCACTATTCAGTTAAGCTTCACCACCCTGGCAGTAAACTGCATAAAAAAACAACAGCATGTTTCTATTTTTTGGGGGAGTTTGTTATACACATTTTATTGAAAACACTGCAGAAAAAAGATGTATTGTTAAAGGAAACACACTATACAACACTTATAAACCACTAACGGTCAGAAAACTGAATCGGGAAGCAAGTGGTATTATCGCAAAAATTGGATGCGATAATATGCAAGTACTGAACTTTCTACAGAATGCCTGCAGGAAATGGAAGACAAAAATATGCCATCAGTTTAGAGGAAAATGAGCCAAGAGAATAGTTGCTTGATTTAATACAGAAAGACATATTAAGATCAATGGAAGAAAAAGACTGTAGAAGGTCAATAAAAAAGAAGTCAGAAGTTTGATAAAACAAATGAACACAGTAATTAGGACTGCCACAGAGATCCATGTGATATAACAGAAGTAAACAGGATACATTACTGTGCAGCTAAATTAATAACTGACAAAGTTCTACCACAAGAACACAGGGTAGTGAGAGAAAGGCAGGGAGGAACTGAATACCATCATGGAAGTATTGAATAGAGAAAACTATAAAGCAATAAAGAAAAGAAGTGTCACTGTTAGAGTATAGAAGAGGGAACAGATCAACAAAAATACTTAGAAAAATAGATGTGATAAAAGCAATGCACACTATTAGAACAGATCAGGATCTATAATGCACTATCTAAAATAACCAACTAAAAATCTCAGCACAGGTGGAAAAACTTAGAAGATACACAGATAGATATAAAGGAACAGTACAAAATAAGCAATTTATTAAAAAGTCATAGAGAATTGGGAAACAAGGTAAAAGGAATTGAAAGATCACCAAAAAAGAAATAGATATATTTTGGAGAAGTATTTATGAAGGTCCTGTGAAACATAAGTCAGTCACCCTGCTAGACAGGGGTCCAGGGAAGTAAACACTGTGGGAAGAAATAGCCAGGGAATTGTTATGGCTGGGCTTGTATAGGCCCAAGGGCTGATGGCCTAGTACCAACCTATGAACCTATAACAAAGATGCTAAATGTATAGAAAAAATAAAAGAATGAATAAGAAGTTTAAAGGTACAGGATATGAAATGGGATGAAGTTTAAAGGTACAGGATATGAAATGGGATGAAGTAACAACCAGAGAGATTGAAACAAAGTTAAGAAAAGCCTCTAATTGGAAAACCCCAGGCCCGGATGCGGTATCTAACTTTCTGGTTAAAAGTATTAACATCTTTGCATGAAGATTTAGTCACGAGTAAGAACTATTTATATGCGCACCCTGAACAAACACCAACCCAGCTAACAGGAAAAACAATGCTCCTACTTGAGAGTTAACCTGCAAGCTACCCTAAAAATTATAGGCCAATAACTTGCCTTCCGATGAAATATAAACTACACAATGGAACTGATGCCGCCAGAGTTTATAGCCATTTAGATGGAAACTCAATTATGGCAATAGAACAAAAGGGCAAGAAAAGAACAATATTGTTCTTGGAATATGGAACAAAGGATCATTTGTTGTTAAATAAAATCACAATGGAGAACTGTAAAATGGGGAAGAATCTAAGTATGGCATGGATAGACTACAAAAAAAGCATCTGATAGTATCCCACATTCATGGATAAAAGAGAGCTTAAAAATTTATAAGATATATCCTACACTGATCAACTATATTACAATGACCATGAAACAGTGGCAGACCACTTTGCAATTAAGTCGTGATAAAAGAAAAATGATTATTCAAGGGATAAAAAAGTCAAAGGGGGATATTCCAGGGGGACTGTCACAACTGCTATACTGTCTTCCCTTAACCGATTAAGCTGTCTACTTAACAGCTTAGGCAATGGCTATAACTTGGTTCCTAGAAAACAACAAAGTGCAAAGATTTCTCATCTTCTCTTTGCTGATGATTTAAAACTGTATAGCTCATCAGATAAGGAACTGAAAGCACAGCTGCAAGTTGTCAGAACCTTTTCAGATATGTCATTTGGTCTTGCTAAATGTGCAAAAGCAACCTTTAAAGCAGGAAAACTGCAGCACCAGGAAAACATCAGTTTGGGACAAGAATGTAATATAAAAGAACTTGAGCAAGAGAGAGTGTATAAATATTTGGGAAACAATGAAGAATTAACAATAAAACACGAACAAATAGGAATAAAACTTAGTACGGAATACTTAAGAAGACTTAAATTAATCCTGAAAACAGCGATGACATCTAGGAACAAAATTCAAGCTATAAACCAATTTGCTCTTCTTGTCCTAACTTACAGTTTTGGAGTGATTGACTGGGCCCAAAATGTACTGGATAGATTAAACAGGAAAACAAGGATGCTTCATATGCTCACTAAATGATTTATAAAAAATCAGTGTATACCAAGTTTATATATTCCCCATTCTGAAGGAAGGATAGGCCCTCCTTGAAATTGATTACATGTACAGATCTGCAATTGTGGGACTACACACATCTGCTGACCTCAAAAGACCCAACTGTAGTGAAAATGTAGAAGTATGAGGAGAATAAATCTAACATGACTTCCTGCTTAATCTAGCAGAAGCATATTAACATCAAGCAGGAATGGAAATCAAACCAGAAGTAGATAACAAATCAGGTAGCAACTGAATGTGCCAAAAAACAAAAGAAAGAATATAAGGTGAGATGAGATGAGATGAGAAAGCAAGAAATGTGGAAAATGCATAAATACAGTTGCAAGTATAGAAAACTTCTGAAAGAACCTCATGTTGATCAGGATCGAATGCAGGAATGGTTAAGGAGAGGAGAATTCAAACCAAGAGATAAAAAGTTAATACTGGCGGCCCAAGATAGTGGGCTATGTATACGTTGGTTTACAAAGTCCATTGAACATGAGGGAGACAAATACAGATTTTGTAAAACAGAACTGGTATCTACTTCTCAGACGTCCAGTCCAACATGAAGGGACTCTGGTCAACAAAGTTCGCAGATGAATGCAAGTTGGGTGCCATTATTAACTCCCCAAATGATGCTGACATCTTACAGAAAGACCTCACTGAGACCAACGACTGGTGTCAGAACTGTGGCCTTAAGCTCAATGCCAAAAAATGTGTAGTCATCCCCTTTGGGAAAAACCCAGTTCCCATGAACTACCGATGGTAGTCCACTAAACACAGAAGGCGTTATAAGAGATCGGGGAACACAGGTTGACAGGAACCACTCTCTTGACCACCACACTGCCACTGTGGTCAGAAAGTCCTTCTATGTGACATCTCATTACTAAGGGTTTTGCATCAGGAAGAAAGAAGTCATTGTCTCCCTCTACTCTTCCCTCATTAGGCCAATCCGAGTACAATGTCCCACTTCACATCTACCACACTAGACACCTGCAACAACTGGAGAGGCCGCAAATGTAACTCAAGAGGATACTAGGCCTTAAACACTTGTCCTATATGGACAGACTAAAAAAAAAAACTCCAACAATTCACTGTCGCATATCGCCTACTTAAAGGCTATCTCTGCTTGACTTACAAAGCCATGTCTGACTCAGCTCTATTAGAAATGCCACATCTAAAGAAATCCCAATCCCTCCGCACCACACACTCCAGAGACCTCAGCCTCATTACCACTATCAACAAAACGTGCTGGAGGGACAGGTTCATAACCCAGAGACTGCCCATGCTATGGAATAAACTTCCCATACATGTCAAACAGAGCACCTCACTGGCCCTCTTCAACAGAGCTCTTGATAAGTGGATGGGAAATAGAAAATTCACCCCGGGGATCACAACAGTGGCTCTACTCAACAGAGGCACTAGAAACTAAGGTCAGGTGGCACGATGCCAGGATAATCATATAGGCTAGGCTTGTAAAGGATCCAGGGCCAATAGCCTAATACACACCTATGAACCTATGACATAAGATGATGTCTACAAATTACGGAAAAACAGGTGGAATGGGAAGCATCTGATCATCTGCCACATGACGATACTCTGGAGTCTTCAATAAGAAACCATTACAAAAGTTCATATGGAGTTGCAAAGCAAGGGAAGGAACAGGAAATGGTGGTAACTCTGATGCAGTCAATGTGCCAGTGAGTTCCCATATGAAAGAGCAAGGGATTACCCAGGTTGCAAATGGAGAGAGTACGTCATAGGAAGATATTCTGGAACTTTTTGTAGAATGCCCGAGAATAATAAATGCGCCTTCAGTTTGGAAAAAAAAGATCTAAGGGAAGAGTTGCTTGATTTAAGAGAAATGGACAGACATATTAAGACTGATGAAAGAAACAGATAAGTCCCAACAATGTAGAAGTCTGATAATAGAAATGAACAAACTAATCAAGACTATTAAGAGAAATTCATGTGATGTAACAGAAGTCAATAGGCTATATTACTTGTGCAGCTAAATTAACAACAGATGATGTCTTACCATAAAGATACAACACAATAAGGGAAAGGAAAGGAATAAATTAAATGCCATCATGGAAGTATTGACTAGAGAAAACTATAAAGCAATTAAGACAAGAAGTGTTCTGTAGGAAGAGTATAAAAGAGGGAACAGAACAAAAATACTTAGACATGATAAAAGCAACGTTCAGTATTAGAAAAGATCAGGATCTATCATACACTACTGCAAATAGTAGACTAAAGATATCAGCACAAGCTACATAACTTAGAAAATATGCAGATGCTTATAAGTACAAAATAAGCAATTCATTGATCACTGAACAAAAAAGTTTAGTTCATTGATGACTGAAAAAAAAGAGTTTTATAAAGAAATGGAAACAAAGGAAAAGGAATGGAAACACCACACACACACACACACACACACACAATTTGGAAAAATATCTAAGAAGATCCTGAGGAACACAAAGATGCTGAATGAATAAAAGTAGTAAAGGAAAGCATAAGAAGTTCAAATGTACAGGATATGAAATAGGATAAAGTAACGGCCAGAGAAACTGAAACAAAATTAAGAAAAGCTCATAAATGGAAAACCCCAGGCCCAGATGCAGTACCTAACTTCTGGCTAAAAGTATAAACATCTTTACATGAAGATTTACCCATGGGTAAGAACTATTTATACGCACACTATGAACAGACACCAACTTGGTTAACAGGAAATTCCAACTTAAGAGTGAACCTGCAAGCTATCCTAAAAAAAACAATAACTTGCCTTCCGACAATGTATAAACTACATACTGGAATGGATACTGATGGAGTTTATAGTCATTAGAAGAAAACTCCGTCATGGCAACAGTTTTATTTATTTATTTTTATTTATTTTACATTTGTTGACCGGGCTAGTCCAACTGGATATATATCCGTTTACAGTAGAGGCCCGGGGAGAAAAGCTCCAGTACATGTGAAAAAAAAAATATCACTGGTATATCACAAAAAGTTATTATAAAACAATATAAAAGTTTAAAAGTTTAAAAAGAGAAATTACAAAGTCAAATCTAAAAACATATAAGATAAGTTCAACAATTTGAAAAATAGGCAAGCTTTTAAGAAGTAACTCTCAACAATAGAAAGTGTAAGTTTGGTGCTCAGTGAGGGGGAAGGGTAGCAAAAATTAATGTGGGGAGAACAAAAGGATAACAAAAGAAAGACATATGGAGCAAAGGATCATTTGTTAAATAAAATCAAGATGGAGAATTGTAAAAAGGGGAAGAATCAAAGTACAGCCTGGATAGAAGACAAAAAGCATTTAACAGCATCCCACATTCATGGATAAAGGAGTGCTTAGAGATGTGTAAGATGCACACTACATTGATCAATTACATTACAGTGACCATGAAGCAGTGGAAAACCACTTTGCAGGAAAGCTAAGATAAATGAAAAAAACATCATCCTTGGAATAAAAACGCAAGAGGTGATATTCGAGGGTGACTCCTTGTCACCTCTGCTCTTTCGTCTTGCCTTTAACTCAGTAACTTTAACTTTGTCTACTTAAATTAGGTCATGTTTACAATTTGGTTCAAACACAACAAAGTATAAAGACTTATCTTTTTATGGTGTGATTTAGAACTGTATAGTTCATCAGATGAAAAGGTGAAAGCAAAACTGGAAGTTGCCAAATATTTCTCGGATGATGCAAGAATGTCATTTGGTCTTGACAAATGAGCAAAAGTAACATTTAAGGCAAGAAATCTGCAACATCAAGAAAATATCAGTCTAGAAAAGGAATGTGAGAGAAAGGAACTTGAGCAGGAGGGAGTGTATAAACCAGACATGTCCAACCTGCGGCCCTCAGAGCTCTTCCATGCGGCCCAAGACCTTTAACTGCAACTTTAGTGTACGTATGCGTCAAACCAATTTTTTCATTTGTTTTTTTTGCATCTGTGACCTGTAACCGCAACATCGGTGTGTGCATGCGCCAAAGCACCCTTCCTGTTTTTGTTTTTTTTGTGCTGGGATCTGTGTGTTTGCATAGAAGAATCAGTGTGTGTGTGTGTGTGTGTGTGTGTGTGTGTTTTTGCACTGAAGAGGGCTTCATTGCCTTTGAAAGGATTACACCTAATGGTATTAATAGGCAACTGCAGAGTGAGTGAGTGCATGCATGCAAGCAAAATGTTTGTGTGCGTGAAAGGAGGAGGACAGAGTGTGTGTGTATGTATGCGTGCATGAGAAATGCAGCTTTTACTGAAATTTGGCATGAAATACCGACTTCAGTAAAAATAATGTGATTTTGCCATTACTCAGCCAATACAGATTAGAGACTTACTGGTATTTCTCCTGCAAAAAAATGGAAAATCAGAATGTAATCTGAAGTGGTACAGGCAATGAATCAATAAAGTGATGACTTCAGAATCAATGCACATAGACAGACTCAGGAAGATAATATCTTCAGGATGTTCATACACGCAGCTATAAATACATGAATAGAACATCTGACTATTGAAGAGTAGATACTGAATATTTTCTTAGAATGTTACGCACTGGTTTGGCAATACGACTGACAATCGTTATGTGCTTTTAGTGCTGGGCTGCATAAAAAAATGCTTTGTGTGGTTATATTCCAATGAACTTTTTAAGAAAAGGAACGCAGTTTGTTCACACATACAACCGGTTAAAATATAACAGTGACTATGGGAAAAAGTACATCTGTAGAAATGAAGCCTTAAAGTAGACTTAGAGATGATGCATTATCCTCTCTTTGGCTGGAGCTTGGCTATAAATAGTAATTTCTGCAGGTTAATCAGTTTCTGATGTAGTGAATGCATTTGGAATGAAAGTAGAAGAACGGAACATTATGTAGGTATGGTCATGTAAGCTCTCCACCAACACAAAAGACAAGTCAGTTACAGGTCTGTTCTAGGTAGTTAGACCTTTGTAGATAATTTTCTGCATGAGAACAGTGACCTCAGTCTTAGGATAATTAATTTACTTCACTCTATGGTGAATTTGTATTGCTTTAATATTTATATAAAAAACAGTGTTGTAATTGTCAAGCAGTCTGCGGTGGTGCAGTGGTTTGCGTTGTCGCCTCACAGCAAGAGGTTCTCATAGGCTGGTACTAGGCTATCGGCCCTAGGGCCTATACAAGCCTGGCCATAACAATTCCCTGGCTATTTCTTCCCATACTATTTACTTCTCGTTCAATTCTCGGCTAGAGCACCTTCTGTGTGGAGTCTGCATGTCCTCCCCGCGGTCGAGTGACATTTAAAGACATGCAGGTAGGTGCGTGCGTGAATGGGTGTGCCTTCTTTGAAGGTTGGGCATCAGGCTGGCAACCCGACACTGTAAAAAAATCCACTGCCAATCATTAGCAAGACTGGAGTTGCGCTGTGGAGACCCCTAACCGGGAAAAGCCGAAAGACATTAGTAATTGTCAAGCAGTTCACGTACATAATTTGTCATGTGCAAATATTAATAGTAAGCACATGTTGTAGTGAAAGAGATGATTGATTATTAGTTTGACGATGCTGTAAAGAGAGTTATTTGCGAGGCCTGTCACTTATCAGAAGGTCTTTATTGTCAAAGGTGCCAGAGTATATAGTCTTTTGGAACAAAATGCAGAATTCTGCCATATGATTTTTTATGCCGTATTTATGTATATATTTTTCTCTCTGGTATGTTGTGGGTTTATCCCTGTGGAATACATGTTGTACAGTATCAGGTTATTCTAACATTTGTGTTGAACAAATTGTCATCACATCGTCAGGAGAGCATATTGTGCCATTCCCACTGCAGATATGACCATCATACAGGTGTACAAAGATGCTAACAATTGGCACAAAGTATTTTCTGTCCAACAAGTGTCATTTGGCTATTTAGGTAATCTACAGACAGAATGAAGCTAAAATTATTTTCAAGTGCTTACCAATCACCAGTATAGATGGTGGCTCAATTTTCACTGTGTATTTCAAATTAAGAAAGGCAGAGTGCTTCTATTTGTTTGTTTTCAAGAGGGGCAGAAAGCTTTTCAACAATAGCTTAGCGTATTTGCTGTCTCATGTAATGTGACATGCAGATGATTAAGCTATTTTTTCCTGCAAAAAGAATGTCAAAAGACACCTGTACCGCCTAAAGTTCTCCACTCAAGGAAGAACTAGTTAACCAGTTCTGGTGTCCTTTCAAATGCTAGCAGAACAAAAGCAGTGCTTTCTACTTAAATTTATGCTAATGCAAAACCTGTTATTCTATCAACTTTCTAAGTCTGTAATAGCAATATTTAAAAACTGTCCCTATTTTTGTGCCTTTGTCCCACTTTTATTTATGGCTTTGTCCAGATTTTGTGCTCTGAGGTTGAGAGGTATGAGTGTAACCAGTGTGACAGTGGAAAATAAGTGGGTAAATGGTACTAGTGGTCAGAGTTACACAAATGTCATTTTTGTATTGAGTACAAACCTATAGTCATGATCTACAAATGATGAAGATTTTCTAAGCTTTATGGACATTGTTCATATAATGTGTTTGTGGTGATGTGAGATTCTGTAGCTATTTTCTTGCAGACAGACTTCACAAAATTACTACAATTGTTAGCAAATTCAATACTGCAATTCTGTGAAAGTGAAGTTTCAAATGTCTGGTAGGCTGTTATACTATTATACCCTACATAAGCAATTTTGAAATAACTGGTGTAACTGAATTTAGAATTCTAATTAGGACAGTGAATTTTTATGGGATTAGTTGTTGTTGGGTCTTTCAGCTTTTTCCGGTTAGGGGTCGCCACAGCGGAACTCCGGTCCGCTAATGATTGGTAGTTGATTTTTACGTGCCGTGTTACCAGCCCTGACGCACAACCTTCAACGAAGGTACGCCCATTCACGAATGTCTCCATGCAGAAGACGCTCTAGCTGAGAATTGAACCGGATATAGTCTTACTGTGAGGCGACAACGCTACCGCAGCACCACCACCACGGATACTTTTATGTGATTAGTACATTGTTAAATACTGATGCCCTAATTTCAGTTAATTTGACAAGTAATTAAATGTAATATAGTGCTTTTAATGTCTCTTGTTGCAGCCTGGGGGTGGAGAAGGAGTAAGGAACTGATTTACAGGATTATACTGAAGTTTTGTGTGATGGAAATATATCAGCATCCCATGCTGAATTGTATATTGGTTGCTAGTTTCAACACATTTGTCTGTGTAATATTGGTTACTATGGAACCTTGGCTACTGGAAGTGGCTGGGGGGGGGTCTCCAGGCACTTTTTGCAGGGAAATGCAAGGTTGAGTTTGGACTGCCAGAAGTATATGGATTCTTTCCTATTTTAATGCATCGCTTTTGCTCATAAATTCCCTGACTTGACAGATATCACAACTGTCAAGTTTATCAACAAATATATCATTCTGGGTAAATAAAATTGTGGGGGATACACAGGTGAGATGGATTTCATAGTACATCATGCTACAAGAGTTTAGAGATATTGATTATCAATCTGTACAGATGTTCTGCTGTAGGTTAGTGTGACTTTATATACCTAGGTTCCATACCTGTTTATTTGTACAAAAAAAAATATTAACTAAGATGCCAGAGTTAACTGTTAGATTAAAAATTAGAATTAGAATGAGAATTAGAATTTTAAAGCAAATATTTGGCATTTATTACATTTATTCATTGTTCTAACGCACCTACAGTACAGTCAGGAGGTTGACTTTGGTCGCCAGTGGCAGTGAAAGAGTTACTATATGATATATTTTATATGTGGCCCCAAGACAATTTCTGTTCACTCAATGCTACCCCGGCAAGCCAAAAGGTTGGACACCCCGGTATAAACATTTGGGAACCAATGAAGTATCAACAATAAAACATGAACAAATGCAAACAAACCTGAGTAAAGAATATTTTAGATGACTAAATTAATACTGAAAACAGGCCTAACATCTACGAACAAAGTCCAAGCTATAAATCAATTTGCTCTTCCTATTTTAGCTTACAGTTTTGGGTGACTGGCCCCAAAAGGTATTGGGATTAACTGGACAAGAAAAGAAAAATATATAAAAAACACTGTGTACATCAAGATTATATATTATTCGTCCTGAAGGAGATATGGGCCTCCTCGATATTGATTATATGTATAGATCTGCAATCAAAGGACTGCATAGCTATCTGCTGAACTCATCAGATCCAATCACAGTTTAAGTTTTGAAACATGAAGAGAACAAATCTAAGAGGACTTCTCTGCTTAGTTTAGCAGAAGCATATCAGTGTCAAGCAGGAATAAAATCCAAACCAGAAGTAGACAAAAATCAGAAAGCAACTGAATGTACCAAAAAAAACAAAAGAAAGTATACAAGGAGAAAGATCAGATGAGAAGGCAAGAAATATGGAAAAGGGCAGCATAAATATAAACACAAGTACAGAAAAAGTACAGTTTTGTACCTACCATAAATGTAGATGTTCGAAGATCCACATTGCTGCAGTCCTTACACTTGGGTAGTCCGCTGTCCTCGGTCGGCCCGAATATCAAAGTATAAGGCTGACGTCGGTCAAGGCGCATTTGACTGACATCAGGACGTCAGGGTACAAATGCGCATGACCGACGTCATATCCTCAGTCTTTTCTTGCCCCAGATGTCAGAAGACCCTAAAAATAAAGGTCAAAACCCAAAGACAACAACCAAACAACCAACCATCCTAACACTAAAAATATGTACAATATATACAATATATACAATATACCTCATATTGACAACCCAACCCACACAACCGCCTCAAACTACAGAGGGGAAGGAGGGAGGGTAAATTGGACTGCAGCAATGTGGATCTTCGAACATCTACATTTATGGTAGGTACAAAACTGTACTATGTTCTTCATCTCACATTGCTGCACTCCTTACACTTGGGTAGAATCCCAAAGCAGAGGTAAGGGAGGATGGCCAAACTATAATGAAGCAGGAGCTGCCAAAATGCCCTGCAAAACAGCAGTGGCAAAACCAGCCCTGGATTTAGAGTACAGTGGAAGGTGATAATGCCTAGAGAAAGTATGCACTGAACTCCAAGTAGCTGCCGCCAAAATATGCTTAGTCGCCACCCCCCTCAAAAAAGCTGTTGAAGTGGCAGTAGCCCTAGTGGAATGAGGCCTAATCCCAGCTGGAATCTCCTTGCCATGATGGGAATAACAGAAAGCAATGCAAAACCCAATCCACTTAGAAATAGTTTGTTTTGACACAGGCTTGCCCTGAGAACTCAAAGCAAAAGCAACAAATAACTGCTGAGACTGCCTGAACCCTTTAGTTCTGTCCAAATAATATCGCAACTGCCTGTGTACATCTAAAGTGTGCAAAATCTTTTCCCCTTTATTTTGGGGATTTGCATAAAAAGTAGGCAAATGAATAGTTTGGTTTAAAGCCACACTAGAAACCACTTTAGGCATAAAGGAAGGATTAGTACGTAAAGATACCCTATCCTTATGAAAAATCAAGAAAGGCTCAACCGCCATAAGGGCCTGCAACTCAGAAACCCTTCTTGCAGAGGTAATAGCCAACAAAAAAGCAGTCTTCCATGACAAAAACTTTAATTCAGCAGTAGCTGCAGGCTCAAAAGGTTGTAGAGTAAGTTTCTCCAACACAAAATTGAGATCCCAAGCAGGAGTAGGAGCTCTTCGTGGGGGTCTTGTATTCTTTGCCCCTCTAAGAAATTGCTTGAACAAAGGATGAGAAAACAATGGTGGGTCACAATCATAGTGAGCCGAAATTGCTGCAGCATGAACCTTAATAGAAGAGAAGGACAAACCTTTGTCCAATAACTCAGTAAGATATTGAAGAGCCACACTTAAATTAGGCTCAGAAACATCAAAATCCTTTGCTGCACTCCAAAATAAAAATCTCTTCCATTTATCTGCGTACACTTTCCTTGTACTAGGCCTTCTAGCTTCCAAAATAACATTCAAAACTTGCTGTGGAAGTGGAGGCCCACTATGGTTCAAAACAGAATATGCCAGGCTGTTAGGTGCAGAGAGTGAAGCTTGACATTGAGCAAATGACTGTCCTCCTGAGACAACAGGTGTGGAATCAAGGCAAAGGCCATGGAGGCTTCTGTACCAGGCTTCTCAGTAATGGGTACCAATGCTGTCGAGGCCAATCTGGAGCTATCAAAATCATCCTTGGCTTGTCTTGTCTGGCCTTTAGTAGTACGTTTGGGAGGAGAGGCAGAGGCGGAAAGGCATACACATGAAGATTGCTCCAATTGAAGGAAAGAGCATCCACTTTCCAAGCTGTGGGATGAAACCTTTTGTGCAAAACTTTGGCAGCTGATGGTTTAGTGGAGAAGCGAACAGATCTATGTCTGGAGTTCCCCATGACACTGTCAATTTCTGAAATACATGAGGATCCAATTTCCACTCGTGGGGATCCATAATTTGTCTGCTCAACACATCTGCTAAGGAGTTCTGTGCTCCCGGCAGAAACCTTGCCTGAAGATTCAGCTGTAAACTGAGAGCAGTCTCCCACAAAATCATTGCTTGCCTGCATAGAGGATAAGAATGTGTTCCGCCTTGCTTGTTGATGTACCACATGACAGTTGTGTTGTCTGTTAGAATCAACACCTGCCCTGGAAGAAGAAAATCCTTGAAAGCTATTAATGCAAACTGGACTGCTAACATCTCTTTCAAGTTGATATGTAGATGTAGTAGTCTGGCAGGCCACTTGTCTTGTATCCACTTTCCATTCAGATGAGCTCCCCAAGCTTTGTCTGAGGCATCTGTCGTTAGAATCTGACTCACCTCTGGCCGGGTCACAGAGAGTCCCTTGTTTAGGTGACATTCCTGAGCCCACCACAACAATTCCTTTTGAATGCAAGGTATTATTTGAATGACAGTGTCCAAATCCTGGCAGTGCTGTGTCCATACATTTTTGAGATACCATTGTAGCTTCCTCATATGCAGTTTGGCATTGGGAAGCACCAGAATACAAGATGCCATGAACCCCAAGGCTTGAAGGACTGTCCTTGCAGTCAGCCTGGACTGATGAGACAACTGATGAAAGTAAAGGGAAAGATTCTTTTGTTTGTCCGGGGTAAAAAGGCCATCTGGGATGCTGTATTCAGTCTCACACCCAGAAAGCACATGTCCTGAGAGGGTACTAGACTGGACTTTATTTCGCTCACAGAATACCCCAGGCATCTTAGCACTGCTATCACATAATCCAAATGATGAAGAAGCTCGTCCCTTCCTTGAGCCAGAATCAGGCAGTCGTCCAAATAAGGATAGATCTGTATTCCTTTTAACCTGAGGAAAGCTATCACTGGAGCCAGAACCTTCGTGAACACTCTGCGCCCAGTAGATAAGCCAAAGGGCAGTGCAGGGAACTGATAATGAGAAGTCCCAGCTCGAAAACGCAGATACTTCCTGCAACTCAGTCTGATAGGAATATGAAGATAAGCCTCCTTGAGATCCAAGGTTACCATCCAATGATCTTTGCCCAGCAGAGGTAAAAGCTGCTGTAACGTCAACATTTTGAACTTGGGAATGTCCAGATAAGTGCTGAGGATAGATAAGTCCAAAATTGGTCTCCACGTGTTCCCTTTCTTTGGTACTAGGAACAGGCGAGAATAAAATCCTAGGCCCACTTCTGGCATAGGGACCGGCTGTATGGCCCCTATTTGGAGTAACAGAGAAATTTGCTTGTGAGCCTCTATTCTTTGTTGAGGAGGAACGTCTGGCATGCCTTTGAAAGGAGGCAAGGTATGAAAATAAAACCTGTAACCGTGGTAAATGATATCCAATACCCATCTGTCTTGGGTAATTAAACTCCAATTTTCTTTGAAAAGTGCCAACCTTCCTCCCAAAGGTGCTGCCAGACGAGCAGGTTCTGGCAGCTGAAAAGGTAGGTCATTGGGTCTGTTTACGAAAGGACTGACCCCTGCCCTCACCCGAAGACTGTGCAGGAGAACTCCCTGTTCTAGGCCTGAAAGAGCCCTGAGCTCTGCCCCTACCACGCCTAGATCTACCCCTAGACTGGGAATCATAAGAAGGATAGGTCCACCCCTTAGTAGGCCAATTTCTACTAAACTTTGGAGGCTGAACCTGCAAAAAATCTTTAACAGTCTGCATAGACTTAGCCTTGTCTTCCATTTTCTTTAAGACTGTCTCAACAGGAGAACCAAACAACACATCAGATTGTAAAGGAGCATCTAAAATCCTTGTTTTAACATGTACAGATAAATTCTGATCCCTCAGCCAGGCGTGCCTGCGAAGAACTGACCCAGTGGCAGCCACCCTAGACGAGGCCTGTACAGCATCAAAACCACATTGCAAAGAATGCTTACCCACCTGTTCAGAAACATGTACTAAATCTTGTAACTCTTTACAATCAATACCTTCCGCCAGAGCATCAACCTTAGACTTCAATTGAGAAAGGAGATAGTTTTGGTATTTCAACATGTGAAACTGGCAATTCAAAGCCCTCATAGCTAGAGTGGAGGAAGTATAAACTTTCTTTCCCCATCTATCCAAGGCCCTGGCCTCTTTATCTGAAGGAACCGGATTCTTGACAACAGAAGCCTTAACACCTTTAGGCCCCTGACTAACAGTTTCTGGGTCTGCCCTAGGACTCTTAAAAGATACTTATGAGCTTCAGGCACCCTGTAATACCTATCCGGTTTAACAGGAGCAGGAGGCAAAGAATCAGGATTAAGAGAAGCCTCTGTAAACACATCTTCCACCACATCCAAAACAGGAGGTATAGCCAAAGGCCTATGCTGGGGTAAAAACAAAAATTCCCTAAGCCTTTTCCTGGAATCAGAGAAGTCCTGACCTTCCCACTTAAAATGCTCCCTCATGGAATGAAGAGTTTCTGAAAAAGAAAAATCCTCAGGCGGAGAAGCAGAAGGAGTAGAATCATCCACATCAGAATCAGAATAAGGGGAATACTCCTGCAAGTCTTCAGCCGAAGACTCTGAAACATCCGAAGCCTGCTCAAAACTCCCCAGCTCAGGTTCCACCCTAGGTCTCTTATCAGGAGGGGGCAAAGAACCCCTAATTAAAGTAATCAAATCTTCTGCCATTTTAAGCATATGCTTCTTGGGCACAGTTCCTGAAGAACTAGGGGTGACACCAACTGAAGCTAAACCTGGCCTGCCTCTGGGAGAAGCCTTGGAAACAGAAGGAGAGGGCCTAACCACCCTAGGAAGGGAGGGGAGTATAGTAACCTGAGAAGCCCCATCAGCCTGACCTGCCTCCTGAGAGGCCACATCCTGCAATAACAAAGTCTCTCCCTGGGATCCCAAAGAAACCTCCGGTGGAACCACCGGCTCCACCGACGCCTCTAAAGAACCAGTGTCCAGTATAGACGGTTCTTCTAGCCTAGGTTTAACTGCTTTGTCCTTGCGCTTCTTCGAAAAAGCAGGCGTCGGAGCCTCCGACGGCATTTTATAATTGCACCGCTTCCCGAAGACTAACCTGGCACAATCTAACCTTCTCTTTATAGTGCGCTTATTGAATCTAGCACAAGAGCGACACCCAACAACGTCGTGCTCAGGCCCTAAACAAGGAATACACAAAGTATGGTAGTCTCTATGCGGTATCTGTTTCCCACAAGAAATACAATTATTCACTTTTTCTGACATCCGGTAAACCACTGAGGCAAGAAAAAACTAAAATATTCCCCAACGGGGTACTTAGCCAACTTTGACTCGGTCTGAAACTCCGAAACCGAACAATTTCAGAACGCCAACCGGCACTTGCAACGCTGCTTCTGCATCGGACCATGCGGCAAAAAAGACTGAGGATATGACGTCGGTCATGCGCATTTGTACCCTGACGTCCTGATGTCAGTCAAATGCGCCTTGACCGACGTCAGCCTTATACTTTGATATTCGGGCCGACCGAGGAACAGCGGACTACCCAAGTGTAAGGACTGCAGCAATGTGAGATGAAGAACATCTCCTGGAACAACCTCATGTCGATCAGGATCTGATGCAGAAATTTAAACTGAAGGTTAATATTGGCGGGACCTGGATAATGGACTATGTATATATATATATATATATTGGTTTTCAAAGTCCATTGAACATGTGATAAAAACAGACAAATGTAGGTTCTGTAAAGCAAAACTGGAAACAGTCACAAATCTTGTTGCTGGGTGTGACACACTACCGGCGGAGGGCCTATAAACTGAAAGGCATAATAATGTGGCAAGATTGTTGCATTTGGGATTTTGAAATATTACAATATTGAGGTAGCTGAGAAGCATGAAAACATGAGCCACAAAGCATTAAAAAATGATGAAGTTGACATGGGATTACCCATGTACAAAAAGTTCAAAAAAATTGATGCGAGAAAAACAGATATAGTAGTCCATGAAAAGAAGAAAAAAGTAGCATTGGTCATTGAAATTGCTACACCCAGTGATTATAGCATCTTACTTATAGACAGAAACAAAGTAATAAAACACCAGGATTTGCAGGCAGAAATTAGAGCAATAAAGAATAATACCCAGACAGTTCCAAAAGTAGTAGAAACAATGGGTCTCATAAAAAAGAATTTAGTCTTATTTAGATATGCTACTGGGCCGCGGTGGTGCAGCGGTTAGTGTTGTCGTCTCACCGCAAGAGGTTCTCCCATTTGATTCTTGGCTGGAGTGCCTTCTGTGTGGAGTCTGCATGTACTCCCCGCGGTCGAGTAACATTTAAAGACATGCAGATAGGTGCGTGCTTGAATGGGTGTGCCTTCTTTGAAGGTTGGGCGTCGGGCTGGCAACTCAGCACCGTAAAAAAATCTACTGCCAATCATTAGCGGACCAGAGTTCCGCTGTGGCGACCCCTAACCGGGAAAAGCCGAAAGACACAAACAAACTGATGCATGTAACTTTGTATCAACTGCAGGAGAAATCAATTCCTGGTACATTGAGGGTGCTGCAAAGGAAAGTTTTGGCTAACATCAAAGACTGAAAATACTGATTTCATGAACTTTAATCACACTTAGATTTAGGAATGGGGTTAATTCTCATCATGGTATTAGAAACTCAAAAGTCTTGGAGAAATTAAACTAACTTACAACAATCAGCAACTGTCCCCTCTACTCTTATCTAGATCCATCCTCAAATATTCCTAACTGATGGTTCATTTACATATATTCATCCACTGAATAAAAGGGTCATCATAAACCTTCTTTCTTAACACAATCTTGGCCTCTTACAAAGAGTGGATGCAACTTATTATTCTTGCATCTCTAATCGTATGTAAGTCATGGGATATCCATAACAATCTTGGTCTGCAATCTTGGCACTTTCCAAACAGGTGTAATTTGTTCTAAATTTATTCATATATTTGTGTTTTAATGTAAACTCAATGCATTTTACAAAATGTCTTTTTATCTTTAAATGTACTTGCCTAATAAGTGGAGCTTTTCTCTCCGGGCCTCTGCTGAAAATGGGATAAATCCCAGTTGGAACTTCCCGGTAAACAAAGAAATAAATAAAATAAATAGCTACAGCATAAAAAGCAACTATATACAAAAATATTTACAGTGTCATTAACAAATGAGTACACCTACAGATGTAGTCTATACACCATCCATCAAAATTACTAGCGAACAGCAAGTCATGTTTAAAAGATGCATCTCACCTGCCCTCACACACAGCAACCAACCACACTCTGCTCTCTAATAACTGACCATGTTACTCACAAAAGTGGTAAACTTTACTAACTTTCTAGAACTTATCTTACACTCTCATTTGCCCTCTTCTACTCTGGCTACTAAAAACAGTTCCACTTTTAACAAAGACCCCCAACTGGCTCACTGTACAAAACAATTCATATTGTTGTTGTCTACATTTTTACCCCACATCACTATTACGCAAAAGAACAAATTTCTGACCACATCGACTCTCACAATGTCATAGCACTTGATGACAAATCTTAGATTGGCAGATCCTCACAAATCTCAACTACCACACCTTTCATCTATTTTTAATCTTTTGCAGTTAATTACTGAATGAACACACCACATCTCATAAAAGAGGTGGAATCCTTCAAAGCCCCCGGGCCTGTGGAAAACACGGCCCAGACCGCAGAATCCTTTATAAACGCATTCTATGAACACCTTCAGGAATGCATGGATCATGCAATCCCAAATAAAACCAAGACCCAATCCTCCAAAGGCAGACGTCCTGTCTGGTGGATCCCAGCCATAAACAAACTATACAATAGAAGGAGGAAGCTACTACATGATAGAGCAAAATCCCAAAAAGGGAAGGCATCTCTGATCAGTATTAGCAAAAAAACTACGGGCACTCATAAAATCATCTAAGGCCAGCTTTGAGAGAAAAAATTGCACAGGACACTAAGGATAACCACAAGGCTTTCTTCAGTTATGTTAGGAACCTGGGTGGGAATTCCCAGATATGCTCAGAATTAGTCCAAAATGACAAAAAATACACCAAACCCACAGACATTGCCAACATCCTAGCTGACAGGTTCAGCAAACTCCCCACCAAAAGGGCAAATATCTATCCCAGCAGAGTGCTGCCCCCCTGACATCTCAGATGCTCAGTTAAGAGCTGCCCTCTCCAAAGCAAGAAACACAGCATCAATGGGACCAGTCGGTGGCCCGGGCTGCGTCCTACATGAAATCCAAGAAGAGCTAAACCCAAACATAAAACTACTGTTCAATCTTAGCCTTACTACAGGATATGTACCCAAAGAGTGGCGTACAGTAACAGTGGTCCCTCTCCGCAAAGGTGGTGCCTCAACGGATCCTGGAAACTATCGCCCCATAAGCCTGACTAGCTTGGTCTGCAAAGCTATGGAAAGGATCATCATGGACCTCATAAATAAAGATATTGGGGACCTACAGACACTGGATCCTACCCAGTTCGGCTTTGTTAAGGGCAGATCCTGCCTCTTAAACCTGGTCGATTTCTTTGAAACAGTCACCAAGGCCATTGACGAGGGGAAGGTGATCCACACAGCCTACCAGGACCTGGCAAAAGCCTTCGATACAATACCCCACTCGGGCATTATAGATAAGCTCACCAGCTTAAATATAAACCCCTATGTCACTAGATGGGTTGCAAACTGGCTCTAGGACAGAACCCACATGGTTAGAATTGCTGGAGCCATGTCAGACTCCAAACCAGTTACAAGTGGCGTCCCACAAGGCTCAGTCCTGGGACCTCTCTTGTTCGGTATATATTTCTCGGAGGTACAGGCCAACACGGAAGGACTGTGGCTGACCAAGTTTGCAGATGACTGCAAACTGGGCGCCATAATCGACTCTCCAGCTGACACAAGCATCCTCCAAAAGGGCCTCATAGAAACAGACAACTGGTGCCAGAGCCATGGCCTCAAGCTAAACACCAAAAAATCCAAATCCCATCGAGCTACGCGCTCGAGAGACTTGAACCTCAGCACTGAAATAAATAGAACATGCTGGAGGGACATATTCATAACCCAGAGGCTCCCTTCACTCTGGAATAAAATCCCAGTCCAGGTTAGGCAGAGTCCCTCATTAACTCTCTTCAAGAGGAATCTTGATGAGTGGATGGGAGATCGTAGATTTACCCCGGGTATCACTTCTGTGTCACTGTTAGACAGAGGCACAGTATACTAACCTCGAAAAAGGGCATAGCAAAATTAATTTAAAATGGGTGGCGAAAGCCAAACACACTCTGGCTACACTTATAAATGCCCTAGGTCAGATAGCCTAGTATGAACCTATGAACCCAAAAGCTCAACACTAGATATTCTGCTTATCAGTATGCCTGAACAATTGTTTCAACTTGTGATTTTGCCAAACTCCCTTAGTGACCACTGCTCCATCTATTCCACCTGGTCCTTCAAACAAAAGACAACTCTACATACATACTCTATTCTGAGTTCAGTAACAAACTGGCATGACTATAACAGTAATGACCTTAAGTCTGCTGTCTGTCTTCCACAACCTTCTTATTCCTTTATAAGATACAAGTACAGTATAGTGACAGCTATACATACCTTGGCATCCATGAGGATAAGCCAGACATTCACTTTGTCAGTTTCAGTTTGTGGGCCATACAAGGTCACCAGAAAAGTACAGTTGTGTACACTTACCATAAATGTAGATGTTCGAGTGTAAACACAGTTGCAGTCATCACACTTGGGTTATCTGCCTGCAGGTAGCCCTCAGTCGGCCCAAATACCAGAGTCTTGGGATTTCTGCATCGGATGTTGTCGATCCTTCCATGACGTCAGGTCGTCAGGGGTATAACACAGGCAGCGGACGCCATTACATCAGTTTTTCTTGCCCCAGATATCAGGAGCCCCCAAATAGGAAGCCAGTATATGGTGGGGACCACCACCAGTAAAAAGTAAATACCACTGCCATTAAAAATCACCATAGAGAGGAGAGGAAGAAAGGATAGAGAAAACCAGGGGGCTGGAGGGAGGCGAAACCAGGACTGCAACAGTGAATACACTCTAACATCTACATTTATAGTAAGTATACACGACTATGCTATGTTCTTTGTGTTTCACTGTTGCAGGCATCATGCTTGGGTTGATTCCCAAACCTGAGGAAGGGTGGAGGGAGTCAAGAAGTGTTAGGGCTGGCTAGCAGGCCTTGTAAGACTGCTGTAGCAAATCCAGCTCTGGATTTAGACAAAAATAGGTAAAGTGATATTGCTTGGTAAAGGTGTGCACAGAACTCCAGGTTGCAGCTTCCAGAATGTCCCTGGTAGGAACTCCCCTGAGAAATGCTGTAGAGGTAGAAGTAGCCCTAGTGGAATGTGGTCTGATCCCCTGTGATGCTTGTAGCAGAAATAGATGCAGTATACTATCCATTTGGAAATGGTTTGTTTTGAAATGGCCTTTCCCTCTGCACCTGTAGCAAAGCTGACTAGCAGCTGGTCAGATTTTCTGAAAGATTTAGTCCTGTCAAGGTAGAACCTGAGCTGTCTGTGCACGTCCAAGGAGTGCAGGATCCTTTCCCCTTTATTCTAAGGATTAGGGAAGAAGGTTGGCAAATGGATGGATTGGTTTAGAGCCACACTGGACACCACCTTAGGCATAAAGGATGGGTTAGTCCTGAGGGAAACCCTGTCAGCATGGAAAATAATAAAGGGTTCCACAGCCATTAGCGCCTGTAACTCAGACACTCTTCTTGCTGAAGTTATGCCTAAAAGCAAGGCTGTTTTCCAAGAGAGGAATTTTAACTCTGCTAAAGCAGCAGGTTCAAAAGGGAAGCATGAGCTTTTCCAGTACAAAGTTAAGGTCCCAGGCAGGAGTGGGTGCTTTCCTAAGAGACATTAAGTTGCTAGCCCCTCTCAGGAACTGTTTGATGAGAAAAAAAGAGGCGGCTCAGTATTATAATGAGCTGAGATGGTAGAGGCATGAATCTTAATGGAGGAGAAGGATAGGCCTCTGTGGAGTAGCTCTGCTAGGTAATCCAGGATTAGAGGTAAGGAGGGCACTGCTGTGCCCTTTCCTTGAGACAGATTCCAAGAACAAAATTTTTTCCACTTTTCAGCACAGGATTTCCTAGTACTAGGCCTTCTGGCTTCATGAATGACATCAAGCCCCTGTTTGCTGAGGGTTGCTGGTGGTGTATTCAGGGGATAAGTCAGGCTGCAAGGCTTACGGTTTGCAAATGGGGATGCAAAATCTGTCCCTCCTGCTGAGACGCCAGGGTAAGGAGTCTGGAGAAGGTGCCAGGGTGGTACTGTTGTCAGACTTCGTAAGAGTGGGTACCAGTGCTGCTGTGGCCAGTTTGGGGCAATAAGAATTGCCCTTGGCCTGTCCTATTTGATCTTGAGTAGTACTTTTGAGAGGAGGGGCAGAGGGGGAAAAGGCATAAATTGAGAGGTTTTCTCATTGGAAGGATAGGGCATCCACCTTCCAGGCCCAGCTGTGAGAGTTTCTGGTGTAAAATTTGCTCAACTGGTGGTTCTCAGGGGAGGCAAAGAGGTCCACCTCTAGTGTCCCCCACCTCTGGATTAGAAGGTTAAAGGTGTTTGGCTCCAAGTTCCACTTGTGTGGGTCTAGGAGATTTCTGCTTAAGTCGTCTGCCAGTGAATTTTGTTTGCCTGGCAGGAATTGAGCTTGTAGACGCACTTGGTTGCACAAGGCTGTGTTCCACAAGGCCATGGCTAACCTGCAGAGTGGGTAAGAATGGGTTCCCCCCTGCTTGTTTATGTACCACATAACTGTGGTGTTGTCTGTTTTTATCAGCAGCTGTTGTGGAAGGATTAGGTATTTGAAGGCTGTCAGAGCATTCTGTACAGCTAGCATCTCTTTTTGATTTATGTGCAGGACAATTTGGTCTGGGCTCCATTGGCCCTGAATGCATTTGCCTGCCATGTGAGCCCCCCCATGCATAGTCTGATGCGTCTGTAGTCAGGGTTTGGGCGGTGAGGAGTTGAGTGAAAGGCAGTCCCTTGTTGTGGTTGCATGCTTCTTCCCACCAAAGGAACTCTGCCCTTAGACAAGGAATGATTGTTTCCAGGTCCTGAGAATGCTGGCACCAAAGACTTTTTAAGTACCACTGAAGTTTCCTCATATGCAGTCTTGCATATGGAATTAGCAAAATACATGAGGCCATGAACCCTAGGGCTTGCAGTATTTTCCTTGCAGATAGCTGGGTTCTGGTGGCCAGTTGTTTGAAGTAGTTTGTCAGATAAACCTGTTTTTCTGGACTGAGAAATGCCATCTGGGAAGTTGTATCCAAGCTTGCTCCCAGGAATACAATCTTTTGACTGGGCACCAGCTGTGACTTCTTTTCATTGATGGTGTACCCCCAATGAAGTGATAAGGCTTTTTACAAATGCCAGGTGCTGAAGTAGCAATTCCTGACTGTCCGCCTGAATCAGGCAATCGTCCAAGTATGGGAAAATTTGGATATTTCTCTGCCTGCAATGGCTGGAGCCAGGCACTTTGTGAATACTCTGGGCGCAGTAGATAAGCCAAGAGGAAGTGCAGATCACTGATAGTGCATAGAGCCTGCCCTGAAGCGTAGATATTTCCTGCATGATTCCCTTATGGGGATGTGCAGATAAGCTTCTTTTAAGTCTAGATTGACTAACCAGGCATCCTTAGTTAGCATAGGGAAAAAGCTGTTGCAGGGTAAGCATCTTGAATTTTGGGGTCACCAGAAAGGTGTTGAGAATTGATAGAGCCAGGATTGGGGGCCAAGAGCCCTCTTTTCTGGGCACCAAGGAAAGTCTGGAGTAGAAACCCTGCCCCCTTTGTTCTACTGGAACAGGTTGAATAGCTCTGATATTGAGCAGGGAAAGCACCTGCTTTTGAGCCTCTGCCCACTGGTTTGGAGGAAGGTCTGGAAACCCGCATGGGGTTAGCAGTGAGTGGAAGTAGAATCTGCACCCCTGGGATACAATGTTTAGGACACATCGGTCCTGAGTAATGGACATCCTGTTTTTTGAATGAAGGGCAAGTTTTCCTCCTAGGAGCACAAGTAATTGGGCAGGGCTGGGAAGGATAATTGAAAAGTCATTGTGAACTTTTTTCCATAAGGGGGCGGCTTACCACTCCCTCTTTTTGAGGTGGGAGCACTCCATTGTTTAGATCTCTGCATACCCTGAGACTGTAGTCTGGGGTTTGGACTGAGAAGGCCTGGAAAGGACCATTTTTTTAGAAGGCCAATGCCTACTGAATCGAGGTGGCTGCACTTGTAAGAATTAACAGTTTGCATAAATTTAGCTTATTCTTCCATCTTTTTAAGTTCTTCTGCTTTGGTACCAAACATATGGTCCTGATTTAAAGGAGCGTCTAGTAATTTTGATTTGACGTGATCTGGGGTAAGGTTTGTTCCTTCAGCCAAACATGCCTTCTCAGTACAGACCCCATGACTGCAGCCCTGAAAGATGCTTCTAGGGTATCAAAGCCACACTGCAAAGCACAATCTGGAAGTAACACCAATTTTTGTTTAACTAGTTCCATATGTTGCTGATACTTCAACATGTGAAACTGGCAATTCAATGCCCTGATGGCAAGAGTTGCAGAGGTATATACTTTCTTAACCCACCTGTCTAAAGCTCTGGAATCCCTGTCTGAAGGAGTAGGGTTTTGGCTGTAGTAGCTTTAATGCCTTTACGTCCCTAGGAAACGGTCTCTGGATCCGCAGTAGGATTCTTAAAGAGAAATTTGTGAGAATCATGTACTCTTGTAGTACCTGCCAGGTTTTCTAGGGGCCGGTGGTATAAAGTGTCTGGAGTAAGACTGGATTTCATGACGACATCTACAATATCCAGGACAGGGGGTATAGCTAAAGGCCTGTGCTGAGGCAACTCTAAAAATTCTCTGAGTCTTTTTTTGGACTGAGGGTAGTTCTGGCATTCCCAGTGGAAATGCTCTCAAAGTATGCAAGGTTTCACCAAAAGAAAAATCCTCTGGAGGGGAGGCAGAGGGAATGGATTCCTTTGCATATGAATCCTCATAGGTCGATAAAGGTATTTTCCTGGTAATCAGAAGGGTCAGAGTCATCGGAATCCTGGTCTGTAGAATCAGAATGAAACTCAATTCTTTGTCTTTTAGCAAGGGAAGGCTGGCTTCCCCTAATTAGTGTAATAAGGTCTTTAGCCATTCTAAGCATTTGTTTTTGTAGCATGGGAGCTTGAGCAAGTGCTTTGGTTGTCGGTTTTCTAGGCGTAGTGCATACTCTGGGCCTGAGAAACTCGGTAGTTTTAGCTAAAAACGAAGTTGTCGGTTTAATGCAACATCGGTAGGTCGGAATATACACTCAGAAGCTGGTGCCTGCACAGCGGCTCCGGACCCATCCAAGGTAGAGACATCCACAGGTTCCATAGTCGAAAAAGCATCTTGCTGTATACCGGAAACCGAATGTTTCACAGCTGGGGCCTACGAATCTGTAGAAGCGGGTATCAGGGGCTGCAAAGGCCCCTCACTGAATACCGGCAGACTGGCAACTCTTAACAGAAGTGTCGTCGGCAGTTTTGGAACTATGCAGTCTGTCTCTGTCTTTATCTTTACATTTTTTTGGAAGATCGGTAGTCGGATGGCTTATCAAAGCCATTTCGGAATACGGAGAACGAGAGCGAAAGAATTTAGTGCCAAAGATAGCCCGACAACGAATGGTTCGGGCGTTAAACAAGGCACAAAACCGACAGTAAGGGACGTCGTGGTCTGGGCCTAAACAGGTGACGCAGTAAGAATGAAAATCTCTGTGAGGTATTTGCTTTCCACAGGCAAGACAATTGTTAACTTTTTCTGACATCGGTTAAAGCAAGAAAAAAGAATCCCCAACAGGGTACTCAGCTTTAGAAGACTTCAGGTTTGAAACTCAATAAACGAAAATTTCAGGTAGCGGCCGACCGGCACTTGCGAACTGCTTCTGCTTCAGGCTCCTTCTCAGCAAGAAAAACTGATGTAATGCCATCGGCTGTCTGTTTTATACCCCTGACGACCTGACGTCCTGGAAGAAGCAACAGCATCTGACGCATAAATCCTACGACTCAGGTATTCAGGCCAACTGAGGGCTACCTGCAGGCAGATAACCCAAGTGTGATGACTGCAACAGTGAAACACGAAGGGCGTCCTATAATGTCCTCACTCATGAACCTCATAGTAAAAAAAAAAATGCAGTGGGTAATATGTTGCAAGTAACAATGACTGGTGCTGAGCTCCATGAAGTGGAACAGGTTGAACTACCATGGTGAAGAGCATCTCAAAGTGCTCAACTGCTAAACTTGCTGCTAAACCAAGCATCTTTGCTGACTACAATGTCTGCAGAAACGGTGATGCTTCCCTTTTTATAACCTAGCTTTGCCATGCATACTTATCTAGCATTCGATGATGCTGAATTACAAAAAATGGAAAAGGGTGCCCATCAGCATTTCGTTAGCAGATCATTTGCCTATTTAACCCTTGTTTCCATCATATTATGCACTCATTTACACAGGACTTTTATTAAAACTTTTGGTGGCTTGCACACATTAGCAACACTGGCCTCTGAATCATAGTAGCAGCATGTCTATAACAAGTATGCAGTGCTCCAGTGTCCAAATGACTATGAATACCACCCAATGTGACTATGCCTACAGGGTCCTCATGGGCTTTTAGGGTGTCAGGCTGTACTACAACATACTACTGATGAGACATACCATTAATCAACAAGCAAATGTGTCACTATGGGATTTTGCATTTAAACACAGATTGTGGTATCTCAGGAATGTCTTTTCCCCCCATAACAAAGGTTTAGTTTACATTAGTAGCAGTGGTGTTGGCTTGTATCCACCACATCAGGGCCACACCCTTTTTTCAACATATACTTCAAAAATCAAATGTGGTTCCTTTCAGCAACTGCATTCTTTTTGAGACTGTACCTATGAATGTCAATCGTAAAAGCATTGTACAGTAGTCACAACAATGGGTTTCTACTCCACCAAGAAAGCTCAGGCTATGGATGGTAAAATCATCACATGGTGGCTGAAAGTGAGACTGCTGGTGTGTTTGTTGGAATTTTTGCCTGTTTACCTAGCATGCCTGACTTGCTGACACCACAAAACAGTGCAATTCGCTAAACTGGCTACAGGCTTCAGTCCCAAAAATGGATACTCAAAGTCATACTCCATATACCATTTTTTATGCATTTACTGTAATTATCAGAAAACAGAGAAAATATGAAGTAGTCACTTTTACTGTTAAAATCATTTGAAACATTAGCATCACACATCATACAGTTGTCCCATTAATTAGCAGCATTAATGTACATAGATTCTTGGTACATATTGCTTAACGGCAATGTAATCACACAACATAAGAGTTACACAGCTACAATTCTGACTACAGTTTGGGCACATTTTTGAGAATATTCTACTCCATTTCTCTTATGTACAGTACACACTGTATAAAATAAACAAATCGAGTCCACTGTTTTCCTTCATGTATATTATTTACATATTGGCTAACTGGGACAAAACACTGATCAACATGGATGGTTTTGGTATTCATCAAAAGTGTAAAATTACACAAGAAATAGTATACCAACAATAGAAACAAATTACACAAGGTAATAAGAACGCTGGCATTTGTTCAGTATTACAAAGTGCAACAGCACTGACTATTAAACCAAAATCTGTACATCACTGAATTAATATAATACAATAGAAGAAACGAGTCACAGTGAATTAAATTCTTCAATAATACAAAAGAGGAAGGTTAAGGTCAGAGAATACAGGGTCTAAATAATACTTCCTTTGGTGTACTATTTACATTTTACTTACTTAACGAGATAACCCTTTAATCCTTTCCTAAATATGGAAAAGGAAACTGTGTCGGTGGGATCTTATTTTACATTAAAAAATATGATAATTAGTACAACATATAAAATATTTTGATACCTGGATGAGATGGTCTGCTGACCCTTTTCACTCACATCCAGAGTTGAATGGTATAATAATTCTAATTACATAATGGTTGACAAAAAAAGGTCACAAAGCACACAGATGCAGATATACAAACAGCAATACAATAAATACAGAATGCACAGGTTAGGAGGTTAATTAGCATTACAGAAGAGGCTTTACAATTTGACAACGTTTCCTTCATTAAAGTTTATACAGAGATTAATAGTGCAGGTATACATGCACTGAAATAAAATGTAATCTTTTTTTATCCAGTGTCTCGGAAGTATATGCATTTAGATTCATTTTGCAAATGAACCTTAAGATCCTTCTTAAAGTATGCTAAAGACTTGGAGTTCTATTTTATATCTCAGTATGGAGTTTGTTCCATGGTGGTCATCACCTGGAGAAGGTTTTGTCAGACCTAGAGTCAAAATTGCAATGGGTGACAAAGTAGGAGTGTGAAGTCCTGGCTGCTTTCAAGGGGTAGTTTCTGCCCTTAGCTGGTTTTTTTTTAAGGAGAAAGACAAAGAAATGTTGGAATTTTAAAAATCAGAGTGCTTAAAAGATAAGTGTCTCTCTTAGTAATGAGTAGCCAGTATGCATGGTCACAGCGGATGCAGTGGTGACAATTCATATCTGAGAGGAGGGAACATACAAAATATTTTACTCTGTTACTTGGATATTTTGGGCATTGTGTAAAAAAAAAGAGAGAGGTGGCAGGGCATATTCCTGCTTGGGAATTAGCATACTTTTAGATAAGGTTACTGTTGCTGCTTATGTGATAGAAAATTTGAAACTCCATAACAATATTTTTTCTATGTATGCACTTTATCAGGTAGTTATAAAAGGGATAAAAGAAGCACCAACTCTGAGTTTATAGTTGAGCCTAGAACAGAATCTGTCCCTTAAAACCTACAACACCAAAACACAGACATAGCACCACAAAACACACACATACATTCACGGAGGCTCTCAATAAAAATCTGCTCAAGCAACAGAGACCTCCAAAGCACAAACCCAAATGACACACAGCCCACAATCTCAGTGTGCCACTTAACCACAGCCCATAAGGCATAACAATGTACCCACCATTCTAGTCATAGATGACTCTACAAATCAGGCACACTGATATTACACTCACCAGGCTAAACAAGGAGAAAGTTACTGTCGGGTGCCAGGATCCACCACATAATGCATGCACTCAGGTCACTCCACAACAAGTACAAAATATTTCTCTCTCATTGTCCATGTTGGTGAGAATGACCCGAGACGTACCTCCCTGGACTACATGAAGAGAGACATGGAGGAGCTCTCCGATTTTGTAGCCCAGGCAAGTATGACCCTAGCCCTGAGTAGCATCCTGTCATCACCCGTAATGATACCACAGTACAAGGACAAAATGATTGACGTCAACAAATGGCTAAGCTTCTGGTGTCATTTTAAGGGAATAGAGTATCTGTCTGCCTGGGATGACATGATCGACAGACCACGATGCTTCGCCAGAGATGGCCTGCACCTGTCACCCTTGGGATTCCGGATACTGTCTAAGGCTCTTGCCACCCCATAGTGTCTTTTTTAGGCAAGGATCAAATGACAAATTCACCACCGTAACAGGTCAAGTAAGCAAAATCTGACGGTAAGGCTACGTAATGCTAGAAGTCTAAACCTCACAATGCATTCACTCGAGGCACTCCTTAAAATGGAGAACATCAACATCTGTGCAGTGGCAGAGACCTGGTTCAAGGCTCCAGAGAGCACCCCCTGCATTACTAGGCTATAATTCATACCACACCTTTCGTACACCTAACCTGGACCAAAACACTAAAGGTGGAGGTGCATCCATATTCATTAAGGATAACCACACCTCCAGGCTAGTTGCTCAGCATAATGCATCCGAGATTATCCGAGTGCAACTAACTCAGACGGAAATCCAAATTGTAACTTGCTACAGATCCCCCATCATGCCTTAGGATTCCCACTCCTCATTTCTTGATACACTGGAAAATATTAGGGTATAACCCAACACCCTAATAATGGGAGATTTCAACTACCCCACCATTAACTGGGAAAACTACTCATGTAACAACTCTTTTGTTCAACGGTTTCTAGAATTCATAAATTCCAACGCCTTGGATCAACTTATCCACACCCCTACCAGGGGCAGCAATATCCTAGACCTGGTCATTACCAACATGGGCGACTGGTGTTCCATAACAGAGGTCAATTCCTCATTGGTCAGATCCAACCACAAGCTAATCAGCCTAGACATCCACATCCCACCCCCAATTAGGGAAACCACCGTAAAAAATTTCTCCAAAGCCAACTTCGTGTTTCTTAAGACAGAAGTGGCAAACTTCACGACACCCATGCAGACAGACAATAGAGGTATGACTGCTGAATCCTACGCAAATGCACTTTATAAGCATGGATCGTGCTATCCCCCTAACAGAACCAAGATACTATCCTCCAAAAAAAGGAAGCCAATCTAGTGGTCCCCTGCCATAAACAAAATCTACAACAGAAGAAAGAAACTGTTGCAAAAAAAAAAAAAAAAAAAAAAAAGAGTACAATCCCATGACTGGAAGAACTCCCTGGTTAGCCTCAGTAAGAAGCTGAGATCCCTCATAAAATCCTCCAAAGCTAGTTATGAAAACAAAATTGCCACCGATTCTGAAGACAACCACAAAGCATTCTATAGCTACGTCAAGAATCTCAATAGCAACATGCAGACCTGCTCTGAGTTACAGCACAATGGCACTAAATCTACAGAACCAACTGATATTGCCAACATCCTGGCAGATGGATTCAGTGCTTTTACCCCCCATCACCTCTAAAGGCCCCATCTCTATACCGAAGAATGCAAAGTTCCTGTAATCACGGCTGCACAGGTAAAAAACACAATCGCCCAAGCCTAGAACACAGCATCCATGGGACCTGACAACATCCCAGGCTGCGTTACACATGAGCTATAGAATGAACTGGCACCCTACCTAAGCACCATGTTCAATCATAGCCTCACCTCAGGCTTTGTGCCCACTGAATGGCACACAGTGATGGTTATCTCACTCTACAAAGGGGAAGCCACCACGGACCCCGGGAACTACCGCCCCATTAGCCTAATAAGCCTTGTCTGCAAGGCCATAGAACGTATCATCATGGAACATATAAACAAAGACATTGGTAATCTCCGCACTCTGAACCTCATCCAGTTTGGGTTTGTAAAAGTCAGATCAAGTCTCCTAAACCTGACAGACTTCTTTGAAGTAGTCACCAAAGCCACAGACGAGGGTAAGGTGGCTCACACAGTCTATTTAGATCTCGCCAAGGCTTTTGACACCATCCCCCACTCTGGAATTATATATAAACTCACTAAACTATGTATAAATCCCTAGGTCATAAGATGGGTTGCCAAATGTCTCACTGACAGAACCCACACTGTGAAAGTAGCAGACTCCAAATCTGACTTCAGACCAGCGACAAGTGGAGTACCACAGGGTTCAGTCCTGGGTCCTCTCCTGTTTGTTATCTACTTTTCTGAAGTACAAGCTAACACAGAAGGTCTTTGGCTAACGAAGTTCGCAGATGACTGCAAACTAGGAGCCGTAACTGAAACTCTTAATGTGGACATCCTACAAAAGGGCCTTAATGAGACAGATGCCTGGTGTCAAAGCCATGGCCTCAAGCTCAATGCCAAAAAGTGCATTGCCATCCCCTTTGGTAAAAACTCTGTACCCATGAGCTACCACATATTTGGTAGTCTACTTAACACCAAAAGTGTGATAAGAGACCTTGGGACACAGATGGACAGTAGTCTCTTCTTTGATAATCACATCCCACAGTGGTCAGGAAATACTTCTATGTGGCACTCCTCATCACAAAAGGTTTCTCATCCAGGGAAAAAAGAGGTCATTGTTCCCTTCTACTCATCACTCATTAGATCCATTATAGAGTACAATGCCCCTTTTGGTATGTACCTCAAAAGACATCTACAACAACTGGAAAGGCAGCAGAAATACCTCACAAAGAGGATTACCGGTCTCAAACAGATGCCCATGCAGACCGTCTCAAAAAACCCCAGCTTTACTCCGTCGCGTATCGCCTACTCAGAGGCAATCTCTGCCTAACATACAGAGCTATGTCAAACCCAGAGCTGCTGGACATGCTCCACTTAAAGAAATCCCAATTCCTCCGAGCTACACACTCTAGGGACCTAAACCTTGTCACCACAATAAACAGAACATGCTGGAGGGATAGATTCCTATCCCAGAGACTTCCCATACTCAGGAACAAACTACCTATCTATATCAAACAAAGCTCCTCATTAGCACTCTTCAAGAAAAATCTTGATGATTGGATGGGAAATAGGAAATTCACCCCAGGGATCACCTGTGTGGCTCTGCTCGACAGGGACATAGGAAAATATATTTCATGGGTGGCGAAAGCCAGGGTATCTTTTAGGCTAGGCTTGTACAGATAGGCCCTAGGGCAGATAGCCTAGTACCTACCTATGAACCTATGATAATTATTATGACATATAAAATAACTATTGGAATCAGACAGCAGAGGTTAGAAAATAATGGGAATGGATAGGCAATATACAAAGAAACAAAGGGAGGATATTTGAATGGCTCCCAAGTATGTAACAAAATTTAGAAGGTTTACGACTTTTGCATGGAAGTGTTTTTAAACCCCAAACATACTTCACTTTTGCCACAGCTAGACAATAATTGCTGGAGGTACGATGAGAAAGTCAGCAGTACCTGGCAGCATGCTTTTTGGGTTATGAAATTAGTTGTTAGATTTCAGAAGTTCCCAACATGGTACATTGTCACTAATGTTGAAGGAGCACATTTTAACTAAGGAAATGATTCTTATGAGTTGGAAAATAGAAACTAAATTGCCTAGACATATGAAGGCCCTATTAAATGTATTGATATTGGTTGACAAAAAAAGCAATTACTAGAAAATTAAAATCAGAAATAAAACCAACTATAAAAGAATAATTGAATTCTGTAAAAGTGATCAAATAATTGGAGATGGGATCTTTAGAAAAGGGAGGGAATAAACCACACAGAAATAAAAGGAATTGGTGGGAAGAATATAAAATGAATAATGCTCAGGAGGAGGAGTGATACTTAAGGGAAGGCAGGACTTTAACAATCTATTCAGTGTTAAACTGAAAAATTAAAAAGAAAATCACTTAAGTGTAATGCATGAAAATGAAAAATACTTTGAAGGCTTGTTTTCTTTTTTATAACTGAATGTGTACTCATGTCACTATGTAATATGTGACACTGAAAAAGATGTTTAAAAATATTTTAATTGTGACAGGACTTAGGAAGAAACACAGTCGCTGTGAATACTGAAACTTAGTGAGGGGGGCCCTTTGTTACACCAAGGTATTTCTGTTTTACAGCATTTGGAATATTACTATTTAAATCCATTCGCAAAGGCGTTAGGGGTGATAGTTTCTATGAGGAAGCGAACACCTTACTTGTTTTAATACAGTTCATTAACAGATTATTTTTATGGATCAGGTTGCTTAGTTCAGTAAATTAGAGCGGCGCTGTTTGTGGCACAAATTGGGGTTTTGCTAGCTAGTAAGAGTACTATACAATTTGCATACATAACTAGCTTGTGGTTAGGTAGGTCTCGAGTAATATCACTGACAGATAGAACAGATGAGGCCCCTGTAAATCCTGCAAACATGACTTTGAAGAATCAGAAGAATAAGGTACTGTTTTACCAAAACAAAATTGTGACTTTGATTCTCCAATATAACCTTACTGTAAAGAATCCAGTCTTAATTTCTGGATGCGAGTCTGGTAGAACCAGACCAAGTAAATGGTTCTTGATTGAAATAATGATGTTTAACTGGAATAACTGCAGGAATGAGAGTTTAAGCAGTTTAGAGGAGAGGGATTATATGACAATATGAATATAACCTAATTGACTGCAGAAGTTATAAATATCTAAACAAGCAAGACTTAGCAGTACCTGCCTAAGCTTGCAATCTTTTTTTTTTTTCTCTCATATACCCACCTCTATTTAGATGCCAATAATGCAATCTGAGTTTGCTACAGATTGCCATAGAAGAATGCCTGAACACAGAAGCTGGGTAATTTATATATATATATATATATATATATATATATATATATATAAGAAGAGGGAAGGTAAGAGAACTATATGGAGAAGGATCATTTAAATATCACATGTCTGGCTTAAAAATATAGTTTACATTGTTGTATATTTTGCCACACCTAATTGAGAATCTGATCATTAACATGTTGTTTAAAAACGCACTTTTAGGAGGAATAGAACATAAACCTATAAGCTGTTATGTCTTGTACTTTAACCGCTGCACTCTAATGGTATAATAGTTTAAAGGCTGAGACTAGGGATATGACGCAGCAGTGTTTTTTGTAGAGAACTAGTCTGTTAAGCTTTGTCCGTACTGTATTTAGTAACATAAGGGGAATACCATGTCACAAACTTATACGTAAAGAAAAAACACAATTTAATAATAGTGGGAATATCATGGTACATAATAAAATCACATTGTATTCCCCTGTTTATTCCTGGTCCAGGGGTATAGTGGGTAGGCACAGTGTAGGGACGGGAATAGTTAGATACTTTCCAATGACACACTATAACAACACATACAAAAAACATAAATCTAAATGAACATACAGATCAGTTAAAACAAGCACATCTATCACATAAATGGGGGAAATTGAAACGTGGAACGTTAAAGGACTACAAAATAAAGAAAAAAGGAAACTATTTTTGCATTTAGCCCTGAAAACCAAAGCTAATCTCATCTTAATACAAGAAACACATTTAACTTCAGAGCAATGGACAGATATTAAGGAAAAAAAGTGGATAAAACAAATTATAGCTTCTGGGGACAAAACTAACAGTGCTGGGGTGGCCATAATAATTCAAAAACATTTTCAGGATAAAATACTTGAAACTAAGACTGACAAAGAGGGAAGGTGGTGCTATGTAACATTTACTAACACCGTATTTCCAAAACCCATAATGGTGTAAAATGTATATGCACCTTGTAGCAACCAACATCTCTCTTTTTCATGTCACTGTACCCAATTCTAAACCAACTGGAAGATCATTATCTAATAATTGGTGGTGACTGGAACACACATCAAAACCCAGATAAGGATAAATCGAACACGACCAAACTACATAATAGACAAGCTACAAAAGCTTTAAATGAACTTAAACACGACTTCAAACTATATGACCCCTTTAAATATGAGGATAAAGATAACAAAACTGGGAATTACACATTCTACTCCCAATGCCATTAAATGTGGGTGAGAACAGACTTCTTTTTAATCTCAGACATACTCATTAACATGGACCCTACAATAGTCGTACACACTAGATTTCTGTCGGATCATTCCAAAGTTACAGTGAGTATCAACTGGGACAAAAAAAGGTTTTTAAACAATAGAGCTAATAACTGGTCATTAAATCCTAACTGCTCTTTAAAACAGATGTAGTAAAAGAGAATGAGGATATATTAAAAACAACCCTTGTAAATATCTTCAATTCCCAAACATCAATGGATATAGAATGGGCATCGACCAAAACACAAATCAGAGGAACTTTCATTAAACAAGCAGCATATTATAAAAAAAATCCAACTGAAAGAGGAACATAAAATAAAGGAGAAAATAGAACAATGTGAGAAAGAATTGATAAATAGCCCTAATAATCAAACAGAAATGGACCTCCTAAAACTACAGAGAGACCTATATATGCTTGAGAACAGAAATGTATCTTTTTATGAGACAAGACAGTTGGCTAATTACGCAGAAGAAGCCCAAATTCCTTTCAGGGCATTTGCCAGAATTATCGCTCAACAAAAATCCACCTCAGTTATAGCAGAAGTAAATTACCAAGGGAAAAACTATACAAGAAATTAGGAAATTATCAAAGTATTTGAACAAATATACACTCAAACATATGGAGAACAAGCCTCGGAGGAGGATAGGGATCTTTTTCTACAAAAACTAAAATTCCCTAAACTAGATTTAGATCAACAAAATAAACTAATGGAGCCCATTTCTATTAACGAGATAACCATAAAAATTAAACATCTAAAACCACACAAGGCCCCAGGAACGGATGGTCTTACCTCAGAATTTTATAAATCCTTCAGTCCACTAGTTGCCAAATTATTATACCACGTGCTGAACTATATAATAAATAACAACACAGATGATATTCACTTTAACACCTCTAAAACTATTTTTATATTAAAAGGCCAAGCGGACCCTAAAAATCTAGATAGCTATAGACCCATCTCTCTTCTAAATATAGACAACAAGATCCTGACCTCAATACTCGCAAACAGAGTTAAAAATCTGATAGAGAAAATAATTTCTCCAGAACAATCTGGGTTTACACCACGTAGACAGACCAGTGACAACACGCTAACATTAGAAGTGTTAATATCCTTTCCAAATCAGAGAAATACCAACATCTTCACAATGGTAGTAGATGCCCACAAGGCTTTTGATAGGGTCAATCTTGAATTCTTGCTGCAAACGTTCCCTCACTTTGACATACCTAAAAATTCTCTATAGTAATCCATATACATCCCTACATATAAACAAAGCATAGTCAAACAGAATTTCTATAAAAAATGGAACGAGACAAGGCTGCCCATTATCACCCTTTTTTTTCAACCTTTACCTAGAACCCCTATTTCTATATATTAAACAAAATACATATCATAATCCCCCCTCAATACATAACTTCAAAGTTTATCTCTCAGCATTTGCAGACAATTTAAACATATACTTTACTACACCAAGTTCAGACATGACCAAAATAATAAATACAATTGAACAATTCTCATACATGCCTAACTACAAATTAAACCTTAATAAAACTAATATATTCCTCTTAAGGCCACCTAGACTCATCTCCCCAATACCTCTCTTAGACAAAATAAAAATAAAAGAAATCACCAAATACCTGGGAATTACTTTCTTTCAGAATAACAAAAAATTCTACCAACATAACGTAACTCTTAAATGGCAAAACATAACACAAGATTGTACAAGATAGAATAACCTTAAGCTACCATTTTTGTCTAAAGTATCAATAATTAAAATGAACATACTACCAAGATTAATATATCTATTTATGACATCTCAGATAACTATACATAATAAATTCTTCAAACAAATTCATACCTTTCTAGCAAAATTTGTATGGGAACCTAAAAAGACCAGAATCTCCTAGCAAAAACTAACACTTCCCAAGAACAAAGTGGGTCTGAACTTGCCAGATTTCAAAACCTACTACTCTATTATCAACACTAATAGAATACCAAGAATAGCAGAGTATGACCCCTCAGCAAAGACTGGTTCACCGGCCTGGGTAACAATATTTTATAGGTACGTAAAAACACTAGACATCAATCCCAAAGCGCTTCCCTTCTTAAATAAAAAAGATTTACAAGCCTATAACATAACAGAGCCACCAAAACATTCTATAACTATAACACCAAAACTTTTTCACTCCTTAAACCTTGGACAAACTATGCTAATACTACAACCCCTCCATAAAAATCCTAACTTAAAAATAAATAAGATGCTAAACCTAGACTCCTTCCCTCGGTTAAAATATAAGAGAATCCAAGATATCTACCCATTCCACAATAGCACAATTCATGAATTAAGAAGTAATCTAAACTTACCTAAAGTATATATAATAATTTTAAGATAAACCAAAGAGGTGTGTTCCAGTTACCTCCAAAACCTTACCATACTCGAAAGTGACATTGAAAACTGTACCCTACTTTGGAAGACTATGTTAATATCAAGGAAAGTAAGAACACTCTCATACAAAATGATAGAGGAAATCAAATTCCAGAAAGACCTTCTCTTCTCTAATTACTGGAGAAAATTAAAACCTGATATGGATGACCAGCAAACAGAAAAGACAATCAACTTAACATTGAAAACTATTCCACTTAAAAAAACTCTCTTACACGCAACTCATGATTAATAATAATGCTCATTTCACCCCAGCAATTCTTTACAAATTCAATGCAACTAAGTCCCCCATACTGTCCACACTGTAAAGACCAGATTGCAGACCTAATACATATATTCTGGAGTTGTAAATGCGTTTCCAAGCTTTGGAATTCCCTTAAGTTACAAATGCAAAAAATGGGGTATCAAGCATCAACACTAACATGGGAATTTACTCTTTTACACATCCTCCTGGCCAACATCTCAGGAAAGCAAGCTAACCCACTTATAACGATTTTCTTATTAATGAAGCTATACATAGCTAAAAATGGTTAGATCCTGTAAATACCTCTTGGGAGGAATTCAAGAAATCTGCTATTAAACATCTACTAGCACATACAATAGTAATGGACAAAAGAAAGAAAAAAATATGAAAGCCCAAGCAATCTGGAAACAGTCCTATAACATCTTATTAGCATAAAGCACCAGGTACACCATATCTTATGAAAAGGAAGTATTCCCACGAGTACACAGCTTAACTATGGATGAAGTATCATTTTTGTATGTGCTGTTTTTAGACTAATGACATTAATTGGGAAAGCATCTTTGTATATATATATTGTAATTAGGTATGTTGTATGACCTACATATATCTACTTTATCCACAATGTATAACATGCAGATATGGTCATTTTGTAAGTATGGAATGGTTATGGTAACTGAAAAAAAAACAGATGACCCAAAACTAAGCCTTTTGGTACTCCAACATTAAGTGTATCCATTGCAGGCAGTACTATTACTCAATAACTATCCTGTAAATAGTTTCTGAACCAAAGTAAAGTGTTGTCCCCAAAACTAAGTCTCTGTAGTTTCTCCAGAATTAAGCAATGGTTCACAGTTTCGAATGCCAGAGTCATATCAACAAATACTCCAGGCAATAATGAGATCTTCCATTGATACTACTGTGCACATTGTCAATGGGTGACAGGAGTGCTGTCACAGAGTACTAAAGATTTCAGAAACTATGCTGTTGGTCACATAGAAGCCTATAGCTTATGTGTTTAAAAAAATTGCTGATATGTTAGTTTTTCAAAGATCTGTGCATTGGTGCTGAGATATGATATCAGTAAATAATCATTATGTTTGGTTGCAGAGTTTACTTTAGACAGGGGAATTATGACGGAATGCTTAAAGGTTAGTGGCACTACCCCAGCAGTTAGTGACAGAATAAAGATACATGCAAGGGTTTTAGCAATTTTTGGAGCTGAGAGTTTTAGAAACCTCAGATGTAGTTTGCTGAATTTTTCACCTAGGTTTTCTACTTTGTAGAGTAAAAATGTAATTTGCTGTTCTGTTATGGTTTAAAAGTGTAAAGTGGCATCACAGTCAACTAATGGATAGAGCTGGGGGGTGCAATACTATTTTTTTTAATGTGCTGGAGGAAAGGTATTGGTAATATCTTTAATGGAGTCAACTATGAAGTTTCTGTATTCATTGGCAAGGTATGTGTTTTGATAAGTTTTTTATACGCACATTATCATCACTAATAACGGATAGGTGCTTGATTTCCTTACAAAACAACCTAGGTCTTGATATGAGGGTGCTCTGTTTAAGGCTTCACTTCCAGATTTTGTACGGCCATGATGGGCAAGGAGTGCTCTGTCAGTTTGTGTGTGGCATAAACAGGGAGTGGACAGAGGTGTATAGGGATATGAGAATGTATGAGGTCTACTGGCAAAAACGGGAAGATTCAATCAACACTGAGTGTGTATATCATCAACCAAAGATGTGCTATAATTTTGGTAATGGGCAGCCGTTTGACTTTAAGAAGGGTGCTACAGTGATGTTCTCTCCTGGGCGCCTCCCGCCTTTTACGTCTGCAAATGTTATTGGACATGCAGTGGAGTCAAGGACAAGTTCTCTTCCAAGGTGACAGAAATTAAGAAGGGTGCACACTCAAGCAAATGGCGGAGAGTACTTCTGTCTACAGCAGTCCTAGCTTGGGAAGACAGGAAATTAAACTTTTTTTCTGGCCTAGAACAAGTTTGTTCACTTTTGCTTCTGTAACTTAGGTTTGATGTTGGAAGTTAAGTATGGGGTTTAACCAGATTCCTAGATATCTGTAGACCTGGATATACTCCAATAAAAGTACAGTTTTGTACCTACCATAAATGTAGATGTTCGAAGATCCACATTGCTGCAGTCCTAACACTTGGGTAGTCCGCTGTCCCTCGGTCGGCCCGAATATCAGAGTATAAGGCTGACGTCGGTCAAGGCGCATTTGACTGACATCAGAACGTCAGGGTACAAATGCACATGACCGACGTCATATCCTCAGTCTTTTCTTGCCCCAGATGTCAGAAGACCCTAAAAAGAAAGGTCAAAACCCATAGACAACAACCACCCAACCTAACACTCAAAATATGTACAATAGATACAATATATGCAATATATACAATATACCTCAGATAGATAACCCAGCCCACACAACCGCCTCAAACTACAGAGGGGAAGGAGGGAGGGTAAATTGGACTGCAGCAATGTGGATCTTCGAACATCTACATTTATGGTAGGTACAAAACTGTACTATGTTCTTCATCTCACATTGCTGCAGTCCTAACACTTGGGTAGAATCCCAAAGCAGAGGTATGGGAGGATGGCTAAACTATAATGAAGCAGGAGCTGCCAAAATGCCCTGCAACACAGCAGTGGCAAAACCAGCCCTGGATTTAGAGTACAGTGGAAGGTGGTAATGCCTAGAGAAAGTATGCACTGAACTCCAAGTAGCTGCCTCCAAAATATCCTTAGTTGCCACCCCCCTCAAAAAAGCTGTTGAAGTGGCAGTAGCCCTAGTGGAATGAGGCCTAATCCCAGCTGGAATCTCCTTGCCATGATGGGAATAACAGAAAGCAATGCAAAACCCAATCCACTTAGAAATAGTCTGTTTTGACACGGGCTTGCCCTGAGAGCACAAAGCAAAAGAAACTAATAACTGCTGAGATTGCCTGAACCCTTTAGTTCTGTCCAAATAATATCGCAACTGCCTATGTACATCTAAAGTGTGCAAAATCTTTTCCCCTTTATTTTGAGGATTTGCATAAAAAGTAGGCAAATGAATAGTTTGGTTTAAAGCCACACTAGAAACCACTTTAGGCATAAAGGAAGGATTAGTACGTAAAGATACCCTATCCTTATGAAAAATTAAGAAAGGCTTAACTGCCATAAGGGCCTGCAATTCAGAAACCCTTCTTGCAGAGGTAATGGCCAACAAAAAAGCAGTCTTCCATGACAAATATTTCAACTCAGCAGTAGCTGTAGGCTCAAAAGGTTGTAGAGTGAGTTTCTCCAACACAAAATTGAGATCCCAAGCAGGAGTAGGAGCTCTTCGTGGGGGTCTTATATTCTTTGCCCCTCTAAGAAATTGCTTAAACAAAGGCTGAGAAAACAATGGTGGGTCACAGTCGTAGTGAGCTGAAATTGCTGCAGCATGAACTTTAATAGAAGAGAAGGACAAACCTTTGTCCAATAACTCAGTAAGATATTGAAGAGCCACACTTAAATTAGGCTCAGAAACATCCAAATCCTTTGCTGCACTCCAAAACAAAAATCTCTTCCATTTATCTGCGTACACTTTCCTAGTGCTAGGCCTTCTAGCTTCCAAAATCACATTCAAAACTTGTTGTAGGAGATGAGACCCTCTATGGTTCAAAACAGAATATGCCAGGCAGTTAGGTGAAGAGAGTAAAGTTTGACATTGAGCAAATGACTGTCCTCCTGGGACAACAGGTATGGAATCAAAGGCAAAGGCCATGGAGGCTTCCGTACTAGACTTCTCAGTAATGGGTACCAGTGCTGTCGAGGCCAATCTGGAGCTATCAAAATCATCCGTGGCTTGTCCTGTCTGACCTTCAGAAGTACCTTTGGGAGGAGAGGCAGAGGTGGAAAGGCATACACATGAAGATTTTTCCAACTGAAAGAAAGAGCATCCACTTTCCAAGCTGTGGGATGAAACCTTTTCGTGCAAAACTTTGGCAGCTGGTGGTTTAGTGGAGAAGCGAACAGATCTATGTCTGGAGTTCCCCATGACACTGTCAATTTTTGAAATACATGAAGATCCAGTTTCCACTCGTGGGGATCCATGATTTGTCTGCTTAACACATCTGCTAAGGAGTTCTGTGCTCCCGGCAGAAACCTTGCCTGAAGACTTAGTTGTAAACTGAGAGCAGTCTCCCACAAAATCATTGCTTGCCTGCATAGAGGATAAGAATGTGTTCCCCCTTGCTTGTTGATGTACCACATGACAGTTGTGTTGTCTGTTAGAATCAACACCTGCCCTGGAAGAAGTAAATCCTTGAAAGCTATTAATGCAAACTGGACTGCTAACATCTCCTTCAAGTTGATATGTAGATGCTGTAGTCTGACAGGCCACTTGTCTTGTATCCACTTTCCATTTAGATGAGCTCCCCAAGCTTTGTCTGAGGCATCTGTCGTTAAGATCTGACTCGCCTCTGGCCGGGTCACAGAGAGTCCCTTGTTTAGGTGACATTCCTGAGCCCACCACAAAAATTCCTTTTGAATGCAAGGTATTATTTGAATGACAGTGTCCAGATCCTGGCAGTGCTGTGTCCATACATTTTGAGATACCATTGCAGCTTCCTCATATGCAGTTTGGCATTGGGAAGCACCAGAATACAAGATGCCATGAACCCTAAGGCTTGAAGGACTGTCCTTGCAGTCAGCCCGGACTGAAGAGATAGTTGATGGAAGTAAAGGGAAAGATTCTTTTGTTTGTCCGGGGTTAGAAAGGCCATCTGGGATGCTGTATTCAGTCTTACACCCAGAAAGCACATGTCTTGAGAGGGTACTAGACTGGACTTTATTTCGTTCACAGAATACCCCAGGCATCTTAGCACTGCTATCACATATTCCAAATGACGAAGAAGCTCGTCCCTTCCTTGAGCCAGAATCAGGCAATCGTCCAAATAAGGATAGATTTGTATTCCTTTTAGCCTGAAGAAAGCTATCACTGGAGCCAGAACTTTCGTGAATACTCTGGGCGCAGTAGATAAGCCAAAGGGCAATGCAGAGAACTGAAAGTGAGAAGTCCCAGTCCGAAAACGCAGATACTTCCTGCAACTTAGTCTGATAGGAACATGGAGGTAAGCCTCCTTGAGATCCAAAGTTACCATCCAGTGATCCTTGCCCAGCAGAGGTAAAAGCTGTTGTAACGTCAACATTTTGAACTTGGGAATGTCCAGATAAGTGTTGAGAATAGATAAATCCAAAATTGGTCTCCACGTGTTCTCCTTTTTTGGTACTAGGAACAGGTGAGAATAAAATCCTAGGCCCCTTTCTGGTATAGGAACCGGCTGTATGGCCCCTATTTGGAGTAACAGAGAAATTTGCTTGTGAGCCTCTATTCTTTGCTGAGGAGGAATGTCTGGCATGCCTTTGAAAGGAGGCAAGGTATGGAAATAAAACCTGTAACCGTGGTGTATGATATCCAATACCCATCTGTCTTGGGTAATCAAACTCCAATTTTCTTTGAAAAGTGCCAACCTTCCTCCCAAAGGTGCTGCCAGGCGAGAAGGTTCTGGCAGCTGAAAAGGTAGGTCATTGGGTCTGTTTACGAAAGGACTGACCCCTGCCCTCACCCGAAGACTGTGCAGGAGAACTCCCTGTTCTAGGCCTGAAAGAGCCCTGACCTCTGCCCCTGCCACGTCTAGATCTACCCCTAGACTGGGAATCATAAGAAGGATCGTCCACCCCTTAGTAGGCCAATTTCTACTAAACTTTGGAGGCTGAACCTGCAAAAAATCTTTAACAGTCTGCATAGACTTAGCCTTGTCTTCCATTTTCTTTAAAACTGCCTCAACAGGAGAACCAAACAAGACATCAGATTGTAAAGGGGCATCCAAAATCCTAGTTTTAACATGGTCAGATAAATTTTGATCCCTCAGCCAGGCATGTCTGCGAAGAACTGACCCAGTGGCAGCCACCCTAGACGAGGCCTGTACAGCATCAAAACCACATTGCAAAGAATGCTTACCCACCTGTTCAGAAACATGCACTAAATCTTGTAACTCTTTACAATCAATACCTTCCGCCAGAGCATCAACCTTAGACTTCAATTGTGAAAGGAGATAATTTTGATATTTCAACATGTGAAACTGGCAATTCAAAGCTCTCATGGCTAGAGTGGAAGAAGTATAAACTTTCTTTCCCCATCTATCCAAGGCCCTGGCCTCTTTATCTGCAGGAACGGATTCTTGACAACAGAAGCCTTAACACCCTTAGGCCCCTGGCTAACAGTTTCTGGGTCTGCCCTAGGACTCTTAAAAATATACTTATGAGCTTCAGGCACCCTGTAATACCTATCTGGTTTAACAGGCGCAGGAGGCAAAGAATCAGGATTAAGAGAAGCCTCTGCAAACACATCTTCCACCACATTCAGAACAGGAGGTATAGCCAAAGGCCTATGCTGGGGTAAAAACATAAATTCCCTAAGCCTTTTCCTGGAATCAGAGAAGTCCTGACCTTCCCATTTAAAATGCTCTCTCATGGAATGAAGAGTCTCTGAAAAAGAAAAATCCTCAGGAGGAGAAGCAGAAGGAGTAGAATCATCCACATCAGAATCAGAATAAGGAGAATACTCCTGCAAGTTTTCAGCTGAAGACTCAGACACATCCGAAGCCTGCTCATAATCCCCCAACACTGGTTCCATCCTAGGCCTCTTATCAGGAGGGGGCACAGAACCTCTAATTAAAGTGATTAAACCTTCTGCCATTTTAAGCATGTGCTTCTTGGGCACAGAACCTGAAGAACTAGGAGTGACACCCACAGAAGCTAAACTAGACCTGCCTCTAGGAGAAGCCTTGGAAGCAGAAAGAGAGGGCCTAGACACCTTAGGAAGGGAGGGGAGTACAGTTATCTGAGAAGCCCCTACAGCCTGACCTGCCTCCTGGGAGGCCACATCCTGTAAAATCAAAGTTTCTCCCTGGGACTCCAGAGAGGTCTCCGTCGGAACCACCGGTTCCACTGACGCCTCTAAAGAACCGGCGTCCGGTTCGGACGACTCCTCTAACCTAGGTTTGACTGCCTTGTCTTTGCGCTTCTTTGAGGAAGCCGGCGTCGGAGCATCCGACGGCATATTGTAATTGCACCGTTTCCCAAAGACCAACCTGGCACAATCTAACCTTCGCTTAATAGTGCATTTATTGAACCTAGCACAAAAGCGACACCCAACAACGTCGTGCTCAGGTCCCAAACAAGGTATACACAAATTATGGTAATCCCTATGCGGTATCTGTTTCCCACAAGAAATACAGTTATTCACTTTTTCTGACATCCGGTAAACCACTGAGGCAAGAAAAACAAAATATTCCCTAGCGGGTACTTAACTAACTCTGACTTCGGTCTGAAACTCCGAATTCGAAAAATTTCAGAACGCCGAACGGCACTTGCAACACTGCTTCTGCATCGGACCATGCGGCAAAAAAGACTGAGGATATGACGTCGGTCATGCGCATTTGTACCCTGACGTTCTGATGTCAGTCAAATGCGCCTTGACCGACGTCAGCCTTATACTCTGATATTCGGGCCGACCGAGGGACAGCGGACTACCCAAGTGTTAGGACTGCAGCAATGTGAGATGAAGAACATCATGACTCAAAAGCCCAAATGCCTTTCAAATTACTTCAGTGCCATGGTGCTAAAGAGTAAAAACAAAATTGCTCAGTTTGCTATTGATATAAAATAAAAACTTGTATCTGTAATTTCAAATGGAAAAAATATGAATAGTTGGTCAATATTTCTTCCAATTTTTTTTCAAGTCTGACAATTTTGCAGAAGTTGTGGGGCATGGAATGACTGAAACTAACAATTTTCAAGGTGCGACTGCCAGTCAGGAAACATAATAAGTGGACTATGAAAATGCAGTCCAAAGTTTTTGGTTATAGCTTTGCACCAATGTAAATGTACAACTATAATATTAAAATGTAGTGGTCTGCAGGGTTATACCTGCAAGGTCTTACTACTGTGCATGTGAAAGATAATCTGGCTGTAAACTCCATGTGATAGTCTCACCAACCAAACTTGGGTATACCGCATCATATCCCAATTTGGGGAAGTGTCTGAATGCTGCTCCTTGAATCTTCTCCAGGTGCACAGTGTTTAAACCATATTTCTTGGGGTCATACATACACTGATATCTGCTGACTCATTCTCTGCAATGCAGTCCTAAAATATGACACAGAAAGGGGTCAACTTTCAGGATGGTGACTTCTTCCACATCATCAATAATGATGGGGTGGGAGACATCACATGGCAGCACTGAAATCTTGGTCTGTAGGGGTCAGTTTCAGAAGAAAGCCCACTTATAAGACCTTAAAACAGATGTAAAATTATTCACAAAACAAGGTTTTCGCTTTTTGTTCTTCCTTGATAAAACATTAAGGGTTTTCACATCTGCAGCAATCCAACAGCAGTGACACCTGAGATATACCTCACACAGTCAGAAGTGCTCATGCTAATGTTTACATTCAAGCCACATCCCACCTTTTCTCTCACTCCGGTACTCTAATTCTGGTTTGTGTTTTAAGTCAAACCCTGTCAAAGAGGTGACATTTTATCAGTTTTGTGGGCAGGGCAGATGATCCAATTCATGGTATAGACCACTGTTATACATGATGCTCCTGAAAAATTAAGAAAGGCACTTTTTTGATTGATTGTGTCTTTGTGATCTGTCATAGCCTCTAGCCAAGTTGGCCGACCCATTTTCTGACATCCACTAAGATCTAGTACTCCATTACACAAATTGAAGGTGATACATAAACCTCAGACACAGCAGAGAAATGACTTATGGGAAGATATGCACTGCCCATTTTCAATGGAGGAACATCAGTGCTTTCATTGTGAAGTCTAGGTTGCATGATGTAGCATTTTCCAAATAGTCTTTGCTTACAAATATACAAGCCATTCAAAAAAAAAAAAAAAATACAGTATTATTACTTAAAGCAAAAAAAGAAGTTATGTACTCACCATAACATTCCATGTTTGTTGTCCATCTTGCCATTCATTCTTACTTGGATGGGTTTGGAGCCAAACTTTGTCTCCAACTCGGCTGAAAAAGCAGTTGGAAGTTTCAAACTTGGCTCGTGGCAGGTAGGTATCCCATGATGCAGTGGTGCAACTGTCCAGATCTTGTATGCTGCTAACTTACTAATGAGTAATATATCTATGGTTCCACTTGAAAACATCCAAAACGCATAACATCTAAAGTCATAACATCCAAATCACAACATCTAAAACCCAAAACATCTAAAACCCATAACATCGAATCTCAAAACATTGAAAACTACAAAGCAACTATAAATAACATCCCACAGAGGTTTTACTACATTTGTGTAGGGGGGCAAGCCCCCCTGCACCCCCCCACACTCCCTGTAAATTAAATATACCAACTCAGAGGACGCACTACACTGGGGGAAAAAGTTAATTTCCTAACCCCACTGTAGTGCGACCGCGGAGTTGGTATATTTAATTTATGGTGGGTATGAGGGACGGAGCCCCTCACTTGGGGGGTGAAGGGGGGATTGCCCCCCCTGCATAAACGTAGTAAACAATGTGTGGGATGTTATATATAGTTACTTTGTAGTTTTCAATGTTTTGAGATTCGATGTTATGAGTTTTAGATGTTTTGGATTTTCGATCATTTGGTCTCGCTGTTTTGAATTTAGATGTTGTGAGCTTTCGATCATATGAAGTGGAACCATATATATATATATATATATATATATATATATATATATATATATACACACATACACACACATATATGTAAATATATATATATATATATATATATATATATATATATATATATACACACACACATATATATATATATATATATATATATATATATATATACACACACACATATGGGTCTACTGCAAATGGTTGAATTCCCACAATATCGAACTTCATATGGCCGACCACATATGATCAAGTTTGTGAAAGCTGAACCGGACTGCATGGAGATCAGCATACAGGGCGTAACAGGAATATTTCTTCCCGTTACTGCACTGTAGTGCAATCTCAGAGTTGGTATATTTAAGTAGGGTGCGTGTGGGGGGTGCAGGGGGGCTTGCCCCTCTGCAAAATACTGATTTTTAATCAATATTTCTTTTGTTTTTTGCCGGTTCGGAAAAACGGCTTTCGCGATTATGCACTTTCCTGGTAGTGCAGTTTCGTTCTTATGGGTGTTGTTGATTGTTTGAGATTTTGGGATTTCGAGCAAGCAATATATATATATATATATATATATATATATATATATAGATATATATATATACATTGCTTGCTCGAAAGACCCCATATCAAGGAGAAACAAAAGGAGCTCAAGTAAAGAGGAAAGATCACCACCAGGTCCTCTAAGAGTCCCTGGATGGGGGAAGGAGGGAGGGGTCGTAAGAATGAATGGCGAGATGGACAACAAACATGGAACATTATGGTGTGCACATAACTTCTTTAGGTTACTTTGTCCTATCTCGCCTTCATTCTTACTTGGATGGGACAGCGTCTCTAGCACCTTTCCCCTGGGGGGCTCATGAGAGTACACCTTTGTGCACAGTGGAACCATAAGAGGCCCTGTCCCTGAAGGCCAAATCCACCTTGTAATGAGTGATAAACGTACGAGGATTGGCCCACGTAGCTGCAGCACAAATACTATCCATTGACATTTTGGCCTGAAAAGCAGATTATGTAGCTAATGCTCTAGTTGAATGACCCCGCATTTTGAATGTCAGTTCTCTATTACTGGAGCTATAGATAAAGGTGATACAATTTGAGAGTCAGTTAGAAAGGGTAACTTGAAATTGCCATACACTTTTTTGCGTCAGAAAAGGAGATGAATAATTGGTCAGATTTCCTGAAATCTTTAATTCTATGCAAATAGAATCTGAGCTGCTAAGGCACATCCAGCTGATGGGAGTTTATACTCTGTCTTGTTGCTATGGTTGGGGAAGAACACTGGGAGTTCAATGGATTGACTGATATTTGACTGAGAGCAAACCTTATGTACAAAGGATGGATTAGTTTGTAACTATATCCTGTCCTTGTGAAAGATCAGATATGGATGTCTGATAGACAGTGCTTGCAACTGCGAGACTCTTCTGGCAGATATTACGGCTACTAGAAAAATGGTCTTCCAGGAAAGAAATTTGAGGTCACAAGACGAAGAAGGCTTGAATGGTGGCAACATAAGTTGAGATAGGACAAAATGTAAATCCCAAGGAGGAAGTGATTCCTTAAAAGGAGGTCTCAATAAGGAAGCACCTTTTAAAAATGTTTTACAGAACCTGTGTGACAGTAAATTGTGAGAATGGTCACCAATGTGGAAATTCGAAATTGCAGTCAGCTGGACTCTAATAGCTGCTGCAGCTGAACCTTGCTGGTAGAGTTCCACCATTCTAGAATGGATTGAATAGGTGCAGAAAAAGGGTCAATGTTTCTAGTTTATGCTCAATGAGAAAATCTTTTCCACTTGCTAGTATACAGTCTTCTATTAGGAGCTTTATGAGAGGACATCAGTATGTGTTTGACTGTTGGAGTGAAGTATTGAAGCTTGACTAAATTGGGAAGTGGAGCAGCCATGCTGTCAAGTTAAGGGTGTGGAGAGAAGGATGAAGTGCACCTAACGTGTGTCAGCAGGTCTGGAACTGGGTCCAGAGTCCGCAGCTTCTCCTGAAGATGAGGCCAGAGGAAGGGGAACCAAATCCGTCGAGGCCAATATGGGGCAATGAGAATCAGACTGCTTCCCAATGATTTTTCTTTCTGGATGATTTTGGTTATGAGGGGAAAATGGGGAAAAGCATAAAGAATTCCAGAGGGCCAATTGTGAACAAGTGTGTCTCTTAGTGTCTCCCCTGGTGGGGGAATTAGGGCAAAGTAGCTGGTGCACTTGGCATTCATGGGAGTGGCGAAAAGATCACAGCAAGGCTAACCCCATTTCTGGAAAATCTGTTCCGTTATGATCTGATTCAGAGACCACTTGTGAGGCAGTAATATTGCCCTGCTGAGCTTGTCAGCTATCACGTTAGATTTCCCTGGGATGTGCATTGCTACTAGAAAGCGTGGTGAAGAAATTGCCCATTGCCAAACTCTGAGAGCCTCTTGACAAAGTGGGTATGATTTGGTTCTTCCTTGTTTACGTACCAAACCACCGACATATTGTCTGACTGTATAGCAATTGTCCCCAGTGGAAGAGAGTCGTGGAGTGCTTGCAACTCCAGAAGCACTGCTCTCATCTCTAGAACACTGATATACAAATGGGCCTCGTGTTCCTGCCATATACCTTGGACCGTCCTTCCCAGATAATGCCCCCCACCCTATCTGGGAGGCATCTGTGGTCACTGTACCAACAGGTTGTAGTGGAATAAAGGGTCTCCCGATAGTCACATGGTTGGACTGGATCCACCACCGTAGGTCCTTTTTGCATGACTTCATTATTCTGATCAGGTGGGACATCGGAATTTCTTGAAGCGACAATTGGGAAAACAGGAGCCATTGAAGGATTCTCATGTGCATCACGGCAAGAGGAACTACTGTTATGTTTGAAGTCATTGTCCCTAGGAGTTTCAGAACTACTTTTGCCTTTACCTTGTCCTTGGGAAGAAGATGAAGTATTTGCTGCCTAACAGCTGAAATTCTGTTGGCGGGAAGACGTGCCATCTTGGAAACAGTGTCTAGATTTGCGCCTATGAAGGTAATATGTTGACAGGGCAACAAGGCAGATTTTTGTAAGTTGACTGTTATGCCTAACTGAGCACAGATTTCCAAAGTCGCATCCCTGGCTTGTTGGTGGCAGTTAGGAGCCAGTCGCCCAGATACGGAAACACTTGGAATCCCAGACATCTCAAGTGAGCCGTGACTACTGCCATGCATTTGGTGAACACTCTGGGGGCTGTAGTGAGACCAAAGAGCAGGAATTGATAATGACTTGCTCCCAGCCAGAAGTGCAAGTGATTCCTCTATGCTCTTTCCATTTTTATGTGGTAGTACGCATCTTGGAGGTCTATTGAGCACATCTAATCGTCTTTCACTAAGAAGGGAAGTATTGACTGCAGTGTCACCATTCGGAACTTTGACTTTTTGATAGATTCGTTTAACTTGCTGAGATCCAATATGGGTCTCCAGTCCCTTTTTCTTTTTGGCACTAAAAAGAATCTCAAGACATCTAAGTTAGTTCAGAACCATGTTTGGTCTGCAGGGACTTCTTGGATGACTCTTTTGTCCAGCAACTTTTGGATTTCTATAGTTGCTTGCTCCCTGAGATAGGGTGGAACATCCGGGATTGTTCTAATTTGCGGGACAGGGTAGCAAAAGGGAATGGAATATCCTCTGGATATTATGCTTTGTACCCACTTGTCTCTTGTGATACTTTGCCAGGCTTCTGGGTACAAAGACAAACGTCCCCAGACTACCTGTAGAGTAGAACAGATGGGCCTCCTTTCAGGACATGTCAGTGAAAGGAATCACAGTCACCCTGGTTTTGTGGACCCCCTCTCTGCCTCTAGTACGATGTCTACCATTGTTACCTCCCCCTCTGGCCCTGGGAAAGGATTCATCTCGTACATCTTGGAAAGCTCCCCTGGGATCTTTTGAACCACATTTTTTCACTCTTCTGACCTTTAGGGTAAGGTCTGGAAGGTACAGAAAAACATACTTTGACGGCAGAGAGGGTTTTCTCTTCCTGCTCGCATCTGATGAGTGTGTCTTTTATTTTGGGTCCAAAAAGTGAAGAACCATCAAAGGGGGTGTTAGTAAAGGTAAACAAAGGGTTCCACAAAATTGCACAAGTGCATCCAGTGCATCTCCTCAAGGAAACTCCTGAACCCGCTGCCCTACTCGCTGCATAAGATATCAGTTTCATGGAGCAGTTGACGACAGAATTTAAGGTGGATAGCTGGGAGGAGACTTTCTCATTCACCCCCCCCCCCCATAGCTAATGAACCTTGTAGAGCATCTCCCTACCTCTTTCAGGAGATCTCTTTGCAGCCTTGTAAAGTGAGTAAGGTAGTTAAGCGATCAGAGTGTAAAAGTCGCTGACGAAAAGACATGCTTCCCATATCTGTTAATCATTCGAGAATCTTTGTTCGGAGGATGAACAGATGAGGATGTTTCAGAAAGTTCCTTCTTGGTGGCTGCCGGCACCACCATAGGTACACCCTTTGTGAGTAAATTCTTTGGGGCTGCCAAAAACATGTTTGGCCACCGAGGGACTGGTTCCATAGTGTCACACGCCTTTCGACTAACCAAGTCCATGAATTCATCAAAAGGCGGAGACACCCAGGAGTCTGAAGGTTGACATCGAAAGGTCTTCAGGTAGATAGACTCCTCACCAGAAGGGGTGATGGTTTTCCAGCTGCCTCTCTGCTTTAGGATCTCCAGGATATCTGCAAATGAGGTATCATCAGAGGACGACCGTGGGGACCCTTCTGACTCCTCGAGGTTAGTATCTGAGGTGACGGACTCATCAGGGAGTCTATATGCTTCCTCTTGCAAGACCTCATAGGAGGGGGCTCCTTAGAAGGGTATTCTGGGGAGGCCTCCGAAGAGAAGGGTTCACCCAACTGGGAATCCTGAGGCTCTGGATCTCTGCTGTCCTGTAGATGGGGTGGTGCTGAGACAGGAGCCGGTGCCTTGGTGGTATGTTAGCTCAAAAGCAGATCCCACCAGTTCCGGGGATATCCCCAGCTCAGAGGAGGATGACGCCCCTGGCCGCAGAGAGACTGGCTCCAAGGCCACTGTAGGCTCACCTGAACCAATGCGCCAAGGGGTAGACTTGGAACCGAGGAACCCCGGCTCCTAGACACTCTGGACGGCACCGTGAAAGTCAGAGCATATGTCGGTTCTGTAATCTCTGAAGGGGGTGCTGGAACTGACGGCTCTACATTAAGTGGAACCAGGCACTCTGGCTCCAAAGATCCAGCTTGGCTCAGGGAGGAACACCAGGGGATGCAATAGTCTTGAAAGGCTCCCAGACCTGATGGGTCAGAAGCAGAGAACAATTTAGCTAGCACTGGCGACTTCAGGAGTCTGCGCACCACACAATCCATGTCATCAGATAAGTCCTAGTGGACCTCAAGGATAGAGAAGAATAATGATATCTCTCCAAAATGAGGATCTCAAGGTAGGGGAGACCGGTGGAATGTCAATGGACCAGCTCAAAGACACAGAATATTGTGGCTCCGAGGACCTTGGAGCCGAAGAACCAGGCTTGTCAATCATGATGACCTCCATTGATTCCGAAGTCTGTGGAGCCGAAGAGGTAGATGGCTTAGAAAGTTTTGACAATTTTTCTGGATGCTCAGACTGAGCCGAAGAGAAAGGTGATGGCCTTTTGGGTGGTTTGTCCCTCTTGGAAGAAGAAGAAGCACTCTGCACAGCTTCCTCGAAGGTTGGCTTTAAAAGTCCCTTAAGAATCAATTTGTTTCTCCTCTCCTGTAACACACATGCACTAAAGGAGTGGCAGAAAGTACAACCCTCCTGTAAATGTATAGCCCCTGGACAATATATGCAAATGACATGTCAGTCAGTGATTGACATTTTCTGTGCATTATTTTTGACATTTTTTAAAACCTGAAGGCTTATGCTCTCTCTCCCTAGAGTCTTTAGACATGGTGGAAGAAAGAAGTTTCCAAAAGGATTACAAATGCAAGTAACTTAGAACACTGCTAGATATGTAAACCCACTCTAAGCTAAAAACACTGCACATCAAAGTATAAGAAATATTAGAAAACTAACTTGCTAAGACAAAAGATGAGAACTAGGACCTCTAACTAAAACAGACCTAGATATCAAGGAAAGAACAGACATGCTAACAATAATACTTCCAGCCCTCTTACTAAAATGGGCGATTAGCTCTCTAATTTAAACAAACTAAATGACCAACTAACTACGAGAGTAGACTACACACACCACTACGATAATAAACTATGGGATACAAGAAGACCTGCGACAAAAATGATGGCCAAACAACACACAACAGCAGAAAGGAGATAAGGTAAGCTACGTGCTAAATCTAACTATCTAATCACACAAAAACACTATTAGTTTAAGAATCCTAAGCATTTAAGCTAAAGTGAAAAAGACAAAAAACTTAGCCACGGCCAAGAAGAGCACATCTAACCTCGTAAAGCGGCAAATGAGATATGGAGAGTTGCACTACTGCATCATGGGATACCTACCTGCCATGAGCCAAGTTTGAGACTTCCAGCTGTGTACTTGGCCGAGTCAGAGCAAAGGACCAGCTCCGAACCCATCCAACTATGAATGAAGGCGAGACAGGACAACATAATATCTATACTTTTCTCTAGAAAATTCATAACAATAATCTGATTTACTGTTGCAGCATAAAATTGTATTAAAAATGTGTTTTGGTTTTTCAGTTAAAGATGTTGCAGCTACTATGCCTTTTGAAAATTCTGGGTGAATATAATAATGTGGACTTCATTCCCTGACTAGATCTCTCACTCCTGCTAACTAACTATTATTTATTTATTTATTTATTTATTTATTTATTTTTTATTTATTTTACATTTGTTTACCAAGAACGTCCAACTGGGCAGTCTTGCCCATTTTCAGTGGAGGCCCATGGAGAAAAGCTCCATGGTTAACAGAAAAAAATGTAGAATAAGCAGTTTATTTATATAACAAATGAAATCTTGTCTTAGTACATTTTAAAATGTTGCTGGCCATGATTAGCAATAACATTTAGTAGTATGCAGTTAGAGATGGGTACGTTTAGTATTATACATAATACATAGCACAACTCCACACTTGTGTCACAGTCATTCAGATTTACTCCACTTGCCTACAACACCTCACTCAAAGGATGAGACTCTGTACTGCACAGTCAATTTTTGCTGCATCCTGGCTCTGTTTCCAAATTTGGGTAATGACAGAAATGAGGAGATTGTAGATACAAGTGGCTGAAATGCAGTTACTTCAAATGATGTATCTGGTTATTCTCTACATTGTGAAATAAATATCTTTACACAGTACTTTCAATGCTATTTTGTTTGGAAAGTCTGAGATGAGGTGCTTAGGGTACAGTGAGAGGATGTTACCCATGGGTACTTCGCAGATCGGTAATGGTCACAGATCACTTTATAGGACTTCCTGAGGCAGACACTCTAGAAATGCATAGGTGATGCACAGAATAAGCTGAAGACTATAACGTGGAATAAGGAAGTATTGGGAATGCAAGTCAGTTTGCTATCACCAGGATAAATGGTTTAAAAATGGTACAGGCAGCTATTCAACATAACCTTATAAGAAAACATCAGGCATAAGGTACAGTACTAGCTGCTTAAGCATACTCTTTTATAGCACTAAGTAACAATGAAAGGGAAGCAGAGCACAGCATATGATCAGCAATAGCATCTAAGTTAGTGCTACTCTGGCACAGTCACTAATGGAATGTCTCATTCTATAATGAGTGACACAGTCCACAATGTCATAGTAGAGATGAAGTAACACATGATTTCATAATAAGTGTGGACTGGCCAGTGAATTTTCATCCAGAAATAAGAAGATGCACTGTTGTTGTAAATAATGATGGTAATGCAGTCCAAACTATCACTATACTGTAGTGCATATAAAGAATAACTTGTCTGTATCCTCATTAACTGCAGTGACACTGAGCAATTCTGCAAAAGAGTACATGCAGTCAGGCAATCACACATCTACAAGAAAATACTAAATTTCTCTTGTGTGGATTTGCTTAAGATAAGTCATCAATGCAGTATGGGATACTACACAGGTCTCCTGGCTCTGTCATAACTTGCAGTAGACATGTTGGAATTGCACCTTCTTAGACAATATCACACTGTGACTTAACCAAACATCAGGCATGAAAAAATGGTAGAACAATGCCAAAAACCAGCAAAGCAACACTTGCATTATTTAATTTCAATGGATAATGACAAGGTGGCAAAAGACACACATTGGATTAAAAAGTGCTGAAAAGCATATCATATAAGGTACCAAGATGCAGCAGCTATACTAGCTAGTATTTCAGAATCAGCATAAAAATATGAAGGAAAGTAAGAGAAATTCTGACTGCAAGTGTTTGTTTATTTAAGTTTATCAAGGTGAAGCATTGATCAGATTTGACCAACTGCAGGCTCAGACCAGATTACACACATAAGAGTAAAAAAAATTAAACGTATAAATAAATTATAGAATACAGTGACATACTACGACATAGATGTAACAAATATACACATATTTAAAAAAGATTTAAAAAGTAGAATCAGAAGTATAGAATACATACTACAGGTGTTATAAGTGAAGTAAATGGGGTCCATCCAAATGAAAAGATATAGTATAAAAGTACACAGGGACATTTTAGAAGTGAAGAGACAAGAAACTGTACAAAACTAACAGCTGGAATAGAAACACAAATAACAACAGAAATGGATATTAGATATATAATAGGGAATGGATAGGACAGATGTGGAAGTAGTGGGTATGAGTTTACATGTTGGAGAGGTTAGGAGATTAAGCACTCAAAGTTTTCTAGGGATGAATGTAATAGTATGAGTATGGAAGTTCAGTGACATGGCCTGTGTTCTGAAATGCGTGCTTACATTTTTTTATTTGTGTATTTTTTGAAGTGAGGTCAGAACAGTTTGCAGTATCTGATTTCAAGAAAATCAGGTGGATCACTGAACTGCCACAGTTTAGGGACAATAAAAGAAGCAAAAAAGGCTGCACCTAAAGTTGTACCACAAAGGAAAATACTAAAACCTGGGACACTAGTGTTTGTAGAAAATAACTACTCACTACAACAGGCAGTTAAGAAGTAGGTGTGCACTATTTTCCTAATGGGGTCAGTTTGGACTTATCTAGGTTTAAAGATATGCCCAAGAACTTGCAAATGTGAAAAAGGTAATCCCTGGCTCACTGGAGTTTGAAGAGAAAGCCAATACCCAGTTGTCTAGATATGGGAAAATTTTGTTATCCCCAGAGCCACAGATGAGTTGCTATGATAGCCATGCATTTGGTGACCACCTGGAGAGCTGCACTGAAGTCAAATGGCAGCTCTCTGAATTAGTATTGACTGGCTTCTATTCAAAAGTGTAGGAACCTCCTGGACTAGCTATTTGAAAGGTAAGTGCCCTGAAGATTACGGAGCACAATCCATTTTTTTGCCTTGAGGCAGGGTAGAACTGACTGCACCGTGATCATTTTGAATTGGGTCTTTTTCACATGTGTTCAAGATGCTAAGGTCTAATATGATCTTGGGGTCCTTTGACTTCTTTGGAAATACAAAGAACTTGAAATAAAATCCTGGTCTGGCCTGGTAGGACCTTCTGGATTACTCCTTTGATAAGAAGAGAGGGTCTCTCATTATGCGGCCCTTGCCTGGTTGAGTGGGAGATCTAGCAATTGACAGTGGAACTGAGGAAGGGTTTCCAAAAATGGTATGCGATAGCCTCTGGTCATCATCCCTCCTATTCATTTATCTCAGGTGATAGCATACCATGAGGCTGGGTAGAGGGAAATGACAACCCCTGACTGCTGAAGACTGGAGCAATCAGGTAGAGCCCATGACATCCCTGATCCTGCAGACTCCCTCGGCCTCTGCACCCAGCATCCACTGAAGAAGTCACCTCTGCCATGGACAACCCTGTCCAAGGACGAGTCTAACTGTCATCTAGGTCTTCAAAACCAGGGAGAATTAAACCCTTTTTAGCTCCAGTTTTAAGATTGAGGGCCTTGAACTTGACGCCAACAGTAGAAGTGTATGTTACCAACTTGCTAACTCATTTGTTTTTCTTTTACATATGGGGAAAATAACAATGACCTGTCAAACAGGGTATTTATGAAGGATGTGTTAAAGTTGTCCATTAAATCACATAGGCTCAGCCAGGCATGACATCCCATGGTTAAGCCACAGCAGCCCTAGCTGTTCCCATATGTCACACTATGCATGAGGTGAATGAAGAGGATCTTACTATTGTGGAACTATAAATAATGGAACCTGTGGATCCACTACCTTGGGTAAAGAAATTATCCTTTCTAACACCTGGAAAGCCAAATCAACTTTATTCGGATCCAGAAAGACCTCTCCAGTTGACGGTTCTAACTCTCTCTTCGGAGAAGCACACACTATTGCAAGACAAGCACCCAAACCAGACAAGTTTACATGCTCCAGTGAGGGAATCAGCACCAAGGATTCAAAGGCAGACATCTGTGACATCACAGAGGGCAATGGCCTGGATGGTTGACAGAGTCACAGATTTCAGTCTGGATCTTCTGGTCCAAGACATCACTGGGTCATACAAAGCCTGAGTCAAAAATAAGTCAGAATGATATTTCACCACAGCCAAATAAGCATGGAAGGTCAGCCCCTGTACCACAGGATCCAGGAGGAACAACGATTCTAAATAACCAGAGCTGAAAAGGAGATTGTAATAACAAGAACTGAAGGCATTTGCACAGATCAAATAGCTTTCAGCTCCAAAGACATATGGTTGACCCCCATCTAACTCTGCACCTTAAGGGACTTCTGTATCAGATCCAAATCAGCCTGCAAGGTACTCTTGTAAGACCAATGTATCACACAGAAAAAGTAGAGGGAGGGCACACCAATTTCCCTAGTGGGCTTCTTTGCAAAACTGTGTACGGTGACTGGATCCATTAGCTACAGAGGAGGAGTCCAGATAATTATTTGGGGCCTATGCTCCTCAAACCTTGGGACATTCAGAGCTGGAACCGATGGCAAGAAATCACTTGGTCTCTTTCTCAGGTCTGACTCCTTGCATTTAGATGATCTACTGAAGACATTTTGGCTTTGGACTCTTCTGGATCTGGCAGAAGGAAGCCTTACAAAATTAACTTGTTCCTCCTGTCTGCCAATGCTCTAGCTCTGAATAAGGTACAGATTTTGCAGGAGACTGAAATGAACTGCTAGATATATCAGACAGGTCGTGAAGATCTTGAGTTGAAATTTTGTGTCCACACATGGCGCATTTCTTGAAGCTGGAATGCTTCTCCATTTTACAACAAACAGATAAACACTGCAGAAAAACTTTACAGCACATAGAAACAGCAATGACAACCATGTTGCTATATACATCTATTTAACTCTGCATACACGTATGGAACAAACCTAAGTATCTGATAATAATCTAGCTATAAACTCTAAATTTAAGCACATCAAAAATCTATATAAACAACTACAAGTCTAATTAGGGCAGGAAGAACAGACTTATAACAGTGGAATTGTGACAAGAAGTAGCTGAGGAAACAAGTACTTGGTATTAGAGCAACAGCATGGTTTGAAATACCAAAACTATACTACCTCTCAAGAGAGGAAAGCCTAACATAGAAAAATAAGAAAATGAGGTTGCACACACTCAGCAAACTCGGATCTATAATATATAACATTAAGTATCCTGTTTTTTGCTTATTTTGTTCTTTATTTCTTTGTTATTTATAGCACTTTGTGTACTGTGTATTTTTTCTAGCTAGTTTCACTGTGTGAGAGGTATTAACTGGAAATTGTCCACTCTTATTAAGCATCTATTGGGTTGTTTGTTTATGATAACTTGTTGCAGTTAAACTCTTTTTTCTAGTGGCTCCTTTAGCTGTTTAAAACTTTCATTTAAAGGCTCACTGCTGCTTTTCAGCTGTGAGTAACATTTCTGCAGTTTGTTCTAAGTAGTGGGGATATTTGTAGCATTTCCATATTCAGGCTTGTATTTGGGCCTAGTGTTTGTGGAGGCTGTGTGTATGAGCACATAATTCAGGGACATCTTGTTTTATCCAAAGCCATCAGGCATTTCAGTGAGAGAGAATTGTTTGAGGTCATTGGCTGACTGAGGTCTCCTGGACTACAGCTTAGACTAAGCACCTCATTGGTTCTTTTGAGATTTCTTTCTTAAAAGCTGTCTCAGGTTTCAACTTTCTGTTACCTAAGAAGCTCAGTTGTGAGTGTTCTGCCATTTTACACTGAGCTAATCGAAGGAAGGACACTCAGCAAACTCGGAGCTATAATATATAACATTAAGTATTCTGTTTTTTGTTTATTTTGTTCTTTATTTCTTTGTTATTTATAGCACTTTGTGTACCGTGCATTTTTTCTAGCTAGTTTCACTGTGTGTGAGGTATTAGCTGGAAATTGTTCACTCTTATTAAGCATCTGTTGGGAAGTTTGTTTATGACAACTTGTTGCAGTTAAACTCTTTTTTTCTAGTGGCTCCTTTAGCTGTTTAAAACTTTCATTTAAAGGCTCACTGCTGCTTTTCAGCTGTGAGTAACATTTCTGCAGTTTGTTTCCCCACCCTCACTCCCTGTTGGTATAGTGTTTTTATAGTTGGTGGCTTTGCAGTTGCCCGCCCCTAGTGTAAATTTGATCTGGTACCCTCCTCCCAGTCTAGTGTCATTACCTCATTCTACCCAGTGCAGGGAGAGCATTTGAGAAGGCCAATCAGCTTAGTTTCTGCTACTCCTTTCTCTCTTTCCACAAAAAAAAAAAAAAAAAAAAAAAAAATTATCTGCTTTTACTGTATTTGTGTTTTTTCCTACTTTATTTTGCTTTTGCGTCATCTTAAAAGTACTCAATTGTATTTATTACTGCTTGGTGTAACTCATTCTAAGTCTTTTAGTTTAAGCACCTGGGCTTCAGACCAGTTTTACATTAAGAAGGTTTGTGGCCTGCACTGTGGTGGCATGACAGGTAGCTTACATCCTTCTAAGTTGGGAACTGCTGATTGAGGGCTCAGTGTCTGTTATTCTAAAAGTGTATTGGTTCTGGTTTAAGCACTTGGGCTTCAGGCCAGTTATTTTACATTAAGAAGGATCGCGGTCTGCACTCTTGTGGGAGAAGAGGCTGGAATCTGCCCTTCTGAGATGGGAATTTCTGGTTAAAGGCTTATAGTGCCTGCATATTCTAACTGTTTCTTAATGAAATTGGTACACCTTGTTTGTTGTAGCATAGACTAGGATCCAGGCCTGCTGAATCTAGTTTTGTTTGCATGCTTGTTTATTTCCCTGAAACGCTAATTCCACCTAAAACGCGGCCTTTTAGCACTTCTGTGGATCCCTAGTGATATCTGCATTGCTTACTGTACTTATTTCCTTGTTTGACTTGAAAGAAAGTTACTGTTTGTCGTTTCTGCATTTAAGTTACCTGTAACTTGCTCACTAAAGCAATTATGTAAGTCAGCTCTAAAAAATTAAAAGCACTACACCCTCACAAACTCCCCTTGAGTACCTTGTTCCCCATTGGCCCTTTTTTCAATTATACAGGAATTCCCAATACTATTCTAGTATGTCCAAAAGTCAGTTGTCAATCTCCTCTCCGGTCCAGCTGGTGAATCTGGGAATCTTGAGGCAATGTTACAACTGCCTCATGTACACAGACAACCCTCTCCTCCTCCCAACAAATTCCAACACATGTGAGAGATGCAACCATATAGCCAAACTGGAGGCTAAGCTCTCTCAACTCAGTACTGGTGAAACCAGTCAGGAGGAGAAGGAAACCACACTCACTACAATTCCAGTCTCACACAGACCTACCACGACAACAAACCAAACACAAACACACAAAAACATACTCGGAGGCTCTAAATAAAAATCTGCCTAAGCAGCAGAGACCTTCAAAGCAGATACCCAAGCAACCACTACCCCAAAACAAAACACGTGCAACACATAGCTCACAAAGCCAGTGTGCCGAACAGTCACAGCCCTTAAGGCTAAACAACACACCTGATACACTTGTAATAGGTGACTCTATCGTCAGGCACACTGACGTCCTGCTCACCAGGCTGAACAAGAAGGTCACGGTGAGCTGCCTGTCGGGCGCTAGGATCCACCGCATAACACAAGCACTCAGGTCACTCCAAGGCAAGTACAAATATGACTCATTGTCCATGCTGGTGTGAATGACCCGAGACGTACCTCCCTGGACAACATGAAAAGAGACAGAAGAGCTCTCTGAGCATGTAGCCCAGGCCGGTATGACCCTGACCTTGAGTAGCATCTTACCCTCACCAAGAATGATGCCACAATATGAAGACAAGATGATCAATTTCAACAACTGGCTTAAGTATTGGTGTCATTCAAAGGGGATCCAATGCCTGTCAGCCTGGGATGACATGCTCGACAAGCCACGATGCTTCGCTAGGGATGGCTTGCACCTGTCACCCCTGGGCTTTCGGATATTGGCAAAGGCTCTTGCTACCCCCATAGTGCCTTTTTTAGGCAAGGCTCAAAAGACAAACCCACCTCCATAGGTATCACAAGGGATAAGAAACTAAGAGTAATGTTACTCAACGCCAGAAGTCTAAACCTCAAGATGCACGCACTTGAAACTCTCCTTAGCATGGAGAACATCGATATCTGTGCAGTAACAGAAACCTGGTTCAAGGCTTCCGAGAGCATCCCAGCACTACTAGGTTATACCTCATACCATGCTTTTCGGCCCCAAAACTTGGACCGAACCACAAAAGGAGGGGGAGAATCAATATTCGTCAAAGATACCCACACCTCCAGGTTGGTGGCACAGCACGAAGCATCAGAGACTATCCATGTGCAACTAACATTGGGTAAAACTGCCTTCCAGTTTATAGCCTGCTACAGACCACCCTCCCAAACACAGGAACCCCACTCGGCCTTCCTGAGAATGCTGGAAAATATGAAGGTCTCTCCAAATACCATTATACTGGGCGACTTCAACTACGCAAACATAGACTGGGAGCATTACTCTAGCTCCAACACCCTAGCCCAAAGGTTCCTAGAATTTATTAACTCAAATGCTATGGAACAACTTGTTACCACTCCCACAAGAGGGGAAAACATACTGGACCTGATCATCACCAACATGGGGGCACTATGCTCCAGACCAGAAGTGTATCCCTCACTGGTAAGACCAGACCATAAACTAATCTCAATGGATATTCACATCCCGACCCCACCCCCTGCCCAGAAAACCACAGTGAAAAACTTCTCTAAATCAAATTTCACATGCCTCAAAACCGAGGCGGAATCCTTCAAAGCCCCCGGGCCTGTAGAAAATACGGTCCAGACCGCAGAATCTTTTATAAACGCATTCCATGAACACCTTCAGGAATGGATGGATCATGCAATCCCAAATAAAACCAAGACCCAATCCTCCAAAGGCAGATGTCCTGTCTGGTGGACCCCAGCCATAAACAAACTATACAATAGAAGGAGGAATCTACTACATGATAGAGCAAAATCCCAAAAAGGGAAGGCATCTCTGATTAGTATTAGCAAAAAACTACGGGCACTCATAAAATCGTCTAAGGCCAGCTTCGAGAGAAAAATTGCACAGGACACTAAGGATAATCACAAGGCTTTTTTTAGTTATGTTAGGAACCTGGGTGGGAATTCCCAGATATGCTCAGAATTAGTCCAAAATTACAAAAAATACACAGAGCCCACGGACACTGCCAACATCCTAACTGACAGGTTCAGTGCAAACCCCCCCCCTCCCCACCAAAAGGGTAAATATCTATCCCAACAGAGTGCTGTACCCCTGACATCTCAGATACTCAGGTAAGAGCCGCCCTCTCCAAAGCAAAAAACACAGCATCAATGGGACCAGATGGTGTCCCGGGCTGCATCCTACATGAACTCCAAGAAGAGTTAAACCCAAACATAAAACTACTGTTCAATCTTAGCCTTACTACAGGATATGTACCCAAAGAGTGGCGTACAGCAACAGTGGTCCCTCTCCACAAAGGTGGTGCCTCAATGGATCCTGGAAACTATCGCCCCATAAGCCTGACTAGCTTGGTCTGCAAAGCTATGGAAAGGATCATCATGGACCTCATAAATAAAGATATTGGGGACCTACAGACACTGGATCCTACCCAGTTTGGCTTTGTTAAGGGCAGATCCTGCCTCTTAAACCTGGTCGATTTCTTTGAAACAGTCACCAAGGCCATTGACGACGGGAAGGTGGTCCACACAGCCTACCTGGACCTCGCAAAAGCCTTCAATACAATACCCCACTCGGGCATTATAGATAAGCTCACCAGCTTAAATATAAACCCCTATGTCACTAGATGGGTTACAAACTGGCTCAAGGACAGAACCCACATGGTTAGAATTGCTGGAGCCATGTAAGACTCCAAACCAGTTACAAGTGGCGTCCCACAAGGCTCAGTCCTGGGACCTCTCTTGTTTGGTATATATTTCTCGGAGGTACAGGCCAACATGGAAGGACTGTGGCTGACCAAGTTCGCAGATGACTGCAAACTGGGCACCATAATCAACTCTCCAGCCAACACAAGCATCCTCCAAAAGGGCCTCATAGAAACAGACAACTGGTGCCAAAGCCATGGCCTCAAGCTAAACGCCAAAAAGTGTATAGTCACCCCCTTTGGCAAAAACAAAGTGCCCACAAATTACCACATAGGTGGTAATCCATTAAGTACAGAAGAAGTCAGTAGGGACCTGGGGACCCAAGTTGATAGCAATCTCTCATTTGACAACCACGTGGTCAAAGTGGTTAGAAAAACATTTTATATAGCCCACCTAATCATGAAGGGATTCACATCTAGATCAGGGGAGGTCATCGTGCCTCTTTACTCATCCCTCATCAGGCCCATAATTGAGTACAATGCCCCTTTTGGGATGTACCTTACCAGACACCTGCAGCAACTGGAAAGACCCCAAAAGTACCTCACCAAGAGGATCAAAGGGCTCAAACAGATGCCATATGCTGCCCGGTTAAAGAAACTCCAGCTCTACTCAGTGGCATACCACCTGCTCAGAGGCGATCTGTGTCTGACGTATAGAGCCATGTCCAACCCGGAATTAATGGACATGCTGCACCTCAGAAAATCCAAATCCCATCGAGCTATGTGCTCGAGAGACTTGAACCTCAGCACTGAAATAAATAGAACATGCTGGAGGGACAGATTCATAACCCAGAGGCTCCCTTCACTCTGGAATAAAATCCCAGTCCAGGTTAGGCAGAGTCCCAAATTGACTCTCTTCAAGAGGAATCTTGATGAGTGGACAGGAGATCGTAGGTTTACCCCGGCTATCACTTCTGTGTCACTGTTAGACAGAGGCACAGTATACTAACCTCAAAAAAAGGCATAGCAAAATTCATTTAAAATGGGTGGTGAAAGCCAAACACACTCTGGCTAGGCTTATAAATGCCCTAGGGCAGAGAGCCTAGTATGAACCTATGAACACTTATTTTTTACAGTTCAAATTCAATGATATAACTGGTGTGGTAATAAAGAAAAAGTGCCTTATATGATATTGTCTACTTGATAAATCCAGAAAATTACATTTGTATGTTTTGCAGCATTTTTAGACACAGCTTTGGTCTTCCTGGAGTCTAAAAAAAAATAAAGATGAAATACTAAAAATGTCACAGTAAACTATGTATCCACACAAATATGTTCAGCAATAAATATACTTATGGAGATGTGATAAAATTAAGTACTTAATGTGTATTGATTAAAAAAAAGGATTCTGTTATGACAGCTAAATATTTGTGGGAAGAGACTAAATTGGAGAGAATACAAAACTTAAACTGGAAGTTCTTGACTGTGGCAACAAAGTAAAATATAATTAGAAACTGAAAGCTCTTGACTGTGGCTATAGATAGCAAAATTTAATTGAAGATGCTTTTAGTCCTTTTATTTTAATATAAAGGTCAGGTGTATTTTTATTAACTGGAGAAGCTGTGGATGACAATAAAGAGTTGAAGGAATTTGTGTGGGAGGGGAACAGGGTTAAAGCTGAGAAAAACTGTTTCTCTAACTAACACAAAGTGGTTTATGGCTACACAATTTGGAGAGGAACTATAAAACTACACATTTAGGGCTCATTTATGTAATTCAAGCAGAAGGTAATAAGTTAAAGTGGAAAAAAGATGAAGATGAAACATGGGAAAGAGAAGGATTTTGGATGCAAGTCCTTAAAGAGAATAGTAATAACCAAACAGAATATGAAAGTTACCAGAGGAAATTACAAAGTAATCAAAGTATTACAGGCAAATAACCCTGAAAGGAAAGGCAACAGTGTGTGGCTGATGCTTAGGAGGAGTTTTTCAAGCTGTTGTGTGCTGCTGTACCAGAAATCACCCCTGGGCCCACTGTGACAGGTTTTCAGTTGGGCAAGTTTCTGCTGTGTCAATACACAGATATCTCTAAGATGAATGGGAAGGTACTTTTTGGTTTGTTACACTATAAGTGGATCTGATAAAATCCTGAACATTAGTAGACAAAAGCGCTTAACCAAGTTTACAGTGGTAAACTGCATTACATATCTTATCAATGTAATTTTTGTTGCATATATTAAAGCTTGTATTCAGCAACTATACTTGGGTCTGTGGGTCAGTTGTTTGGTAAAGAATTTTCACCTGACATGATTTGTGTCCTTCATTATAGATAAGCTCACCAGCTTAAATATAAACCCCTATGTCACTAGATGGGTTGCAAACTGGCTCTAGGACAGAACCCACATGGTTAGAATTGCTGGAGCCATGTCAATCAAACTCCAAACCAGTTACAAGTGGCATCCCACAAGGCTCAGTCCTGGGAACTCTCTTGTTCGGTATATATTTCTCGGAGGTACAGGCCAACACGGAAGGACTGTGGCTGGCCAGGTTTGCAGATGACTGCAAATTGGGCACCATAATCAACTCTCCAGCCGACATAAGCATCCTCCAAAAGGGCCTCATAGTAACAGACAACTGGTGCCAGAGCCATGGCCTCAAGCTAAATGCCAAAAAGTGTAGTCATCCCCTTTGGCAAAAACAAAGTGCCCACATATTACCACATAGGTGGTAATCCATTAAGTACAGAAGAAGTAATTAGGGACCTGGGGACCCACGTTGATAGCAATCTCTCATTTGACAACCACGTGGCCAAACTGGTTAGAAAAACATTTTATATAGCCCACCTAATCATGAAGGGATTCACATCTAGATCAGGGGAGGTCATCGTGCCTCTTTACTCATACCTCATCAGGCCCATAATTGAGTACAATGCCCCTTTTGGGATGTACCTTACCAGACACCTGCAGCAACTGGAAAGACCCCAAAAGTACCTCACCAAGAGGATCAAAGGGCTCAAACAGATGCCATATGCTGCCCGGTTAAAGAAACTCCAGCTCTACTCAGTGGCATATCGCCTGCTCAGAGGCGATCTGTGCCTGACGTATAAAGCCATGTCCAACCCGGAATTAACGGACATGCTGCACCTCAAAAAATCCAAATCCTATTGAGCTACGCGCTCAAGAGACTTAAACCTCAGCACTGAAATAAATAGGACATGCTGGAGGGACAGATTCATAACCCAGAGGCTCCCTTCACTCAGGAATAAAATCCCAGTCAAGGTTAGGCAGAGTCCCTCACTGACTCTCTTCAAGAGGAATCTTGATGAGTGGATGGGAGTATACTAACCTCGAAAAAGGGCATAGCAAAATTAATTTAAAATGGGTGGCAAAAGCCAAACACACTCTGGCTAGGCTTATAAATGCCCTAGGGCAGATAGCCTAGTATGAACCTATGAACTTATTTTGGTTATTAGTCTCTACAGGTAAGCTTTATTAACAAACTCTACATTAGACACAACTGAGTGTGAGCAGGGAAACTATGTAGAAAAAAAAAAAAATCTAACTCAGTTAAAAATCGACAGAGCAGATGTTTCTGATTGTCATTCTTGATTAAAAGCCAGACTCATACAAAGACAGATTATCCTTCTCATGGAGGAGTATGCGTTTTAATAAAAACAATATAGACATGCTTCCTTACTGAAATGAGAGTGGATTTATAATTATATTTGCAGATCTATCCCTTTGGTATACAGCTGCGTGCTGCTTTGGGTGCCAGAGCAGGAGTCCTATAACAGCCAGAGCTGGGACTCTAGCCAGGCATACGTTTAATAAGTATGATAGAGACAGCTGTAATCATTTGTTAAAGTGCCCTGCGCTCAATACAAATGATAGTGCAGTTGATATCTTAGATAAGATTAGAGTACTAAAAAGAAGGAAAAGTACAGTTTTGTACCTACCATAAATGTAGATGTCCGAACAGGATAGCATCTGCAGTCATAACAAATGGGTTGTCCTGTCGTCAGGCAGCCCTTCGGTCGGCCGGATTCCAAAGTCTGGGTCTGGCCTCGGCTGGTGTCGCACTTCACCCGACGTCATCTCTGCTGGTCTTCGGGTATAAAGGCATCAGCCGACGCCATTTTCCTCGGTGTTTCTTGCCCCAGATGCCAGTTGCCCTCTTGGAGAGCTAAATTTTGGATGAATGCCAATGTTTCCAAAAAAAAGTAGAAGGCAAACACAAAAAATAAGCATGTATGTACATATACACAAACAAATACACCATAAGAGATCCCCCCCCAGCTAGCTATTAGGAGGGTAAATACCCTAGGAGTACCACAGAGAGGAAGGAGGGTGGGTAATCCTGACTGCAGATGCTATCCTGTTCGGACATCTACATTTATGGTAGGTACAAAACTGTACTATGTCCTTCAAGGATGCATCTGCAGTCATAACAAATGGGTAGAATACCATAGCCAAACTAGGGGAGGAGGAAATAGAATTATGGTGTAGTTAGGATCCCTTGCAGTACAGCAGTGGCAAACCCTTCTCGGGATCTATAGTATAGAGGTAAGTTATAATGCTTGGCAAATGTATGCACGGAGGACCAAGTAGCCGCCTCAATAATGTCCTTGGTAGCCACTCCTCGTAAGAAAGCTGTGGTAGTGGCTGTAGCCCTTGTAGAGTGAGGTCTTATGTTCTGTGGAATTGGCTTTCCATGGTAGGAGTAACAGAATCTTATGCAATTTCCTATCCACTTGGAGATTGTCTGTTTGGAGATTGCTTTTCCTTCCCTTCCTGTTGCATAGGCTACTAGAAGCTGGTCAGTTTTTCTATTGCCCTTGGTTCTGTCCAGGTAGTAGCGTAACTGTCTATGTACATCCAAGGTATGCAGCAGTCTTTCCCCCCTGTTCTGTGGATTGGGAAAGAAGGTAGGTAGGTGGATTGCCTGGTTTAGAGACACTCTGGATACCACCTTAGGCATAAATGTAGGATTAGTTCTCATGGATACTCTATCTTGATGGAAGATTAGGAAGGGTTGTACTGCCATTAAGGCCTGTAGTTCCGAAACCCTTCTTGCTGAGGTAATTGCCAGTAGGAAAGCAGTTTTCCAGGATAGGTGTTGAAGATCTGCTGTTGCTGCTGGTTCGAATGGAGGGAGTGTCAGTTTTTCTAGCACAAAGTTCAAGTCCCATGCTGGTAATAGTGGTTTCCTAGGAGGTTTTACATTCTTGATTCCTCTGAGGAACTGCTTGAGTAGAGGATGTGAGAAGACAGGGGGATCGAAGCTGTATTCTGCAGAAATAGCTGATGCATGTATCTTGATGGAGGAATAGGACAGGCCTGTATGGAGAAGCTCTGCCAAATACTCCAGGATGTTGGCAATATCTACCTTTGACACATCTTTTCCTCTTTCAGTGCTCCAAATGACAAACCTTTTCCATTTCCCTGCATAGTTCCTTCTAGTCGAAGGTCTGCGGGCCTCCAGGATAATGTCTTTAACCCTTTGGGATAAATGTGGGTTAGTTGCTGTTATGTAATGTTCCAGGCAGTTAGTTGTAGAGTTTGTAGATTTGGATGCATGATGTTGTAGTTGTTCTGAGTTAACATCAAAGGCATCAGGGGTAGTGTCCACGCTCTGTTCCGAGACATGCTCCTCAGCAATGGATACCAGTGTTGTCTGGGCCAATTTGGAGCTATCAGAATTATCCTTGGACGCTCCTCTTTGATTTTCAGTAGTACCTTGTGCATCAAGGGAAGAGGTGGGAATGCATATGCTGTCAGGCCTTTCCAACTGAAGGATAGAGAGTCCACCTTCCATGCAAGTGGGTGGTATGTCCTTGTGCAGAATTTCTTGAGCTGGTGATTGAGTGGGGATGCGAATAGGTCTATTTGTGGCATTCCCCATTTCTGGGTGATGGCCTTGAAGATGTCCGGGTGTAGCATCCATTCGTGAGCATCCGAGGTTGTTCTGCTTAACATGTCTGCTAGGATGTTTTCTTTCCCCGGTACAAATATTGCCTGTAACTGAATGTTGTAGCTCAGAGCCATATTCCATAGGTCCAGAGTCATTCTGCATAGGGGGTATGAATGAGTGCCTCCCTGTTTGTTGATGTACCACATGACTGTGGTGTTGTCTGTCCTTATCATCAAATGGCCTTCTTTGAGGAATGGTCTGAAATTCTGGATTGCTAATTTTACTGCCAGCATTTCTTTTTGATTTATGTGCAGGTGCAGTTGATCTGGGGTCCATAATCCTTGTATGCATTTGTCCAGCATGTGGGCCCCCCAACCTAGGTCTGAGGCGTCCGTTGTGATGGTTTGGCTTGCTTGTAAGATTTGGAAGGGCAAGCCTGGGTTTGACTGGCATGCTTGAGCCCACCATAGGAACTCTTGTTTCAGGCATGGGATTAGTGGAATTTCGGTTTCTAAGCTGTGCCTGTGTTGAGACCATAAATTCTTTAGGTACCACTGAAGTTTTCTCATATGCAGTCTGGCATGGGGGACCAGGATTATGCATGATGCCATGAAGCCCAAGGCCTGCAGTACTTTCCTTGCTGTTAGTTTGTTCTGCTTTGTTAATGCCAAGAAGTAAAGAGGGAGTTGTTCTTGTTTTTCTGCAGTTAGGAATGCCATCTGCTTTACTGTGTCCAATTCTGCACCCAAGAACGTTCTTGTTTGGGATGGTATTAGTCTTGATTTTTTTAAATTGACTGTGTATCCCAGGGCTTGTAGTAAGCAAATGACTCTTTGTAAGTCTTTTGTCAACTTGCTTTTATTGTCCGCTTGTATCAGGCAGTCGTCCAGGTAAGGATAAATTTGGATTCCCTGTAGCCTGCAATGAGCGATTACTGATGCCAGGCATTTTGTGAATACTCTGGGCGCAGTAGATGAGCCAAAGGGCAATGCTGAGAATTGATAATGCTCTGATCCTGCAAGAAATCTGAGGTATCTTCTGCAATTTGGTCGTATGGGGACGTGTAGGTATGCCTCCTTGAGATCTAGAGTTACCAGCCAACACTCCTTGCCCAGCATGGGAAGAAGTTGCTGCAAGGTCAGCATTTTGAATTTTGGAACAATGATGAATGTGTTTAAGGCGGACAGGTCGAGAATAGGTCTCCAACTTTTCTCTTTTCTTGGTACTAGGAAGAGTCTGGAGTAGAATCCTTCGCCCTGATCTGTTGGTGGTACTCTTTCCACAGCTCTCATTTCTGTTAATTGAGCTATCTGTTTTAGAGCTTCTGTTTTCTGATTTGGAGGTAGGTTTGGCATTCCTCTTTTTACTGGTAAGGTGTGGAAATGAAACCTGTAGCCTTGGTCTATAGTCTGCAAAATCCACTTGTCTTTTGTGATATAGTGCCAATTTTTTGAAAATAAGGCTAACTTTCCGCCTAAGGGTGCTGCTATCTGTTCCCTGGTAGGCGGTGTCAGAGCCAAATCACTGTGATTGTCCTGTTGCAGTGGCAGTGGTTGTGTCTGTGCCTCGGTGGTTGTTGCCTTGCCACTGGCGTCCTCTGTAGGCACCTCCTCTGGATTGATTTCTGCCTCTGGAACGTCTATTCCTGCCTCTGAGATTTAGAGGAGTCTGGAAAGGACCAATTTTTGGAAGGCCAGTTCCTGCTAAACCTTGGGGGCTGAACCTGTAAGAAATCTTTAACTGTTTGTACAGATTTTGCCTTCTCTTCCATTTTCTTCATTACTTGCTGGGCAGGAGAACCAAATAGACTGGCCTTATCCATAGGAGCATCTAACAGCTTTGCTTTAACATGATCCGGCAAGACCTGTTCTTTCAAACATGCATGCCTTCTTATAACTGTGCCAGTCATGGCTGATCTAAATGAAGCCTCCAGTGCATCATAGCCACATTTTAAAGAATGGTTACTAACCTGCTGAATGTTATTCACCATTTCTAGAACATATTTCTTATCTAAGGAATCATCAGAGGACAGTTTCTTAGTTAACTGATCAAGCATAAACTCTTGGTATTGGATCATATGAAACTGACAGTTCAAAGCTCTAGCTGAGAGGGTAGCAGAGGTGTAAACTTTCTTACCCCATCTCTCTAAGGACCTGGATTCCCTTTCAGAAGGGAGAGGGTTTTTTGCTGAGGTCGAAGCTACTGCCTTAGGCCCCTGGGAGATAGTCTCAGGATCTGCGAGTGGGGCCTTGTATAGGTGGTGATAGGTTTTACAGGGTACCGGACACTCATCGGGTTTGGCAGGGGCTGGAGGTAAAGTATCAGGAGCAGTGCAAACATCATTAAATGCATCATCCACAACAGGAAGAACTGGAGGTATAGCTAAGGGCCTATGTTGCGGTAAGTGTAGAAAGGTCCTAAGCCTTTTTCTTGAATCTGAGAAATCTTGTCCCTGTCATTGGAATTGCTCTCTCATGGCATGCAATGTTTCTCCAAAGGAAAATTCCTCTGGTGGAGAGGCAGATGGAATAGATTCCTCAGCATCGGAATCTTCATAAGTAGACAAAGGAGCCTCTGGTTGGTCTGTAATTGGTCTGTAATGTCTGAGTCATTAGAAGAATCATCTGAGGACACTGGTTCTGGGGGCTCTGCTCTAGGTCTCTTTTCAGGAGGCTGAGAGGCCCTGTCTGGGTGAGATCGGGATCCCCTTATTAAAGAGATGAGATCCTCTGCCAGAGTAAGCATTTGAGAACTGGAACTGGGCCTGTGTGAGGGGGGCTTAACAGGCACTGATTTAGCAGTTTTGGCTGCTTTAGCCCTGGCAAAGGCCTTAATAGACATGGCTGCAGGAGGCCTAGCAGCACCACGTGCTGGGGTAGAGACATCCAAAGGGATGGTGTCCGATAATTCTAAAGGAACCACAGTAGTAGGCAAAACTTCAGAGGCCGATTCAACTAGGGTAGCAGGGGCCTCGGAAGTAGTCATGGATTCGGCTGAAGATTGACCCGTTTGCTCGGTTTCGGCCGAAACCGAGACACTTGCGGTTTGCTTAACCGTGGTTTCGGCCGAAACCGCGGACCGCGAGTGTCGGTCTTTTTCTTTGCGTTTTTTTAACAATTTGAGACGTCAGAGGATCCGACGGCATAATGTACGCAAAATCTGAGCCGAAAAACTGTTCAGCGAACTCCGACCGACACCTAAGCGTTCGTCGGTTGAAGGAAGCACAGGCTAAACAGGCTGCTACGTCGTGGTCTGGGCCTAAACAAGGTAAGCAGTAAGAGTGGAAATCTTTATGAGGTATTTGTTTCCCACAAGTTAAACAGTTATTTACTTTTTCTGACATCGGCTGAGGCAAGAAAGAGTCCCCAACGGGGTACTTAGCTTTTAGAAGTCTTGAGTAGTATTCGGTAGTAGTAATCTCTGGATCTGACCGACCGGCACTTGCGAACAGCTTCTGCTTCGGGCGCCACGCGGCAAGAAAGACCGAGGAAAATGGCGTCGGCTGATGCCTTTATACCCGAAGACCAGCAGAGATGACGTCGGGTGAAGTGCGACACCAGCCGAGGCCAGACCCAGACTTTGGAATCCGGCCGACCGAAGGGCTGCCTGACGACAGGACAACCCATTTGTTATGACTGCAGATGCATCCTTGAAGGACATCAAAAGAAAATAAGGTGTCTGCCTCCTCCTCAGCAGCATGTAATGGCTAGCAGGAAAAAAGTAAAAATTAAGAAAACAAATCTAATGTAAAAAGTTTAAAATATAATACTAACAAAATAAAACCAGGTAAAGAGAGTCCTATTTAACACCATGACGACCATAGGGATTATATCCTAGAACTACTAAAAAAAAAAAAAAAAAAAAAAAAAAATTCAAATGCCACATCTGTTTTCATCTGAAATGTACCCATCTGCCTTCTGGGGTCCCTATTAATTATTCAAACTTTTTAAAGTTCGAATGTCATATAGTCAAACACCATATGATCGAAAGTACAGTTTTGTATCTACCATAAATGTAGATGTCCGATAGGAATGCATCTGCAGTCCTTACAAATGGGTTGTCCTGTCGTCAGGCAGCCCTTCGGTCGGCCGGATTCCAAAGTCTGGGTCTGGCTTCGGCTGGTGTCGCACTTCACCCGACGTCATAGCTGCAGTTCTTCGGGTATAAAGGCATCAGCCAACGCCATTTTCCTCAGTGTTTCTTGCCCCAGATGCCAGGTGCCCCCTTGGATGGCTAAATTTGGATAAATGCCAATGTTTCCAAATAGTAGAGAGCAAACACACAAAATAAGCATGTATGTACATATATACAAACAAATACACCACAATAGATCCCCCCAAGCTAGCTGAAAGATGGCAAATACCCTAGGAGTACCACAGAGGGGAAGGCGGGTGGGTAATCCTGACTGCAGATGCATTCCTATCGGACATCTACATTTATGGTAGGTACAAAACTGTACTATGTCCTTCAAGGATGCATCTGCAGTCCTTACAAATGGGTAGAATACCATAGCCAAACTAGGGGAGGAGGAATGAAGAGAGATTATGGTGCAGTTAGGATCCCTTGTAAAACAGCAGAGGCAAAACCTGCTCAGGATCTAGAATATAAAGGTAAATTATAATGCTTGGCAAATGTATGCACGGAGGTCCAAGTAGCAGCCTCTATAATGTCGTTGGTAGCAACTCCTCGTAAGAAAGCTGTAGTAGTGGCTGTAGCCCTTGTGGAGTGAGGCCTGATGTTCTCTGGAGTTTTCTTTCCGTGGAAGGAGTAACCAAATCTAATGCAATTTCCTATCCATTTGGAGATTGTCTGTTTTGAAATTGCTTTTCCTTCCCTTCCTGTTGCATATGCTACCAGAAGCTGGTCAGTTTTTCTATTGCACTTGGTCCTGTCCAGGTAGTAACGTAATTGTCTATGCACATCCAAGGTATGCAACAGTCTTTCTCCCCTGTTCTGTGGGTTGGGGAAGAATGTAGGTAGGTGGATAGCCTGGTTTAAAGACACTCTGGATACCACCTTAGGCATAAATGTAGGATTTGTTCTCAAGGACACTCTGTCTTGATGGAAGATCAGGAAGGGTTGCACTGCCATTAATGCCTGTAGTTCAGAAACCCTTCTTGCTGAGGTGATTGCCAGCAGGAAAGCAGTCTTCCAGGATAAGTATTGCAATTCTGCTGTTGCTGCTGGTTCGAAAGGAGGAAGTGTCAATTTTTCTAGCACAAAGTTCAAGTCCCATGCTGGTAGTGGTGGTTTTCTAGGAGGTTTTACATTTTTAATTCCCCTCAGAAACTGCCTGAGCAGTGGATGTGAGAAGACAGGGGGATCCAAGCTGTATTCTGCCGAAATAGCTGATGCGTGTATCTTGATAGAGGAGTAGGACAGGCCTGTATGGAAGAGCTCTGCCAAGTACTCCAGGATGTTGGCTATGTTTACCAATGACACATCTTTTCCGGTTGTATTACTCCAAATGAGATATCTTTTCCATGTTGCAGCATAATTCTTTCTTGTTGAAGGTCTGCGAGCCTCAAGGATAATGTCTTTAACCCTTTGAGATAAATTTGGGTTAGTTGCTCTTATGTAATGTTCCAGGCAGTCAGCTGCAGAGTTTTCAGGTTTGGATGCAGGATGCTGTAGCTGTTCTGTGTTAACAGCAATGGGATCAGTGGGAGTGTCCACATTTGTTCCCGAGACATGCTCCTCAGTAATGGGTACCAATGTTGTCTTGGCCAGTCTGGGGCTATCAGAATGATCCTTGGACGTTCCTCCTTGATCTTCAAAAGCACCTTGTGCATCAAAGGAAATGGTGGGAAGGCATATGCTGTCAGGTTTTCCCAACTGAAAGATAGGGAGTCCACCTTCCAAGCAAGTGGGTGGTACGTCCTTGTGCAGAATTTCTTGAGCTGGTGATTGAGTGGGGATGCAAATAAGTCTATTTGTGGTAGTCCCCATTTTCTTGTGATGGCTTTGAAGATGTCCGGGTGCAGCATCCATTCGTGAGCATCCGTGGTAGTTCTGCTTAATATGTCTGCTAGAATGTTTTCTTTTCCCTGTACAAAAATTGCTTGTAACTGAATGTTGTAGCTCAGAGCCACATTCCATAGGTCCAGTGCCATCCGGCATAGAGGGTATGAATGTGTGCCTCCCTGTTTGTTGATGTACCACATAACTGTGGTGTTGTCTGTCCTTATCATCAACTGCCCTTCTTGGAGGAATGGTCTGAATGTCTGGAGTGCCAATTTTACTGCCAGCATTTTCTTTAGATTTATGTGCAGGTGCAGCTGATCCTGAGTCCATAGGCCTTGTATGCACTTGTCCAGCATGTGGGCCCCCCAACCGAGGTCTGAGGCGTCTGTTGTGATGGTCTGGCTTGGTTGAATGTTGTCGAAGGGCAAACCTGTGTTTGACTGACAGGCCTGAGCCCACCAAAGGAACTCCTGCTTCAGGCATGGTATTAGTGGAATTTTGGTTTCTAGGCTGTGTTTGTGTTGAGACCATAAATTCTTCAGGTACCACTGTAGCTTTCTCATATGTAGTCTGGCATGAGGGACCAGAATTATGCAGGATGCCATGAAGCCTAGGGCTTGCAATACTTTTCTTGCTGTTAGATGGTTCTGCTTTGTTAATGCCAAGAAGTAGAGAGGGAGTTGTTCTTGCTTTTCTACAGTTAGGAATGCCATCTGCTTTGATGTGTCCAGCTCTGCACCTAAAAAGGTCATTCTTTGGGATGGTATCAGCCTTGACTTTTTTATATTGACTGTATATCCCAGGGCTTGCAGCAAGTAAATGACTCTTTGTAAATCTTCTGTTAGCTTGTTTTTGTTGTCCGCTTGTATCAGGCAGTCGTCCAGGTATGGATAAATTTGGATTCCCTGAAGTCTGCAATGAGCGATTACTGATGCCAGGCATTTCGTGAACACTCTGGGTGCAGTAGATAAGCCAAAGGGCAATGCTGAGAATTGATAATGCTCTGATCCTGCAAGAAATCTGAGGTATCTTCTGCAATTTGGTCGTATGGGGACGTGCAGGTATGCCTCCTTGAAATCTAGAGTTACCAGCCAAGACTCCTTGCCCAGCATGGGAAGAAGCTGCTGTAGGGTCAGCATTTTGAATTTTGGAACAATGAGGAATGTGTTTAAAGCGGACAGGTCTAGAATAGGCCTCCATTTTTTCTCTTTTCTTGGTACCAGGAAGAGTCTGGAGTAAAATCCCTTTCCTTGTTCCATAGATGGTACCTTTTCCACAGCTCTCATGTTTACTAATAGAGCTATTTGTTTTAGAGCTTCTGTCCTTTGATTTGGTGGTAGATTTGGCATTCCTCTTTTTCCTGGTAGAGTATGGAAATGAAACCTGTAACCCTGGTCTATTGTTTTCAAAATCCACTTGTCCCTTGTGATGCAGTGCCAGTTTTTTGAAAAAAGGGCTAGCTTTCCGCCTAAGGGTGCTGCTATCTGTTCCCTGGTAGGCGGTGCCAGAGCCAAGTCACTGTGATTGTCCTGTTGCAGGGGTAGTTGCTGCGTCTGTGCCTCGCTGGTTGTTGCCCTGCCACTGGCGTCCCCTGTAGGCAACCCTGGATTGATTTCTGCCTCTTGAACGCCTATTCCTGCCTCTCTGAGCTTTAGAGGAGTCTGGAAAGGACCAATTCTTGGAGGGCCAGTTCCTGCTAAACCTTGGAGGTTGGACCTGCAAGAAATCTTTTACTGTTTGTACAGATTTTGCTTTCTCTTCCATTTTCTTCAGTACCTGCTAAGCAGGAGAACCAAATAGATTGACCTTATTCATGGGAGCATCTAATAGTTTTGATTTGACATGATCCGGCAAGGCCTGTTCTTTCAACCATGCATGCCTTCTGATAACTGTGCCAGTCACGGCTGATCTAAAGGAAGCCTCCAGTGCATCATAGCTGCATTTTAAAGAATGGTTACTAACCTGCTGAATGTTTTGTACCATTTCCAGAACATATTTCTTATCTAAAGATTCATCAGAGGACAGTTTCTTAGTTAATTGATCAAGCATAAACTCCTGATATTGGATCATACGAAACTGACAGTTCAAGGCTCTAGCTGACAGAGTAGCAGAGGTGAATACTTTTTTACCCCATCTCTCTAAGGACCTGGACTCCCTTTCAGAGGGGAGGGGATTTTTAACAGAGGAAGATGCTACTGCCTTAGGCCCCTGGGAGATAGTCTCGGGATCTGCAAAAGGAGCCTTGTATAAATGGTGATGAGTGTCCGGTACCCTGTAGAACCTATCGGGCTTAGCAGGGGCTGGAGGTAAAGAATCAGGAGCAGTACAAGCATCATTAAATGCATCATCTACAACAGAAAGAACTGGAGGTATAGCTAAAGGCCTATGTTGTGGTAAATGCAAAAAGGTCCTAAGCCTTTTTCTGGAGTCTGAGAAATCTTGGCCCTGCCACTGAAATTGTTCCCTCATGGCATGTAAGGTTTCCCCAAAGGAAAATTCCTCAGGTGGAGAGGCAGAAGGAATCGACTCTTCAGCATCAGAGTCTACATAAGGAGAAAAAGGAGCCTCTGGAGGGTCTGTGTTGTCTGAATCATCAGAGGAATCATCAGTGGACAGTGGCTCAGGGGGCTCTGCTCTAGGTCTCTTCTCTGGAGGTGGTTGAGAGGCCCTGTCTGGATGTGGTTGGGATCCCCTTATTAAGGAAATGAGATCCTCTGCCAGAGAAAGCATTTGGGAACTGGTGCTGGGCCTGTGAGAGGGGGGTTTAACAGGCACAGTCTTAGTAGTTTTGGCTGCTTTAGCCCTGGCAAAGGCCTTAATGGACATGGCTGCAGGGGGCCTAGCAGCTCCACGTGCAGGGGTTGATACATCCAAGGGAATAGTGTCCGATAATTCCTGAGAAACCACAACCGCAGGTTGGATTTCTGAAGCCGATTCTACTAGGCTATAAGAGGCCTCGGTAGAAGGCATGGATTCGGCTGAAGCAAGGACCGCTTGCTCGGCTTCGGCCGAAACAGAGACACTCGCGGTCTGCTTAACCGCGGTTTCGGCCGAAACCGCGGACCGCGAGTGTCGGTCCTTTTCTTTGCGTTTTTTGGCAATTTGTGTAGTCGGAGGATCCGACGGCATAATATACGCAAAAACAGCGCCAAAAAACTGCTCAGCAAACTCCGACCGACGTCTAAGCGTCCGTCGGTTAAAAGAAGCACAGGCTAGACAAGCTACTACGTCGTGGTCTGGGCCTAAACAAGGTAAGCAGTAAGAGTGGAAATCTTTATGAGGTATTTGTTTCCCACAAGTTAAACAGTTATTCACTTTTTCTGACATCGGCTGAGGCAAGAAAGAGTCCCCAACGGGGTACTTAGCTTTTTAGAAGTCTTCGAAGTAGTATTCGGTAGTAGTAATCTCTGGATCTGACCGACCGGCACTTGCGAACAGCTTCTGCTTTGGGCACCACGCGGCAAGAAAGACTGAGGAAAATGGCGTCGGCTGATGCCTTTATACCCGAAGAACTGCAGCTATGACGTCGGGTGAAGTGCGACACCAGCCGAAGCCAGACCCAGACTTTGGAATCCGGCCGACCGAAGGGCTGCCTGACGACAGGACAACCCATTTGTAAGGACTGCAGATGCATCCTTGAAGGACATCTTGAAAAAGTTCAAAGGCGAAAAGCAACGGCTCTGTACAGTGCAGAATGTGAACATTTCCCTTTTCTGTACTGAAATGCGATCTCGGAATTGGTATATTTAAGTAGGGTGGGGGGATGCAGGGGGGGGCTTGCCCCCCTTCTCAGAGCGTTGAGGTAAGTTTTTTTTTTTTTTTTAATTTTCAAACTTCGCTTGTATGTTGTCAAACATATGAGGTTCAAAGTTTTGAAACTTTGAATATAGACCCATCTGCCCACCACCTCCTTATAAAAAGGCTTCGTTACCGGTGGTCAGCATTCTGGTATTTATCTTAATACAGATTTTCCTACCACCCTTCAATTACAAAATGTAAACAGATCACTCACTTCACACACACAGCACTCCACAATAATCTCACAAGTAGATGACAGTAGTGGACAAGATAAAGGCGTAAATATATGGTTGTCATATTTGCACATAAAAATCAAATTATACACAACCAGAAAAAGTTCTAATAAGACCAAAAGAACATTAACAATGTACAAATATCCACACAGACTAATTCACAGTACCTTGTATTTTAATTAAAAGTTATGTACTCATCATAACTAGGCATCTCTGTTGTCCATTTTTACTTCCTTTACCCATGGCTTCAGATCAGACTCGGATGCGTACGCCAGACTCTGTATGGATGGGAGGGAAGCGGACGACGATTGAAAATGGACAGCACAGGTGCCTATTTATGGTGAGTACATAACTTTTAAATCTGATGTCCTTTTCATTCTTCCTCAACCCATGGCACAGCGTCCCTAGCAACGCTGAGATTTGTGGGCCTCATGGATGGATATTCCAAAGTACAAGTGAACCAAAGGTGGCTCTGTTTCTAGACATAATAGACAACTTGTAATAAGTAAAAAAGGTGTGAGCATTGGGCCATGCAGCTGCTGCACAAATCTCATCAATAAATGTTCTAGACCAAAAGCACACAAAGCAGCTATTGATCTTGTTGAATGAGCCTTAGGAGACTTGGGTAATTTAATATCTCAAGTAAAATAAATCCAAGAAATACAGTCTTTAATCCATTTTGCTGAAGTAGCTTTAGATACTGGTAATCCCACCCTTTTTGGTGAAAAGGGAACAAAAAGTTGATCTGATTTTCTGAAATGCTTTGTCCTATGAAAATAAAATCGTAATTGTCTGTGTACATCAAGAAGATGAAGCACATACTCTCTTTTACTTGAAAAATTTGGAAAGAAGTCTGATTATTTGATGCTGTTCCAGAAGCCACTTTGGGAACAAAAGAAGGGTTTATCCGTAAGGTAACCCTGTCTTTATATAACACTATATAACAATAAACAGAACATGAGAAAAACACATAATAAAAAGACTTCCCCTGCACGGAGGCAGATGCACGGCTCATAACATAGCAAATTCCAAAAAAGAAGAAGCCAGCAACTGTGAGCTGTGAAACTTAATTTAATAAGTTATAGTATGAAGAACCACAAAAACATAAACAGACTGGTTTCGGCTATGGTATTTAACTAGCCTTCATCAGTGTAAAGCTACATAACCATTCTGAGGTTCTTATATAGTAAAACATAATTCTTAACAAGATTTCATTGGTGAGCTCATGAATATATATACATGTACTCATAAATATTCATTAAGACCAGGCTGAAATAATGCACCCAATTTGACAATCCGTTTTTTCTCTTTTGCATTCAGTTTAGTATGCCATCCTGATTTATTAGTTCTATCCCCAATTATTTTATCAATGACTGTAAAGTGAAAACTAGCTGTGGTGTGTTTGAGGGTATGTTTGTATAAGGCATTGTTGGGCCGTTTGCATTTGACATTGTACGTGCATCTGTCTCTCCGTACAGGGGAAGTCTTTTTCGTGTGCACTACCTGTTTCCTGCTGGAGGTCTGTAGTTTGCTGTGTGGAAGATTCTGTGTACCAGATTCTCCGACAATATTTTTGAGCTCTTTGGATTAATTTTGGGCTGACAAATTAACCCAGCCTTCACAATTTCGTGAACAATTTGACAGGGATTTTCCCTTCTTTTGCTTCAAATATTACAGGCCTATTGGGACGGTTTACAACGGTCCATTACTGAAGTTGATGTGCCTCCTGTATTTGGCGTTCTTCTAATGATCTTCAGCGGATTGTATATCTCTGTTATTTTTCAGCTAATGGTGTAATATGACGGATGATTTATGGTCTACAGTTGGTTTATTACACATATGAGCTCTTTTTACCTTTGTATGGTTTCTTCAAACTCGTTGCATCATTGGATTGGTTATCAAGGGCCGTAAGTACAACACAGCTTTTTTTTTATGGTCCGTTTTTTTCTATAACAACATTATCGGCTGAATTTTTTGTGAGTATATCGCAGCTGACTTCTTTATAAACCAGGGCTAATATCTGTTTTTGGACATTACAGACTTTTATGTCCGGGACTTTTAATTTTCAACTGTGGCGATACCACATTATTCTACCAGGCCGGGAACCACAATATGGTGTTTGGTCTATGCTTGATTGAGCTTCTGTGTCATTATTCTTTACATCGGGACCATTGAATGTAGTATTACGAACTGGGACTAGATAATTTATTCTTTCATTATCAGGGGCTTATTTTATTAATGATTGTGGATTTTTGCTTTATATTATTCTATCGGCCTTTGAGAATGCATTGCAGCTGATTTTTTCACCAACAAAATTTTTGAATCTACGTTTGGACATTATAGATTTTCATGTGCGGGACTGGTAATCTCAAATTGTGTATACATTGGATTATCTTACCAGACCGGGAATAACATTACGGGGCTTGGTTTATGTTCGATTGAGGTCCTATACTACATTTTTTCAAATTTGTATAATTGGTTTTTGATTTATGAACTGGGACTATACAATAGTTTATTTCACCATTTCTCATAATTAGGGGCTCATGCCTTTAAGTGAATTTGAAGTATATTTTTTTGGGGATTTAACTTTTTTTAGTGTTTATTTAGTCAAATGGCTTTTCACTACATACTAAGTTGGTATATCTACATAATGTTAATTGTCTCATAATTATGCACATTGGAGGTCCTACAGTCACTCAGGGCGAAGCTTGAATCCTCTGATACACCTGTTTGAATATATGATTCAGGACATAATTTTAGCCTTTGAATATTGGCTAAAACTAACACTGTAGATGTACATTTCAGGTTAATTGCTATCATCTATTGTACTACACTAGATTAATCTTTGGTCACTACAAAGTTATCTAGTGATATGTTAACAATGTACATAACAATACTTTGTACTTTTCAGTTTATGGGTTAACGTTCCTATGCCATTTGTTAATTTCTATTTTTACTCAATAGTTGGATTGGATGATCACAAGATATTTATATTTCATAATTAGATATCAGCCTTTATACAAAAAATTTTCTTAAGATTTATATGTTGTCTAGTGACCCTTTTTTGGAATTCACAATAACTGGATCAGTATATTTCATTTTATACAGTTTTTAAGATAATATAATATAAGAGGATCTATATGCTGCCTAGTGACCCCCCTCTTTTGGAATTCACAACAATAGGATCAGTATATTTTATTTTATATAGTCTTTAATATACTATTGATAGACGTCATATATTTTGGATGCCATTACATTGACAAAAAAACCTACATATATATATATATATATATATATATTTTTTTTTTTTTGTTATGTTATAACTTAATTTAGTTACTGGTACTTCAATTTGGTCTTAAATTGGGTATAGTGACAGTTTCTTAACAGTGCTGCAAGGTAAGATACAACTACATTTGTAGTATTCAACACGTGGAGGAACACTTGCAGATAAACGCTCCTTATCCAGGAATAAAATAAACAAAGTTTGATAGCAAGTGGATAGGAGCGAAGCTAGACAGCAAACAAATATAGTTCAAGTCCAACACAAAGCCCTTCAGAGTTTCAAATATTCCAAGTAATCCAAATAGAACCACCAAGTCCTGTGGTAAATATTCTTTATTCAACAGACAAGCGCTTTCGCTGAGTACAGCTTCTTCAGGTCAATTCAAAAAACAAAATCAAGTCCCATAATATATAGGTAATCCAATTAAATTACAACAAAGTCAATTAAACATTTAAAAGGGAAATGTAATGTTAATAAAGACTTATAAAAACATATAAAATATTACTTCAAATTAAAACCTCTATAGCACTTATAATAAAAACATATATGTGAGAACATGTAAGGGACAAATATGTGTATAAGTGGAACTGTATAAGTTTATTAAAACAATATACTAGTGTATACAAAACTCACAGATACAAGAGCTGGTCTACTATGTTATTCCTAGTTACTGTTATGTGATGCAGAGTGTCTATTTAATGTGCCTACGTCTCCTAAGCCTGGGTTTGATGGATGCTCTCTCATTCAACCCTGATCCATGGTCAGCCCTCAATCTAACTATCCAATCACTCTCCCTGCTTTCAGTGTAATTCCTTAGGTCACCTCCTCTCTTGTTCGGGGTGAGGACCTCTAGGGCTCTAAACAGAAATGTATGTGTGTGGTCATTATTGCTAACATGCTTGGCTAAGGCATTGTGGGTCGATCCTTTCCTTATATGATATGCATGTTCTCTTATTCTGTCCCTAAATTTGCGGTTCGTCTTTCCCACATAAAAACTGGTACATACCTGACATACTGCAAGATATATCACATTGCTGGTCATGCAGTCAGCAGTAGCAGTGGTATCAAAAATCCTTCATGTATCAGGATGTACAAATTCAGTGGAATTGTCAATGTATGAGCAGAAATTACAATGTCCACAAGATACTGTGTACTGTCTAGTAGTTGTAACCTGCTTAACCTGTCTCGGATAACATAGTATCCTCTTAAGATTTTTTCTGTTCCTATATTGGAACTTTGGGGCATCACCAACAATGTCCCTAATGGCATTGTCAATCTTGAAAATTTCCCAAAATTTACCAATTATTTCTCTCATCTCAAAATGATCTGATGTAAAACTAGTGGTAAATTTCACAACTGGTGAAGTAGTGGTAGTAGGTGTATTTCTACCAAGTATGTCTGTAGCCTCATTCGGTCCAAAACAGGGTGCTGCTACTGTATGTCTTAAATCATGTATATTATGTAGATTGTCCTCAATCTCAGTGATACCATACCTTCTATCTAGCAATCTCCCTTTTAAATTCACCAATTCCATGTCAAAGCCCTCTTCAGTCGGGTTCAGTCTAGAGGCTCTGATGGCTTGGCCCTTAATAATATTTTTAAAAACAAAAGAGTGATGTATGCTAGATCTCAATAATAGAGAATTGCTATAGCACGTCTTCCTGAAAACACCAGTATTGATCAAGCCATCCGATAGTTTCTCTATATACAGGTCCAAAAATTCAATCTTATCTAATGAAAAATTCATAGTAAATGTGAGGTAATTAGTTAAACCATTCACATCATTCAAGAATAGTGCCAATTGCTCCACAGTGCCATTCCATAGAACAAAGACATCATCCACAAAACGCCGGAACAATATAACATGTTGTTTGAAGGCTTCTAAATTGAATAGTATCTTCTCTTCCCAGCAGGCTAAAAACATATTGGCGTAGCTATTAGCACAAGGTGTTCCCATAGCTACGCCATCAACCTGCCTATAAAGAGCATCAAACATGAAAATGTTGTTCTCCAATATTAGTTCTAAGAAATGAACCAATAAATCTATTTTCACTTCACTGTAATCACTATGTGTATGTAAATAGTCAGATATATAAGTGAGTCCAAGTTGATTGGGGATAACAGTGGAGAGAGACTGTATATCAAATGTCACAAAAATATAATCACCCACTGACTCATGACTCTTGAGGCATTCGTAGAAGTCCAATAGAAACTGTTTCGAATCTCTTAATACACATGTATTTTTATTCAAGATGGGTCTTAAATTCTTTTCTATGTATACCGAGAGATGCTCGGTGACCCATCCTCGACCAGAGACAATAGGTCTCATGGGTGGATTAGTGGCATCTTTGTGAATTTTAGGGAGACCATGGATAACTGGCATCATAGGTTCTTTAATAATCAAGTATTCATATAGGTCTCTATCTATTAGTCCACTCAAATGAATGTCTAATAGAGTATCCTTTATCAGCCTTATGGTATCCTTCGTCATCTCAGATGTAACAATCTGATAAAAACAATCACTCAACATGTCATTCATTGAGTTGTAATAATGTAGGGTGTTCATTACCACCACACGTCCTCCCTTGTCTGCAGGTCTAACAACAATAGAATTGTCATCCTGTAAATCCCTAAGACTAGTTCTTACATTATATGTAAGGTTGTCTCTCCTATAAGACTTCCTTTGTATACTGCCATCATAATATTTGTAAAGTTCTTCTTCCGTGAGACGCTGAAATGTCTCTATTAGTGGGTGGTTAACTGGAACATAATCACTAAGATTTTTAAAAACAAATTCACCTTTCGTCTGTTCACTAGGTCCAGTATCCTTATGTAATAACCTGAGCATGACATTTCTACAAAATACTTTCAAATCTACCATAGTTTCAGTGATATTACTTGTACATTTGGGTATAAAATTCATCCCTTTACTTAATAGTGAAACATCATCTTCAGTCAACAGTCTATCAGACAGATTATGTATCAACGTCTGTCTTTGTTCCACATCTTCTTTAAGGTTTGATTCTGTGGAAGTTCCTCTGAAAGTTTCCTTTTCTGTCGTCCACGACTCATGGATCGTGCACGTCTGGGACCCTTCTCCAAACGAACCGGAAGGGGAAAAGAAACATTCAGAGGTGAATCAGAATGTAAGTTCATCTGATTACATTGCTCTTTCGGTCTGGTTATGGCCCCTGGACATATGTCCTTGTTATTACTAGTGACGGGCTTATTTTTAACTATTTGTACCTCAGGATATAGATTGGTTCCAGTATGCATACTGGGATGCACTAAGTGTATTACATCATTAGAATCAGTGTTGGTCATCACTATGGATCCTGCAGGGTCAATAGAATCAATGTGTGATTATTAGTTCTATCCCCTACATTATTACAACTCAATGAATGGCATGTTGAGTGATTGTTTTTATCAGATTGTTACATCTGAGATGACGAAGGATACCATAAGGCTGATAAAGGATACTCTATTAGACATTCACATTTGAGTGGACTAATAGAGACCTATATGAATACTTGATTATTAAAGAACCTATGATGCCAGTTATCCATGGTCTCCCTAAAATTCACAAAGATGCCACTAATCCACCCATGAGACCTATTGTCTCTGGTCGAGGATGGGTCACCGAGCATCTCTCGGTATACATAGAAAAGAATTTAAGACACACATGTATTTTTATTCAAGATGGATTAAGAGATTCGAAATGCCTCAAGAGTCATGAGTCAGTGGGTGATTATATTTTTGTGACATTTGATATACAGTCTCTCTTCACTGTTATCCCCAATCAACTTGGACTCACTTATATATCTGACTATTTACATACACATAGTGATTACAGTGAAGTGAAAATAGATTTATTGGTTCATTTCTTAGAACTAATATTGGAGAACAACATTTTCATGTTTGATGATGCTCTTTATAGGCAGGTTGATGGCGCAGCTATGGGAACACCTTGTGCTAATAGCTACGCCAATATGTTTTTAGCCTGCTGGGAAGAGAAGGTACTATTCAATTTAGAAGCCTTCAAACAACATGTTATATTGTTCCGGCATTTTGTGGATGATGTCTTTGTTCTATGGAATGGCACTGTGGAGCAATTGGCACTATTCTTGAATGATGTGAATGGTTTAACTAATTACCTCACATTTACTATGAATTATTCATTAGATAAGATTGAATTTTTGGACCTGTATATAGAGAAACTATCGGATGGCTTGATCAATACTGGTGTTTTCAGGAAGACGTGCTATAGCAATTCTCTATTATTGAGATCTAGCATGCATCCCACTTTTGTTTTTAAAAATATTATTAAGGGCCAAGCCATCAGAGCCTCTAGACTGAACCTGACTGAAGAGGGCTTTGACATGGAATTGGTGAATTTAAAAGGGAGATTGCTAGATAGAGGGTATGGTATCACTGAGATTGAGGACAATCTACATAATATACATGATTTAAGACATACAGTAGCAGCACCCTATTTTGGACCGAATGAGGCTACAGACACACTTGGTAGAAATACACCTACTACCACTACTTCACCAGTTGTGAAATTTACCACTACTTTTACATCAGATCATTTTGAGATGAGAGAAATAATTGGTAAATTTTGGGAAATTTTCAAGATTGACAATGCCATTAGGGACATTGTTGGTGATGCCCCAAAGTTCCAATATAGGAACAGAAAAAATCTTAAGAGGATACTATGTTATCCGAGACAGGTTAAGCAGGTTACAACTACTAGACAGTACACAGTATCTTGTGGACATTGTAATTTCTGCTCATACATTGACAATTCCACTGAATTTGTACATCCTGATACATGAAGGATTTTTGATACTACTGCTACTGCTGACTGCATGACCAGCAATGTGATATATCTTGCAGTATGTCAGGTGTGTACCAGTTTTTATGTGGGAAAGACGAACCGCAAATTTAGGGACAGAATAAGAGAACATGCATATCATATAAGGAAAGGATCGACCCACAATGCCTTAGCCAAGCATGTTAGCAATAATGACCACACACATACATTTCTGTTTAGAGCCCTAGAGGTTGTCACCCCGAACAAGAGAGGAGGTGACCTAAGGAATTACACTGAAAGCAGGGAGAGTGATTGGATAGTTAGATTGAGGGCTGACCATGGATCAGGGTTGAATGAGAGAGCATCCATCAAACCCAGGCTTAGGAGGTGTAGGCACATTAAATAGACACTCTGCATCACATAACAGTAACTAGGAATAACATAATAGACCAGCTCTTGTATCTGTGAGTTTTGTACACACTAGTATATTGTTTTAATAAACTTATACAGTTCCACTTATACACATATTTGTCCCTTACATGTTCTCACATATATGTTTTTATTATAAGTGCTATAGAGGTTTTAATTTGAAGTAATATTTTATATGTTTTTATAAGTCTTTATTAACATTACATTTCCCTTTTAAATGTTTAATTGACTTTGTTGTAATTTAATTGGATTACCTATATATTATGGGACTTGATTTTGTTTTTGAATTGACCTGAAGAAGCTGTACTCAGCGCTTGTCTGTTGAATAAAGAATATTTACCACAGGACTTGGTGGTTCTATTTGGATTACTTGGAATATTTGAAACTCTGAAGGGCTTTGTGTTGGACTTGAACTATATTTGTTTGCTGTCTAGCTTCGCTCCTATCCACTTGCTATCAAACTTTGTACATTTGTAGTATAATTACACAATTTTTCGTCCACTCTAGCATATGGACTTTTTTCTTGGTATTTTTCATTGTTGCCCTTATTCTAAATTACACAATTAGATTTCATTATTTCAAATCTGTTGAAGGACTCTGTTTTTTAGGTCACTGACTTTGAATTATTATCACAGTCATCATTATTGCCCTATCCATTTCATCTCACATCTGGACGTGGCACACTTTACTATATTTTCACAGTCTATTGAGTAATTTTGGAATATTTTAATGAATGTTTCAACCACAATAGCTGTGAAATAATATTTATCATTCTAGCTTTATTGGCCATTATAGTCCAGATTTAATATTTGGAACAAACTATTTATATACTTCTTAAGGACGTGGTGCTGTGTTTATTATACATCTATAGAACAGTTTCTGTCTAACTTCCACCTTTTTTATTTAATTTCATTTATTATTGAGTTTAGATTTTTTATTCAATCTTCTGGTGGTTGCTTATACTAATAATTAGTTTCAAAGATTGACCTAAATAGAATACTTGCTGGTCTTTCTTCTGACAAAGAAGATTTAGGTAGTTTTGGAATTGGACAACAATCTAACAATACCAATCTTATTAACACAGATTATCCTGAACAGCGTTGTGATAAACTGTTTCAAAATCCAAACAAAAGTATGAAAACATTAAGATCCAATGTTTGGCATTTAAAATGATTCAAAGCATACATGGCTAAAGGCTCAACTCCCAGAGGACTCAGGGTGAAAATTCAGCCATTAGTAACTGAGCCTAATGAACAACTAACCAGTGAATGGTCTGTTATACAACAAAACTGTTCCATGAAATTCGTGGAAACATTAGCTAATTACTACGAACGTACCACTGAGAAAGACACTTACGGTTAGCAAATTATGTGATGATTGTAATGAATACAAAGACCAATTATTTTTTTTTACACTTTTTTGTCCAAAGTTCAGATTTACTTAATTTTGAACACCAACTTAAAGAAAGGAAGCTTAAGAAATTCCAAAGAGACCAAACCGATTATGAGAAAGAAGGTCGACATTCTAGACATGTTAGGTTTGAAGGTAGCTACCAGAAAACAAACATTACCCCCAAACGGAAATGTTCAAAGTCCATTCTTAAGAAACGTAATACTCTAACTGATTCATCAGAGGGTGAGTCCTCATCTGGCACTGATTTAGACATACAACACACCACAGACTCCCCTACCCCCAAACGTAACAACAGTGGGGCCCCTTTAGGCACTACAAGAGGGGAGGCAGGAAACATCGAAAAAGTCAGAAGCTTGGAGAATCTTTTGGAATTGTTGACCAACAAATAAACGTACATACTAACACCAATGTTTTAAATATTTCTGACACATTATTATCTGAATCACAAACTGCTCTGCTCAATAAAGGTCTTTCTTTTATGCCCATTTTTTTGTGTCTGAGGACATTTTTAAACAAGATGTAACAGCATGTTGCAGAATGCTTAACCTTAAATTGCATTTTCAGGATAAAAAACAGCATGATCACTTGGCTGATAATTTCAGATACCACAAATCCACCTTCGTTCCACCTATGCATCCTAGTGTAAGTCTTTTTCAACATAGTGTTATCAAATATCTACATTTTACTTCAAATATGATTCAACCTATGTTGAATAACATCTCTCAGATGGATTTGACTAGTTTACAAGAACTTATTGACAATAAAGAACTTGTAATCATCTCTGCTGACAAAGGTGGTGCTGTGGTAGTTATGAACTGGAATGATTATGATGCTGAGGCCCACAGACAGCTGGATGATGCTAGATATTATACCAAAATGCCTTTAGATCCGACATCCATATTGAAAAAACAAATAGATACATTTCTAAATTCAGCATTGGGGAATGGCATTATTTCATCTAATACCTTAAACCATCTGACCATCACTGATCCAGTTAGCCAATACATTTATTTTTTTCCCAAAATTCATAAAGATCCTTTGCACCCACCAGGCACACCAATTGTGGCTGGAAATGGTTCTCTTACTGAACCACTTTCCGAGTTCTTAACTAAATATCTTAAACCTTTGTTAAAATGGGTAAGATCCCGGATCCAAGACACTACAGAATTTTTGGGCATTATCAATGATATGCAAATCGAAGCTGATTGGTGGTTATGTACTTTGGACGCCAGTGCATTATATACTAACATACCACACTGGGCAGGGCTAGATGCAATTGAATACTGGTTATACAAATCACAACTGTATAAATCCGGCTTTAATACTTTCCTTATATGCCTGACTGAAAATGTTCTCACTAAAAATGTATTTTACTATGGGAAACAATGTTATCTCCAAGTACGAGGTACTGCCATGGGTGCATCCTTTGCCCCAATATATGCAGATTTATATATGGCATACATTGAAGAACAAATCATTTATGATGATGCATACAACCTCTATTTGACAGAGATTGATATTTGGCGTAGGTACTTGGATGACTGCTGGATGGTGTGGAGGTCTGACTTTGAATACTTGCAGGAATTCTTTGAATATCTTAATGACAACAAATGGGGGTTTTCATGATTCATGATTTCACCATGAATTTTGATCAACATAAGATTACTTACTTAGATGTATTGATAACCAGGAATACAGATAACACCCTTAGCACACAAGTATTCAGGTAACATCCAGAATACAACACCTTACTCCACACATCCAGCTTTCATCCAAAACATATAGCCAAGAATATCCCGAAGTCACAATTTATTAGAATGAGACGCATATGTTCAGAGGATAACACTTTTAAGGCTTTTCGTCATGATATGATCAACAGGTTCAAGGAAAGGGGCCATCACATGGGTTATGTTATTACTGCTAGCAGTCATGCATCACAACTCAACAGGGATGACCTCCTCGATACAGAAAGAAACCCAAGAGAAATACAAACACTTTAAGATTCACTACTACTTATGGTAGAAATAGTAACAAACTAATTAATGCCATTAATCGACATTGGAATATTCTTTTAGCGGATACTGCTTTGTCTCAACATTTATCTGAAACATGTTTGTTTTCATTCAGAAAAGGTAAAAATCTGGGAGCTCACTTCAATCATTATAAACATCACTCAAATCCAAAAGTTTACACGATTCAAACTTTTATATCAGGTGACAAACTTGTGGGTTGTATGCCCTGTGGCCATTGTAGTAATTGTAACTATGTGCTGAAAACGAAACATTTTTCTAGCAATAATACTAGTAATATATATGATATCTGTTTTTTTGCAAATTGCAATATAGACTGGATTATATACATGGCCTCTTGTAGCTGTCATGCATTTTCTATTAGTCAAACATCTAGACCCTTCAACTTGTGTATCTCTGAACATCTTAGTGATGTCAAATGCAAACAGCCCAAAAATGCTTTATACAAACATACCCTCAAACACACCACAGCTAGTTTTCACTTTACAGTCACTGATAAAATAATTGGGGATAGAACTAATAAATCAGGATGGCATACTAAACTGAATGCAAAAGAGAAAAAAATGGATTGTCAAATTGGGTGCATTATTTCAGCCTGGTCTTAATGAATATTTATGAGTACATGTATATATATTCATGAGCTCACCAATGAAATCTTGTTAAGAATTATGTTTTACTATAAAAGAACCTCCGAATGGTTATGTAGCTTTACACTGATGAAGGCTAGTTAAATACCATAGCCGAAACCGGTCTGTTTATGTTTTTGTGGTTCTTCATACTTTAACTTATTAAATTAAGTTTCACAGCTCACAGTTTCTGGCTTCTTTTTTGGCACAAACACATATTAACAATAACAGTGTATACAAAAAACAACATGGTTAACATGAAGTTGCGTTAAAATGGAGATCAACTTTTAGGGTTCTAAACAAGTATATTTACAGTACGTATAATAGGAAGGTATGTAGAGTTGTAAAACAGCAAATATTATGTAATACATGAACACAGCCAGGTATTTATCTGATGTGAATTAAGTGAGTTTTTAAACTGTGTAATAGTGGAGGTAGAAGTCAGAGAAGGGGGAGATTATTCCAGGCTTTAGCTATGGTGTGAGACAATAAAGCTTTCCCCGCAATGTTGTTAACCCTAGAAATATAGAGTAGCGATTTTTCAATAAAGTGGGGAGGACGATTTGCTATGTAGTGAGTAATTGACTTAATACCAAACACAGTATCATGCTGTAAAGGTGCATCCAGCAATTTAGCTTTAACATGATCAGGCAAATTTTGCTCTTTTAGCCTGGCATGCCTTCTAATCACAGATCCAGTAACTGCGGCCCTGCAGGAGGCCTCTAAGGAATCAAAAACACATTGCAAAGTATGCTTTCCAACTTGTTCTGCTACATGCAATAATTAATGCAATTCTTTATTTTCTGCACATTCAGAAATCAATATCATTTTCTATTTCAGTAATCCCATAACATGCTGTTGATACTTGAGCATATGAAACTGGCATTTTAAGGCCCTAACTGCCAAGGTTGCAGATGTATAAACCTTCTTTCTCCATCTATCCAGTGCCTTGGAGTCTCTATCAGAAGGGATAGGATTTTTTGCTGTTGAGGCCTTTACACCTTTTGGATCCTGTGAAATAGTTTCAGGGTCAGCAGCAGGGTTTTTAAATAAAAATTTGTGCGAGTCAGGAACCCTGTAATATCTGTCTGGCTTGCTAGGAGCCAGAGGTAAGGAGTCTTGAGTCCAGCTTGACTCCGAAAACACATCATCCACAATATCTAAAACAGGAGGTATGGCTAAAGGCCTATGCTGAGGGAGAAGGAAATCCCTAAGCCTCTTTTTTGATTCTGAAAAATCTTGACTCTCCCAGTGAAAGTGCTCCCTTCAAAGTATGCAAGGTTTCTCCAAAGGAATAATCTTCAGAAGGAGATGCAGATGGGATAGATTCCTCTGCATCAGAATCCTCATAGGGTGGTACAGAAAATTCCTGATCAGAAGAGGAATCAGAAGAAATAGAAACCTGATCTGAAAATTCATAATCAGTGTCTTGCCTAGGCCTCTTATCAGGAGGGGGTTGGGAACCTCTGATCAAGGTAATTAGGTCCTTCAGCCATTTTGATCATCTGCTTTTTGGGCATAGAGGCCTGAGCACGTGGCTGATGCGTAATTTTTTAGAAGTTGCTTTTGCCTTTGATTTTGAAGATGGCGTTGGTTTTATATAGAAATGCTGAGGCCTGAAGACACACTCAGAAGCCGGTGCCTGCTCAACAGCTTCGGACCCATCTGAGGGAGAGACATCCGCGGGTACAATACTTTGAGAATCTCGCAGTGTGCCGGACTCCACATGGGTCTCGGTAGAGGCCTGCGACTCGAAAGTAGCGGGTATCAGGGGCTGCGAAAGCACCACACTGCGAACCGGCAACTGGCTTAGAAGAAGCTTCGTCCTCGGTTTTGGACCTCGACGGTCTGTCTCTGTCCTTTTCTTTGCATTTTTTGTGAACTCGGGTAGTCAGATTGCTATCCAGCGACATTTCATGATAGCTAAATCGGTTTCCAAAATATTTTCAGGCAAAGATATACAGACGCTTAATAGTACATTGGTTAAATCTAGCACAAAACCGACAGCTAGGCACGTTATGATCAGGGCCTAGGCAAGGAATACAGTACAAATGGAAATCCTTATGAAGTATTTGCTTCCCACAAGTAATGCAATTATTAACTTTTACTGACATCGGTACGGAGCAAGAAAAAGTTTCCCCAATGGGGTACTTAAGCTTTAGTGAAAACTTTGGTTCTGAAACTCAAATTCGAAAATTTCAGGAGTCGGCCGACCGGCACTTGCGAACTGCTTCTGCTTCAGGCACTGCGCGGCAAGAAAGACTAAAGAAAATGGCATTGGCTGCCTGTTTTATATCCCTGACGACCTGACGTCATGGAAGAAGAGACAGCAACCAATGCAGGACCCAAGACACTGGAATTCAGGCTGACTGAGGGCAACCTGCCAGCAGATTACCCAAATGTAATAACTGCAACAGTGAAACAGGAAGAACATCTGCTTGAGCAGTGGGTGAGAAAAGAGGGGTGGTTCTGTGTCGTACTGAGCTGAAATGGCTGAGGCGTGAATTTTGATGGAGGAAAAGGAAAGGCCCTTGTGAAGTGTCTCAGTTAAGTACTGAAGAATCTGAGGTAAATTTTGTGCTGCTGTGGCCATCCCTTGAGTTTGGTTCCAGGCACAGAATCGTTTCCATTTTTCAGCATAAGATTTTCTAGTACTAGGCCTCCTTGCCTACAAAATGAAATCCAACACTTGTTTACTGAGGGATGGTAATGGAGAGATTAGGTAATTAGCCAGGCTGCCAGGTTCAGGGCTTGAAACTGGGGATGCCGAATCTGGCTCTCTTGCTGTGACAGCAGGGTAGGGATCGGAGGCAAGTGCCATGGGGCTAGCAGTGACACACTCCACAAGAGGGGGTACGTACCAGTGTTGGCATGGCCAGTCTGGTGCAATCAGTATCATCCTTGGTTTGTCCTGCTGGATCTTTAGTAGTACGTTGGAGAGGAGAGGCAGAGGAGGAAAGGCATAAACTGATAGATTTTTCCAGCTGAAGGACAGAGCATTCACTTTCCAAGCTTGTTTGCGGGGAGCCCTTGTGCAGAATTTGTCCAATAGGTAGTTCTGGGGGAGGCAAACCGGTCTATATCTGGGCTCTCCCATTTGTTTATCAACATGTTGAAAGTCTTTGGTTCCAGTTTCCACTCATGAGGGACCATGAAATTTCTTCTTAGTTCGTCTGCCAGTGTATTTAGTTTTCCTGGCAGGAACTGAGCTTGTAGATGCACTTGGTAGCTCAAGGCTGTGTTCCACTGAGCCATAGCTAGTATGCAGAGGGGGTAAGAATGGGCACCACCCCCCCGCTTGTTTATGTACCACATAACAGTGGTGTTGTCCGTCTTTACCATTAATTGTCCTCAAAGAATGTGGTCCTTGAAGGCTGTCAAAGCATTCTGTACAGCTTTTTTGAATGATATGCAGGTGCATTTGACTTGGGCTCCATTTGCCCTGAATGCACTTCCCTGCCAGGTGAGCCCCCCCCCCATGCATAGTCTGATGTGTCTGTTAGGGTTTGGGTGGCAGGGGGTACAGTGAATGGTAGTCCCTTGTTTTGGTGGCAGGCCTGTGCCCACCAAAGGAATTCTAACCGTAGGCAAGGTATGATAGGAATCATTGCTTCTAGATCCTGAGAATGTTGACGCCATAGGCTTTTTAGATACCATTGTAGTTTCCTCATATGCAGTCTTGCATATGGAATTAGTAGAATGCAGGAGGCCATGAACCCCCAAGGCTTGCAGGATTTGCCTTGCAGATAGAAGGGTTTTTGTGGCCACTAGTTTGAAGTAAGTTGTCAATTGAATTTGTTTCTCTGGCGTGAGGAAAGCCATCTGGGAAGCTGTGCTCAAGCTTGCTCCCAGGAATATTAATTTGTTGACAGGGTACCAGATGTGATTTCTTTTCGTTTATGGTGTACCCCAGACAAGTTGGCACCTTTTGTATAAACACCAGGTGATTCAAAAGTATGTCCTGGCTTTCTGCCTGAATTAGACAATCGTCCAGGTATGGGTATATTTGAATATTTCTTTGCCTGCAAAATGCAATGACTGGAGCTAGGCACTTTGTGAATACCCTGGGCGCAGTAGATAAGCCAAACGGCAGTGCAGAGAACTGATAGTGCATGTAGCCTGCTTTGAAGCGCAGGTATCTTCTGCAAGATTTCCTGATTGGGATGTGCAGGTAGGCTTCCTTTAAATCCAGTGTTGTCAACCAGGCATCTTTGCCTAGCATAGGAAGCAACTGGTGAAGAGTTGGCATCTTGAATTTTGGAATCACCAAAAAGGTTTTTAAGATAAAAAGGTCCAGGATAGGGATGCCATCAGTTGTCTTTTCTGGGTACCAGGAAAAGTATTGAGTATAAACCTTGTCCCTTTTCCGCTTCTGGTACAGTTTGAATAGCCTTTATGCATGAGAGAGAGAAAAAGAGAGAGTACTTACTTCTGAGCCTCTGCCCACTGATTTGGGGGTAAATCTGGCCAACCATTTGGGTTGGTAAAGTGTGGAAGTTAAATCTGCATCCTTGGGAAACTATATTTAAAACCCATTTGCCCTGGGTAATGAGTTCCCAGTTTTTTTGCCTGCATAGCAATCTTTCCCCTAAGGGAGCAGTCAGTTGAGAAGTGCTTGGAAGTTTTAAAGTTAAGTCATTGAGACAGTTTCCCATAGGGGGGATACTACTCACTGATTTGGAAGTGGGAGCCCCCCGCTGCTTAGTCCTGTGCATACCCTGGGACTGAAGCCTGGGTGTTCTGCTGGTTCTAGGTTTGGACTCAGAAGGCCTGGAAGAGGCAGGAAAGGAACAATTCTTAGAGGGCCAATGCCTACTAAATCTTGGAGGCTGTATTTGTAGGAAATCTTTAACAGTTTGCATAGATTTAGCTTTTTCCTCCATCTTTTTAAGAACTTCTTCTGCTTTGTTGCCAAACAGGCAGTCCTGATTTAAGGGAGCATCCAGCAATTTAGCTTTAACATGATCTGGCAAGGATTGCTGCTTAAGCCAAGCATGCCTTCTAAGTACAGACCCAGTGACAGCAGCCCTGCAAGATGCCTCTAGTGAATCAAAACCACATTGCAAAGTATGTCTTCCAACCTGTTCAGCAGAATGCATTAAATCCTGTAAATCCTTATTTTCAGCACAGTCAGGAATCAACATCATTTTCTGTTTAAGCAATCCAATAAATATGCTGCTGATACTTTAACATATGAAGCTGGAAATTTAAGGCCCTAATAGCCAAGGCTGCAGAAGTTTATACCTTCTTACCCCCATCTATCCAGCGCCCTGGAGTCTCTATCAGAGGGGGTAGGATTTTTGGCAGTAGTAGCCTTAATGCCCTTGGGTCCCTGTGAAATGGTCTCAGGATCCGCAGTAGGATTTCTAAAAAGGAACTTGTGAGAGTCAGGAACCCTGTTGTAACATCTATCAGATTTTCTGGGAGCAGGACGTAAGGAGCCAGGGGCCAAGCTAGATTCCGAAAAGGCATCATCAACAATGTCTAGTACCGGAGGGATAGCTAAAGGCCTGTGCTGGGGCAGGAGTAAGAAATCCCTAAGCCTCTTTACAGAATCGGAGTAATCATGGCTTTCCCAATGAAAATGCTCCCTAAGAGTATGCAAGGTTTCACCAAAAGAGAAATCCTCTGGGGGGGAAGCAGAGGGAATAGAGTCCTCTGCATCAGAATCCTCAAAGGTAGATGAGGGTAAATCCTGGTCATCAGAGGAAACAGAAATTTCAGAATCCTGGTCAGAAGTATCATAAGCAAACTCAGTCCTAGGTCTCTTAGAGGGGGAAGGTTAGCTTCCCCTGATTAAAGTAATAAGGTTTTCAGCCATTCTTATAATTTGTTTTTTAGGCATAGAGGCCTGACCATGCTGTCTGGGCATCTGTTTTCTAGGCATGGTTTGATTTTCAGGCCTTGAAGAAGACGTTGGTGTCAGTTTAATATGCAATTCAGTAGGCCTGAATACACCCTCAGAAGCCGGTGCCTGCAGAGTGGCTCTGGACCAATCCAAGGTAGAGACATCCGCAGGTTCCACAGCTGAAGCATCTCGCAGCATACCGGACTCCGAATGGGTCTCAGTAGAGGCCTGCGAATCTGAAGTAGTGGTTATCAGGGGCTGTGAAAGCGCCTCATTGAGTACTGGCTAACTGGCGACTGGCTTAGGAAAAGCGTAGTCAGCAGCTTTGGACCTAGGCGGCCTGTATCTTTCTCTCTCTGCGTTTTTTCAGAATGTCGGTAGTCGGATGGATTACCGAAGACATATCTGGATAACTGAACCGAGTACCAAAATATTTAGAAGCGTAAATATACCGACTACGAATAGTCAGTTGCTTAAATAAGACACAAAACAGACAGTGAGATACATCGTGGTCACGGCCTAGGCAAGGAATACAGTACGAATGAAAATCTTTATGAGGTATTTGCTTTCCACAAGAAATACAATTATTAACTTTTACTGACAATAGTTTAGAGCAAGAAAAAGTTTCCCCAACGGGGTACTTAGCTTTAGTTGAAGACTTCGGTTCTGAAATTAGAAAACAAAAATTTCAGGAGTCGGCCGACCGGCACTTGCGAACTGCTTCTGCTTCGGGCATCGCATGGCAAGAAAGACTGATGTAATAGCGTCGGCTGCATTCTTTATACCCTTGACTACCTGATGTCACAGAAGATGAGACAGCAACCGACAAAGGACCCAAGACTTGGATAATCAGGCCGACTGAGGGCTACTGCAAGCAGATAACCCAAATGTGATGACTGCAACAGTGAAACACGAAGAACATCTATCAGCTGCAAGGGTGGTAGGTTTCAGTTTTAGAGGGAGTTTTTTAATTGTAGAGGTGGGAACAGGTGACAGAGTAAAGGAAGGAATGTTATCTGAACATTTGGTTGGGATATATGTATAGTTGTTTTGGATAACTGGGAGGGTAATGTCAGAATGGACTCAGTGAGATAGTGATTGAATTGAGAGGCTATGTCATTACTGTTCTTGGTGGAGCTAGGAGCTGGGGTGGTATTTTTGCCTGGTTTTAGTAGGGACTTGATAGCTCGCCAAACCTTTTGTGGATCTTTTGTGGGTTTGCTTTGGATAGCAAGGAAATCGTTCTGTTTATCAAGTTTGGTTTGTTTCTTGGCCTGATTCCTAAGTTGTAGGTAGTTTTGTTTGACTAAGCTATGTTATCCCTCTTCCAGATTTTCCAAGCCTTATCTCTGGACTTTATTAAGGCTCTTGTGTCCCTGCTTAGCCATGGTGCATAGTTTGACTTAACTCTAATTTTTCTGATGGGTGCCACTATATTAAGGACATTGGTAAGAGTACTGTTAAAGTAGGCGACTGCCTGGTCTAATCCTAGGGTTCATAGTGGTTCCCAGTTACTTTGTCTTAGAATAGTGTTAAGATCCAGCGTGTTTAGTTTGTGGTAATCTCAGATTTGTCTATAAACAATGGGCTTGGGTATGTTGGTGCGTTTGGGTAGGAGGAATGTGGGGAGGTGGTCACCAAGACCATCTGGTAGACAGCCTGTCTGGTAGTTTTGTTTAGGGCAATTGACTAGTGCCCAATCTAGAATAGAGTGTTTTTGGGTTTTTTATCTACTCTAGTGGGTTCTTGAATAAATTGAGAAAACCCGAAGAGGTTAATATGGTTAATGGGGTTGTTAGAATTACAGGCTAACCAGTCAGTATTTAGGTCACCTAGCAAGATAGTTTCCTGTGGAAGATTATTTCTAGTCCACTGTAAGATTTCTTCAATTACGCGGGAGTTGTTCCCTTGGGGAATATAGCAGCAAAGAATGTTGATGTTTTTAGTGTTTTTTATATATAGGACAGTGTCTAAGACAGGGGTGTCCAACCTTTTCAGTTGCAAGGGCCGCATTGAGTCAACAGAAATGGTCTCGGGGCCGCATGTAAAATATATCATTGCAAACGGCAAGTGAGGACAAAAAAAAAAAAAAAAAGGGGTCTCTTACGTAAACTAAAGAGCAAAAAAAAAAGGCTTCTGTGATAGGCTAGCTGTCTGCACACACAAACTCTAAGTTACTTAACTAGGCAGTCCCATACACTTTCTATTGTCAGTCACATAGCAGCTTTATATTTAACTAATGTTATAATAATATGAGTTCACATACAACAACATATCTCATTAGTTTCTTCGAAACTTGCTCAGAGACATAAAGGGTGTGTAGTTAGAACAGTGACCATTCACTCATCCAGTCACATAGCAGACTAATAGTCATATGATGTCACTGACAACACAGTGTGTATGAACAGAGTTTGTAACATCACCACCGTAGAAGTCTGCTTATTGCTATAATTACAATAAATACATTTGCAACATTAATAAAGGAATGTCTGGAAAAATCAAATGATGCTGGTGATACTCTGCTATATGCAACAGCTTTGTAACATTTAGCACTGCAACACACACACACACACACACACACACACACACACACACACACACACACACACTTCATACCAGTAATTCTTACATATTGCAGTCATTAAAACACAAGCTGAAGACGCTGAGGTTGTATTGCAGATTAAATAATTGTGCCAAACACAGTACCTGCAGCCAGTACTTGCTTTTTTTCTATCTTTCTAGCACTGCATGCCATTATATTTACTTTTAATGTTGCACAAACATTGTTGGCAGTTTCTCCGTATTTGGCATGTGTTGTAAATATTTTTTTCTCAGAAGTAATTGTGATAACTGTAAATGTGAGTATCCAACCCTATCTACAGGAAACAGCAATGTACTTGAGTGGTTCACTCAGGAACACAGCAGTATTCTGAAGGACTTTAAAAGAAAAAAAGCACACAGTAGAATAGCATTCACAATGTATGTACTTTTATTGAGCTTTACCATTCATGCTTCATTGTTGCAAAGTATACATTTATACGCAGGGTGGTTGGTGCTTGGTTTATTTTAAAACTCGTAAGAGGACTTTGCACTTTCCCCATACACACACACACACACACACACACACACACACACACACACACACACACCAAAGCAAATCTTGATTATTTATTGTTCTTGTGCTTCTGTTATTTAGTAAAATACACATTTCTTGATTGGTATCCTTCCACATTATCCTGACTCCATATAAAATTAACACAAGTTTGTAGGTACATAACATTTTCAGAAACATTTGATCCTTCCTTGAAACAGGTCTAGGCATCCTTGTAGATTAGAGCAGTGTTGTGCCTTACAGTTACTAGTTAACACTAAGACTAATCTAACGACTTACCTGTTACTGCAGGAGATGTGTAGTGTAGTCAGTGTATATAAATAAAATAAATATTACAATCCCCCTCGCTCTTAGTTCTTTCTTCGCCACGATCACAATGCTCTTCCTTCACCTGTTGATCATGAATATATCACGCGACGCAAAAAAACGGCGCTTTGGCGCATGCGCATACCAGCGGAAAGACGCTGGCATAAAAAAAAAGTGAAACAAGTAATGTGGCGCATGCACATAAACATTAAAGGACGCAAACGAAAAAAAAAGTTTAATTTCTACTTTAAGGGGTACTTAACGGGTCGCGGGCCGCATGGAAGAGCTCTGAGAGCCACATGCGGCCCGCGGGTTGGACACACATGGTCTAAGGTTTCGGCATTTGGAAATTTAGGTAGAGGGGTTTGTAGAGGTTGGATATTGAGTGAGTTTTTAAAGACAATTGCAACCTCACCTCCCTTCCTGCCTACTCTATCTAGTCTTAAGATATTATATCCTGGAGGGAGATTTCTTCATTTGGGGTGCTAGGTTTTAGCCAAGTCTCAGTAGTGGGCAGTATATCTGGAGAGTAGTGGGTAATAAATGCATGTAGGTCAGGTAGTTTATTAGACATACTCCTGGTGTTGATGTTAAGAATCAGTATATGTCAGATATCTGTTTGGTTGAAAGTACGGTATTGCTCTAGTATCCATGGAGGATAACAAAGGTAAGACCACAGGAAGAGGAACGATACCTGTCAAGGCCAGAATAGGGCAATGACTATGAATTAAATTTTCAGCCTATTTTATGCAGAAATGTTGGTATCAAGGAAAGAGGGGGATAAGCATAAAAGAGACCAGAGGGCCAAACACGGACTAGAGCACCTCTCGGTGACTCCCCCCCCCAACGCATGGATTAGAAAAAAGTACCAACTGCACTTGTGGCACAAAGTTTGCAGCAAAGTTGGCCCCAATGATGGAAGATCCTTTTCCACAGATTGGTTAAGAGAAAACTCATAAGGCATCAAGATGGAGCTGCTAAGTTTGTCTGCTAACAAGTCGACTTTCCCCAGAATGTGGGTTGCAACTAGAAAGCGGACTGATGTATCAGACCACAGGCATGTTGTCAGCCTGAAATGCAATTGTCCTCAGAGGGAGAGTACTTTAAAAGGCCTGCTACATGAATAGGACTGGTCTCATTTCTAGTACGTTGAAATTCAGATTGGTCTCTTGGGGGGACCACATGCCTTCGACCGTCCTCCCATTTGGAAGCATCTGTGGTCACTGTGGCCAAGGGAGTCGGCAAAACCAAAGGACAGCCTAGATGAATGACATCTGACTGAATCCACCAATGACTGTGTCATTTGTAAACTGAAGTTAGTTTGACTGGAAAAGACAGGGGTTAACGTAGAATGGACCACTTAACAGCTAGAGTCCATTGAGAGAAGAGAACAAAGAAACATGTCAAGGGTAACAGTACAATGGCTGCTGCCACAGAACCTAGTACTTGAAGCACATATGTTGCTGGAGGAGATGGAAGGGAGATTAGTAGATGAACCTGATTTGTGATAGTGGATATGCAATGAAGTGGTAGTGAAGCTACTTGAGTGTTTGTTTTCATAAGTGTACCAATGAACTCCAGCCTCTGGACTGGTGTCAAGTTTGACTTGGCATAATTTATTGTTATTCCTAGTGACTGACAAATCTGGAACAAATAGTCCCTGGAATGTAGAAGATGCCCTGTAGTGGGTGGTGATTAACCAGTTGTCTATATATGGAAACACTCGGAATCCTTTTATTCTCAGTTGAGCAGCCACCACTGCCATATACGAGGCTGTGGTCAGTCCAAAGGGCAGGAGTTCTGAACTGGTAGTGACAGTCTCCCAGCCAAAACGTTCTGGAGCACCTATCTATTTTGATACAGTAGTACACTTCCTGAAACTCTATCAAGCAAATCCAATCTTCCCTGTGAAAAAAAGGTACGATGGACTGTATCGTGACCACTGGAAACGGACTTCTTCACATACTGGTTCACACTGCTTAGATCCAAAATTGGTGTGGAGTCCTCTGTTTTCTTGGGTACTAAAAAGAAGCGTTAGTAAGTTCTGAATCCTATCTTGCCTGATGGGACCTGTTGGATGACTTTTTTCGAGCAGCTTCTGAATTTTTTGTGCTACGGTCTTCCTCTGACTGGATGCTACATTGGGAAGTTTATTTTTGTGAAGAAGAATTTGAAAAATGGAATGAAATAACCTGTAGATATGATTTTTAGCATCCAGGTATCTTTTGCTATATTTATCCAGGCTTCTGGGTCCAGGGAATAATCGTCAGCTGACTGCCTCCAGACTGGAACACTTTGGCAGCACTTCAGGAGCACTGAAAAGGTCTGTCCAGAAAAGAATCCCAGAACCCTGCATTCTGCTGGGCATCAACCACCTTTCCACAAGAAACTGTAATACTTGGAGACTTTAACCTCGACTGGTCATCAGTTAACACCACGAACCCAGTCTCTCATATTAATCTCCATGGCTTTACTCAAACTATTAATACCTCCACTAGAATTAATAAACCTAACAACAAAGAAAGTATACTAGATTGGATTCTTATTAATAAACCACAGCTACAATACCTTACCGGCACTTTACCAGATGACATTAGTGACCACAACTTAACCTATATCATAAGAAAGAAGAATATTGCTACTAATGCCCCCACCATACGAACATCTCGTAGCACAAAAAACTTTAACCCCATCCTATTTAACTTGGAACTGAATGCCTGCAACTGGTTACCCCTACAAAGTCTTCCACTAGAAGAAGCTGTTCAATATTTTAACAACACATTCCTATCCATCCTAGATAATCATGCTCCAAAAAGAACTGTCAGAGTCAAAACTAAACCCGCTCCCTGGCTATCTAAGGAAACAAAGCACAAAATGTTACTCAGAAACAAATCCTGGATAAAATGGAGAACTAGTAAATCTCCTCTGACCAACAGACCTTCAGACACCTAAGGAATAGTACTAAAAAGCTATTATCTTAGACAAAAAAATACTATAGCAACCTCCAATCAACTAATCATAATAATCCCCAAAAATTCTGGACAACCTTGAATAGACTTCTTCACCCTGGACAAACTACCACCCCTATCCCTCTGGATCCGAAAAGAATTCCTCCCAGGAAACTGCCAACGCTTTCAATTCCTTCTTTACTAATACTATAAATTCTCTGGCCTCTCACCTTTCCTTTGACAACTCTAGCATCCCTGCCCAAGCAGCATCTACTCAACCTTCCTTCACGCTACAACCTATCTCTACCACCTTCATCCAAAGATGTATCCAAAAACTAAAACCATGTACCCCATCAGCTGACCAACTCCCATCTGAATACCTCCAAAGCAGCTAAGGCTATAGCCTATCCCATATCCATCCTTATCAATAGAACAATTAATGAAGGTATCATACCTGACATCTGGAAGATCTCACACATTATACCCCTACATAAGGGAGGTAACTCAAACGAATACTCTAATTATAGGCCTATAGCACTCTTATCTCCCATAGCTAAAATCATGGAAAAATGTGTTCACTTCCAACTAATGAACTACTTAACTAACAATAACGCTCTAACTCCCTGTCAACATGGCTTCAGGCCTTTTCACAGTACTACCACTGCTCTTCTTTCCTTTACTGACTTCATAAACACAAACCGCAATAATAACATTCTTTCCTCTGCACTCTTTATTGACCTTTCCAAAGCTTTTGACATGGTCAACCACCCCTCCTCATAAAAATTCTTGAATCTCTTGCTCTAGAACCTAAAGCTATCCTTTGGTTTACCTCCTACCTCACTAACAGAAAACAGGCAGTCCTCTGGGAAAACAAACTCTCCTCTCTCCTTCCTATCTCTCTTGGTGTCCCACAAGGCTCCATTCTTGGGCCTCTCCTTTTCTCCCTTTTTATAAATGACCTACAATCAGCTATCCCTCAAGCTACTTGTATTCAATACGCTGATGATTCCACTCTCATTAGCTCAGCTAAAAACATTCCTGAGCTACAAACTATTACTCAAAATGTATTCCACACAGTAGAAGCTTGGTTCCTAAAACGCTGCCTACTCTTAAATGCTAAAAAAACTAAACTCCTCCTCTTTAAACCAACTACTAGATCCCCACTTTAGATTTCTATCTCATCTATTAATGGTACCCTCATATCAGCTGACCCCACTACCAAACTGCTAGGTGTCATGATTGACAACAATCTTACCTATGATTGTCACATCAATAACACCATTAAAACTGTAAACAGAAAAATGGGCTCCCTATACAGAATTAGAACATTCTTAACCCCTGCAGCCAAAGCTACTCTTGCCCACTCTCACCTTATTTCAACCCTTTTCTACGCCTCACCAATTTACACTAACCTGAGGAAAAATAATCTCTCAAAATTGGCTAACACATACAATAGTATTGCTAGATTTGTGACTGGTAATCAATTTAGAACACACCACTGCTTGAACCTTCAACAACTTCACTGGCTTGAATTTGAAAATATGTTGCTTCTTTTCCAACTCTCCTTTGTCCATAGAGCTCTGTACCAACCTAATAACACTCCTGCACTCTCCAAACTTTTGACCCCCTACTCTAACCTGAACTCACTTGCTCCTCCAGTAAACTACTAGTAACTTTAACTAAAGCCAACAACCTTGCTGGTGACTCCTCTTCTCTAACGCCCTTGGCAAACACTGGAATCAACTTCCTACTGAACTTACTTCTATTCCAACTCCTATTCTGTTCAAACAAAAACTCAGAAGCTACCTTAAAAATCAATGGCTATGTCCCTGCTGTAACCCCGACTAACTCTCCCTATAACCACCTCTACTCCTCCCTCTCCCTCTCCTTACTCCTCCTTTCCTTCTACTATCTGTATGACCATCTATGGACAAGCTTTAACTCTATTATTCCTTTTCCTCCTTTAAAATTGTTTTATCCTTACTGCAAGTATAAATTTTTTTTTTATCTACTCACTCTTTCTGTACTTTTCTTGTCTCTTTTACTCTTCAGGTAACCTTCCTATAAATTATCTTGAAATAAGTTTTTAACTGTATTTTTATGGTGTGAATTTGAGGTATCCACTCATGCTATGTTATGTGAATAATAAATCCCATGATGTCTTCCTGTATATTTGCATATTCCCCCTCCTTTCCTCTTTCTTTCCAAGTTTATTGTTTGTTTATTTTTATATTGCATATTCCCCCTCCTTTCCTCTTTCTTTCCAAGTTTATTGTTTGTTTATTTTTTGTAAATTATGTAACTGTGTTTTATACATAAGTGGAGCTTTTCTCCCCGGGCCTCTACTGAAAATGGAAATATATCCAGTTAGACTAGCCCGGTTAACAAATGTAAAATAAAATAAAAATAAAAATAAAATAAATAAATATCTGTGTCTAGGGTGATCTCTTCCATTAGAAATTCCTTACTCAACCTCTGGAGGAAATGTCACCCTGCAGATCATGAAAAGGTCCCAGAGACTTACAGAAACAATTTTTTTTGTCACCTTTCTGGTTCCTGGAAAAGGTCCATTGAGGGGTAGAGAACTTGATTCCCACAGCAAACAGGGTCTTTCCATCTTGTTTGTTGTGTTTAAGTATCTCTTTCAGTAATGGCCCAAATAAGGAGGTGCCACTGAATGGGGTGTTGACATAAGACATCTTAAATGGCTCTGCAAAGTTGCTCAGCCGGATCCAGGCATGTCTCCTATGGACAATGCCTGAACCAGCAGCTCGTGAGGTGCCTTCAGCCATGTGAAAGATTAAGCTCATTGAAGCATTTGAAACAGACAAGAGTGGCAAGCTGCAAGGATGTTCTTTTGAAGTCCTCCGGGGACATGGAAACTGAGACAGAATTTGAAAGCTCTTGGGTCAAATCTCACTGTAGCCTTGTCAAGTGTGCCAGGTAATTAAGAGCCCTCAGTGCAAAGGTTGCAAAGGCAAAAACTTGCTCTCTGAATCTGTACAGCACCCTAGACACCCTGTTTGGCAAATGAACAGAAGAGCTCTGTTCTGCTAGCTCTTTCTTGGTGGCTGCTGCTACCACCATAACATCGACTGGGGCTTCTTTACTCCAGCCGGGTCTGTCTTTCAGAACATGTCCGGTTTCTTTGGGGTATGTTCGACAGTATCCAGTTTCTTCCAAGCCAGTCAGGAAACCAAATCAATCCACCACGGGGTTAACCCATGACAGACGGGCCAGAACCAAAAGCTTCCAAAAATACAAATTCTTCCAGAGATGGGGTTTTGGGAACACCAGCCACCTTTTTGTTTTAGGATCTCTAAAATGTCTCCGAAGGAGATGTCAATCCGGTGGTGATCTCGGGGACCCTTCTCCATCAAAATCTGTATCCTCTGAGTGACTCCATCAGGAGGTCAATGCATCTCCTTTTGATCGTTCTCTTCCAAGGTACTTCCTCTGTGGGATGTTCAGGGGAGGTGTTGGAAGAGAGAGGAAGTTCCTCTACTGGAACCGGTTGGACACTTACTGGAACTGGCTGTCCTTGTAGAGTAGGTCTGACCAACTCAGAGCTGACAAAGCGAAGGGGGATGGATAAGAAAACTGAAAAGGTGGTTCTCTGCTGAGAGAAAAAGCCCTTTCCACAACTTCAAAGGCGGATGGACCAAGAGAGGTTTGGGAACAACCTGCTCGGAGCCAAAGTTCCCAACAAAGGTAGATCTCGACCACTGTCAGATCTGTGCCTCGAGATAGGAACTGGATCCAGACTCTCCAGGGACGAGTCTCTGAGGTGGGGGAGTGAGGGATCTGACAGCAATGGAGTTGAGTCAATCTTGGACCCTCAGATCCAACCTGAACACTTCAGCTCTAGGACCCATTCTGAACTGAGGGTATTCAGGGTGGAACTAGTAAGGGATACGGTCAGAGTCAAAGAAGACATTTTCTTCAGATCCACTGCTGAACCTCTCAGAAATTTCAGATTGTGGGGACTCCAAAACCACTGGTTGAATTGGAGAAGGAGATGCAATGGTCTTAGACATCATGGGAAGACTCACTGATCCAACAGGGGACAGAGCTGGTAAGAGCCCCCATCTGGATCAGAGTTCTGAGAAATTTATACATCATCCTAGCCAAATCTCCTTCCAATAAGCTTCTGGAGGACCTTGAGAAAGTAGTGGATGGTGGTCTGGAATGTTTCTTTGGTGTCTGAAACAGAGAGTGCAGGGTGAGTGATATTGGTTTCAGGATATAACCTAGAGTAAGGTTCCTGTGAGAAGTATAGGAGTCAAAGCCTTGGCAGAGTTGGATTCAAAATATTTCTGATCTTGGATGGTGGCTCCGACAAAGACCTTGAGGACTTCGGTGGGGAGCATTTTCCATGCTCCAATGGAGCAGACTTGCTACTTTTGGAGGGGTTTGAACTCCAGAAGATGAAGAAGCAGAACACCACCCTTTAAAATCAACTTATTTCATCTGCCAAGGATCTTGGATTAAAGAAGGAACATACGGCAGATGCAGTGCCCATATGCCCAGCTCAAAGACAGTACATGCACTCTTTCTGGGCATCTGAAATGGGAATTTTAAGACCACAAGAAGTGCATTTTTAAAATCATACTGGTTTAAGCTAACATGGTATGCAAATACAGAGAGGAAAAAACAATCTAAAGACACTATTTTTTTTTTTTTGTAGTTGGACAAAAAGGAAAATTAGCAAAGGACTTTACTAGCAATGGTAATGTGTAGCTATACCTTAATGGTAACAGAGGAAGCAAAGACAAATATCAACAATGGTAATAAAAGATTCTTCTAACCGTCAGAATAGTTACCAGAAGAAAACTAGTAAAAAAGGTCCTAACGCCCTGTGAAATACACTAAGGGGAGGATATTTAATGATTTGGTTCAACAAACCGAGTTGGAAGGATATAGGTGGATTTTAAGGTTAAAAGCACACATTCCCCAGGTTTAAATGAATGTGTCTCTTTTACTCTATTACTGAGCTTGCAACAGAAAGTGTAATGAGTCACGTGATTTGTTAGTACTATATATAAATGAGTAGATACTCCTGTGGTTTTATACCTGATCAAGCTATTTTAGTGAAACTGTAAAGCTGCATTTTTAATTAACCATTTTGTGCTTAATTGGTTCCGATGGATTTTTGCTTTTTTTGATTTTGTTTTTTTTTTTTGGATTTTTTTAAAATAATTTATTCCACAGTGCTCGGCAGCAAGATCAAAGTTAGACTGCAAGCACGGCACCAAAATATTAAAGTGCAGTTTAAAATACACATAAATAACATTAATTACCTTTTTGTTTTGGGTCAAGAAAAAGTGTTCAGAATGTGCAAAACATTTTCTTTTTATTTAAATCCACATGTCAGTGCTGGAAGACTATCATCATAGCAGTTGGTAAATCAGTCTCACCAAGCAGTAAAAATCCACAGGTTTTCTTTTCTTTTCTTATCAGTATCATGCGTGCAGAATACTGACATTGACAAATAGGATCTCTGCAGACTCTCGTATTTCTCGCTTAGTGCTACACGTGAACACTCAACAATCAAGTTTTTAGTAACAATAATGTTTTAGTAAAACACAAGCCATCTGGCTTGTTAATCAGTCTTATTTTCCAACCTTGTATATTACAGTTTCAATAACATTCTAACTCCCCAACATTTCTTGTAACTACCCATCCCAGTCTGGGAAGGTCAGAGCTTACATACACAGTGTTTTTTCTTAGTTTCAGAAACCAGTCTTTATAACATCCTTTATCCCCTTCAGCAATTTCTTTACCTTCAGTCATATGTTAATACACTTGCAGCTTGATATTAGAATGTAGTTGTGAAACACTTAGAACTACAGTAAGTATTTGTGGTTTCCATAGCTATGCATCTATACAACATATCATTTTTAACCTGAACAAATATTAAATAATTCATCAAACATATTTGTGAAGAACAGACTCCCTCCTTTGACAGTACTAGTGTCATAAAATACACAATTATATTTTGAATTTTTTATATTTTGATTTTCCTTAATTTGATAAATACACTATATGTAGTGACTGAGTTTCATTCATCAGGTACAAGTGGCATTTCACGTGTAGGTGTGATCAAGCACTTTGTGATTACAATCTTTGGAACAGAAAATATTAAGACAATTAAAAGAATACCAATTTTTATATCTTGTAATATACTAGTTTCCAGGTTACCAAATACACTGCCAAACCATCCAAAAAGAGTTCATTGTTTAGAACTACTGTCCAAATCTTTGGCCCTCTGCTCCATGAAAATGACCAACTTTTCTCGTTCATCAAGATAGTCAGTAATACAAAAACGATGACTTTTATGAGGGCACATGCCCCCCCTCCCCCCTTTCTAGCAGACATTATATTGAGTGCCAATTGGTTCTATAACACTACAATTCATATTGCAGTCATTTTTCCATTTGCCAATATGATGTGATATACCTCCTGAAGAATTTGAGCAAGCATGGTGATTTCAAGCATTGTCCTTTGCATTCCATACCCAGGAGTTAACTAAAACTACTTGCTCCATCCAATGGAGTGCCCACTTATTTCTCATTCTACCTGCTGGAGGGTTCTCTAAATGTTGAACAGCAGGAGTCATATAGCCCACAAAACAACACTCTGACCAGTTTGTGGGTAACCAGTTGTAGGCATGATCACCACAAATGTAGCAACGATCCTCTAGCCATGATCACCACAAATGTAGCAACGATCCTCTATCATGCCCATGCCACGCCCCCAGTCACTGGATCTTAACTGTAAAGAGTTCAACACATTTTCATGTCTAGGGTCATTGTATTTGCTGATTCCCACTGGCACAGTCCCATTTCTGGTATAACGTGTGTCCACGATATGTGATGGCAAGCTGAAGAGAAACTTTACAAATTAGTCAGATTACACCAGGTTAGATTAGTGTCACTAAGTTCTTTCTCAAATGTTACCTATGATGCAGGAATTGGAATCATGGAAATCCGTGCCTTAGAATGTTGATGTATATGCAAACATAAATAACATCTTATCAGATTTAAGTCCCCAGTGTACTGTTGAAGAACCAACAAGAAACTATATTCTCCTGACCAGGTTATTAAAGGAAACCGCAACAAAAACAGAGCAAAAGTACCTGTTGTTAGGGGATTCAACATGAAGTGCTGTTTTAGTTGAATTTTCTCATATGTTGCACTGGGAAGATGATTCATCCTTCACACTTCGATCTTCATTTAACAATGATGATTCATCTGGAGCACACGACAGGTCTTTTTTACAGTGGGATGAATGAATTCAGGGTGGTTGTCTTGCACAGTGGACCGCAGTCAGGGTGATGAGGTTTACAAGGTAAAGGGTCTTTTTACCTCAGGCACTAACAGTTTCTTTTTTTTGGAAGGTTTTCACATAAACCCAGTCACCCAGCTGCAGTTAGTGGCAGGGCGGGTCAGGTGGTGGATGGAGGAAGAGATACTGCTGTAAGAAATGAATATTTTCTTTTTATTATCCATTAGAGTTGATCTTTTCATTTGACATAGGGGGAGCAAATCGAAGGGCTATGGGTTTTCCCATTAATATCTCATAGGGTCTCAGTTTCCTTGGAGAATTCAAAGTGTATCTGACCATTTAAGTTTTGTTTAGTACAAATCTTTGAAAAAAAAGGGTCCTATTAACCCTCTCTACTAGTCCAGATGATTGCTGATGGCTGAGACAGTGAAGATTCGGCTTAAAAAAAATTTGCATAGCTCCGTGGTCAGGAATTAAAATGAGTTTCCTGGTCACTGTTGATAGTACAAGGTACACCAAAATTATAGAATCTGCTTTGTGACATGGGTGAGCTTTTACCCATACAAATCATTAATATAACATTTCGTAAATTATGTACTTTAGTCATTTGGACAAAGTCCATCAGTACATTAACAAAAGGTCTCCAAGGTGGTGGTAGCTGACATTGTATTCTAAACAACTGACCAGCTATTGACATATTGAAGTATCAAAGATGAGACATGAGTGGTATACCAACTTTGAGTAATTTGATTAAATAAAGCTCCCTCACCTGCATGAGCTAGTAAAAAATAGGCCCTCACCAGGTAAGGTGGCAAGGAGGCAGGTATCACCAGCTGGCTATCTGAATGTCGCCGTATTCCATCGGAGGATTTAATACATTAATCCTAGAGCCACCTCTGAACTTCTCCCTGTGATGCTTCAGCGTGAAAACTGACACTTTACCAGAATAAAATACATCATCATCATTATTAGAGTTTTATAGGTTCATAGATTAGTACTAAGCTAACTGCTCTTGTGAGCCATTTTAAGCCTAGCCAATTGCCCCTTGTGAGACTCAAACCCTGCACCTTGTGTTTGCAAGGCAAACACCTTAACCATTAGGCCGCCCTCCCAACCCTAATATAATAGCATTACGTAAGAATTATTACTTTTGTGATCTGCTTGGTGGCATAATCTGCCAAATTATCTATGCCCTTTTGATGGGCACTCAAAGAAAATGTTTAACAGCAAAACAAAAAACACTTATTTTTTAAAAACAAAATATTTGCGACCAAATCTTCGTCTTGATCAGGCACCATTCACAAACTGAATTTGGCTGTGTGTATAGAATTGTCCTTTTAAGTCTTTTCCAGAAGAAAGCAGATAATTAGTCTCACACACACACACACACAAAATCATGCTCTTTACTAATCCTAAACAATAGATAACAAAGATGCAGGATTTAGAACAGAACAGCTTATTAGAGAAACTGATGGATCGGGAAGAAAAAATATATATATAAATATATGCACATTCATATTTAGACGTGCAGTCAAGAAAGGTTGCGTTTCATTTTAAGTAATAAAGATGATTCAGAGTGAGGGATAGCTAAGGTAAGATCCTACTCTGAGAGATTAAATGACAAAGATAACATACCTGAGGTAACCATAGCTGTAATTTTTTTTGTTGACACTCCCTTCCTGCAGGGATAGTTAAAAGACGTAGGGTATCCTGTTAACACCGCTGAAAAGAATTATATGCTATTAGTAAATTATTTACATATTGCACTAACACAGACCCACCTGGAAATGTTACTTCCTTTAAATTTTTTTTTTTTTTTAGAATTTGAAATAATGAAAGAGTTTCAGTGCATCCTTGTGGCAACAATGTCCATGTATACTACTGTCCCTTATAAGTCAAAGTAAACAAACTGACTTTCAGAAAGGATTGGGAGAGAAAAGAATGCTGAACAGAAATCGGTCACACAAAAATATTTGGTTGTAGATGGTATGCAACTAAGTATTGTTGCTGACTTTGGAACCACAGAAAAAGTTGGTAATACTGCATCGTTTTACAGCCCTCAGATGTGGTCCAAACCTGTAAGTATTTTATTATTTTTTATTTTTACAGGGAGAATAGGAGTATTATAAAGACGTTAAGCTGGCACTATTTATTTCTTGTTGTATTAAAGACTGAATTACAGGTTTGATTTCCTGTTGTGCTTCTGATTTCAGTGGATACTATGGAATTTTAGGAAGGTGTTTTAATGGAGTCGATTTTGTTTTTACAGGTTTTGCAGATTTTAATATACCTACTGCATTAGCATGTTTAACCCATTAGTTAGCAGGCACCTGCTGCAGCAGTTTTCAGTTGTCTATATGCCTTCAAAAGGCTTAGCTTTTGCTAAGAATTCTAATACTTCGCCCCTCTGATTCTATTGGAACATCTAGATACATCCCTTCTGGTGTACAGTAAATGGTACAACCCTGCTTGCACAGAAGATTTACTGGCGCAGTTGTACTCAAAGAAAATAATGCCTTTCTTCAACTGGACCTAAAGAAATGGGTATAGGTTTTAAAACAGGATACATAACAGTAGCATTTGTTACTCCAACTGCCTTTACTTTGTTTCTATACTGGTATTTAACTGTCTGTAGTAACTTTGAATACAGACCTAGTGTTGCCAGTTCCACCAGGAATAGAATTGCTTTGCATTTATTTCTACTTTAACATAAGGTCCTTTTTGATCCAATGGCAGCAAAGGGATTATGGTTTATTTTTGTTCTATTGTCCTGCCATAGTCAGTACGGTGATTTGCAGCACTTAATAAGGACTTTAAGTCTTTTTCCTGCCAGTCTATAAGCACTTGCTTCATTTGATTTTGTACAAGGTTTGCAAACCCTGCATGAAGGCACCTGAAAGAGTTGGTTTAGCTTGTTCATTTGGGTCTGGTATTTCTGAGTGTTTATCACACTGCTTCAAGATGACGCAAATAATTTGAAGGGGAATTCTCTTTATTTTGCCTACATGCCTGACACACTTTTGTAATTCAACAATGCTATTCTTTATCTATTGTGCATTTCCTGTGGGAGTGAAATTTGTTATTTTGAACTTTTCAAATAACTGTGTTCTTATTTCATTTGAAGTAACTTTCCAAAGCAGCTGGTTTAAATCTGTAAAATAGGGTTGCAATAGTTTTTTTCCCTCCTTAAACCTTCATGGATTTTTTTTTTCTTTCAGTTAGAAAACATTCATAGTATGCAAATCAGCATTAGCCCCCCCCCCCCCCCATTTTTTTAAGGTGCCAAAAAAATCTTCTGCAGAGGCGACAGCCTCTTGTCCTACCCTGTCATGTAAGCGTTTGGTAGAAGCTTGTTGAAAATGATAAGAAGAAAGAAAAAAAAAAACTTTTTAACTGCAGATGCCTGTTCTAAAGATGAGAGATGAACAGGAGAACTAAGTTCAGATGTAACAGTACCACGCTGACCTTGTGTTCAAAAATGCAGAAGTCTGAGAAAAAGCAGAATTTTGTAGAGAGGCCACCCGTAGCAGTACATATGGGGGTAAGGTGCAGTAGCTACTGGAGGATTATCATGCTCTTTAGACGTCTCTGCTTTTTAGCCATCCTTAGCCCCCCCCCCCCCACCAAACCTGCCAAAACAGGATAAAGGGATCCTTTTTACTGGTTTGTACCGCTTTCTTAACATCTTTTACCTGTTGCAACAGTTGTTTATTAGCATCCTTTAACCCCCTTAATGCGGACTCCTTTTCCCTTTTAAGAGTGTAAAGGACCACTACGTGCTTGTCTCTAAGTTTCCTCATTTTCCTAATCTCTTCTCCCCTATCTGGTGCCACTTTCATCACAAAAAAAGCCATATTGCAGTTAGGAAGTGTAATTTTTATGTTTTTGCTCATCCTCCTGCCTGGAGTTCCATTAATGGGATCCATCTTCTTGCCTGTAAACATTCTTGTGACGTTGTTCACAGAGTGTGGGCACTACAACAGATTGACAGCCCTCACTCAGTTAGTACTCTCAAAAAACGCCCATTTTAATTAGATATGCAAGACATTTAGTTCAACTCCTCCTGCCTGTAATAAAATGGTTGTGCAACTGTGGGAACTTTTATTCTTACAAAAGTTACTGGAAGCATCTGTTTTTTTGACGGACTAGTCCATCACGAGCAGAGGATTTACTTTTGTAGCTGCAATTATTTTACTTGTCTGAATTCCGGTATGTGAACCAACAACCTCTATTAGAAACTATTGATGTACTCACTCATTAAATGTGAAACTGTTGCTAGTCATTGAAATAGGTTGCTGCTGTATAGCGTCTGTTCTTTTAAAGGTTTAAGCAAACATACCGCAGAACTACCAAGCTTATTTGCATACATTTCTTGTAAGCGTTTGTTTCGGAACTTGCTCTGGTTAAATTGTTTTTGAATGCTGATGCCTGTCTGAGTCTGCAAGAAAAGTAAACTTTGGGCACTGTCTTGCTGTGATGAAGTAAACTTGAAGAGGTTCTGTGCTGGTATTCTGCTCATTAACACCTCTAATGCACTGCTTCCAATTTATGATAGTGATGTTTCAGTAGCCAGTAACTCTTAACTCTACAGATTTTTGCCTCATATTTTAGGTCTGCTCCTCGTAAATTTGTGATTGTTTTATTTTTGTGGCCAGTCTGTCTGTACTGAATTCACCAAATAATTACAGTAATTTCATTGCCCGACTTCATATCCTCCAGAAAATGTATGGATAACACAAGAACTTTAATTCCAGACAGTTTCTACATTTATAAGAGCAGTATTTAATACTTCTCCTTATTTCTGAGGCTTTGTACCCCCATTATTTTTGGCTTTATCAAGTTTGTTTTGTGCTAAAAAGTTGAGAGTTATCACTAGCCACCCTGTTACAGAGATACACTCTGCTGTTAACCACGGAGGTTTGCTAGCGTTTGTGTTGTGCATGTAATTATTTGCCAGTGTAGTAGTAGTCACAGGACTGGTCAATGACTGTTAGAACTGTATTAAACAGTGGAGAACTCAAGCAACGTTTACATGTGTGCCCTGAAAGCAAAAGAATAAGGGGGTGTGGGTGTGGAACTGTGGCTGTAGGTGTACATATAACCTAGATTGTTGGATTCTGGCAGCTCCCTATCGTGAAGGTAGATGTCAGTTCTGTTTCTGTTGCATTAACTGTCAGTCTTTTTTAAAGTAACAAAATTTCATTATGTTTTCACTGAATGCCATTACTTAGGTGGAGTGATTTGGGGAAATGTCGTCCTAGACCACGTTGTGTTTTACGAGTAGGGTGAGAAGAAATCCAAGTCAAGATCTAATATGAGGTACTGTTCATGTACTTGTTTTTATTTCTGTTCATGAGTTACGTACATAACTCAGCTTTATAAACATGCAGCTTGCTTCCTTTGTGTTTTGTGTGTAGGGTTCTCTTAAAGGGGGAGTATCAAAGATGCAGCTTGTGTCTCTATTTTGGACCTTCACCCCACTTTTAGTAATGGCTTTGTCCCGATTTCTTGCTCTGAGGTGAGAGACGTATGGTCCCGATCTCTTGCTGTAACAATTTATGTAATGCAACTCAGAGAAAAAAACTGCCAATCTCCAGTGTTCTGTACTATAAGGCAACAGTCTGCATTATAGCAGCTGTTTGTGCAAACTTTTACGTGCCGATCATACTCCTCAACTAACGAGAATTTAGCAGAATGTCAAGATTTCTGCCTCATATTGTTGGTACTTCTTCCATAACATTTTGATTTTCTGGCAAATTACAGGGAAACCATTACTTAATGTACGTAAAACAAATTATGACAGATGTTTTAGTATCAGATCTGATCCCCTTCAGACAGTTTGTGCTACTGCAAAACTTGTTATTCTATCAACTTCTGAGGTATGTAAGAGTAATATTTAAATAGTGCCCCTCTTTTGGAACTTTGTCCCACTTTTAGTAATGACTTTGTCCCGATTTCTTGCTCTAAGAGGTGTGAGATGTATGGTGCCGATCAGGTGCTGTAACTAATCTTGATATACAGCAATTACAGAGAAAAAGTGGCTGATCAACATTTTTCTGTAATGTATTTTGCAACGGTCTATGGTAGAGCAGCTGTTTGCCACATCCTAGATGTTTACTAAAGCTTTTTTTTTTTTTTCACTAAAACCGGAGAGCTGAAACTGAAGCGCTCCATGCAGGGAGGTATACCTTGTAGCTGGGCTGCCTGGGATGATGATCCGTTAATGTAAGCACCCTGATGCTCCCCAGTATACTGTACATCAACGTACAGCATGTTCGTAGTGCGGTCTACACTATAGCAGCTGTTTGCTGCAGATGGAGAATTTGAAGCAAAGGAAGGTGTGGATTAATGTAGTAATATCATATCTTATTTGATTACTGTTTTACCACTCATTTTATGTATAGCTGAAGTACAAACCACTCACTTATTTTTGTGTGATTCTCCAGCCAAAAAGAGGTTTATGGTATAGTTTTTCCTGAATTTGCTGCAGGCAGAAAACATGGGCAGGGAGGATTTAGCAAAGAGAAAATAAGGACCGATATATGACAAAAGGAAACAAGTGTAGTGTTTCATTGCTCTGACATATGAGACTCTTGCAACATTTTACAGAAGCTAACGTCATTGAAATTAAACTGTTTGAACTGCTTTTAGTCACTAACTACATACATAGCTTGTCTCTATGTCACTACATGAAGTGCTTCTCTCTCTATTCAATTTTTCCACAAGCAGGGGCTGGAGATAAGATACATTTTTAGCCAATACTACTTTAATTTATGATAGTGAATTTAGTGAAATTCATTTTGCTCTACCTTATTGCAGCTGTTTCACAAAAAACATTTTTTCTTCAATAATTTTTTTCTGAGGATGAAGGGAGTGGTGATGGGGGCTGCTGTGACTTTCACTTGTGCCAATCTGGTAATGATAATATAATAATAATAATGAAATTAATGGTATTAAATTTTACTTGAATACAAGGACAGTGATAAAATGGGCACCATTACTTTAGGTTAGAGAATGAGTGACCTGTACATTGACACCCTGATGGGAGAATGAACCTTCTCCAGCATAGTACTGTGATGGTCCCCAGTGTACTCTACATACCGTACAGGATGTCCGTTGTGCAGTCAACACTACAGCAGCTTTTTGCTGCATTAGAGCTATTTGCTAAACCTTTTTTTTTTTTTTTTAACTAAAACTGGACAGCTGAAATTGAAACACTCCATACACTTTAGCAACTGGGCTGTCAATCCCCTACTGCAACTACCTTGATGCAATGCTGTTCTTCCGGTGTTCTACACCATAGCAGCTGTTTTTGCTGCATCATAGCTATTTGCTAAACCTGTTTTTTTTTTTATTTAACTAAAACCGGAGAGCTGAAACTGTAGTACTCTGTGTAGGGAGGTAAAGACTGTAGCTACAGGGCTGCCTAACTGCAAATTAGGCATAACTAAATGTACAAAGTTCCACACTAAGAGAGTTCATGCCTTTTTTTTTTTTTTTTTAATTTCTCAAAATCTTTTGGGTTTCTAATACCGTGACTAGACTGGACCCCATTCGTAAGTCAAAGTACAATTAAAGTTAATGAAATAAGTATTTTTTCAGGCTTTGAGGTCATCCATAAGTACTCGTTGGAGCACCCGCAATGTTCCCAGTAGTGACTTTGCCTGCAATTTGTAAGGAGTTACATAGATTGGCAACATACCCAAATACAACTGTAGATTCTTTTTTTATAAGACCTGTTGCTCCTACTACTACTGCAACTGTCTGGGTATCTTTCTTCCACATTGTTCTCATTTCTGCCTGCAGATCCTGATATTTTATGACTTTGTGTCTCTCTGTATGCAAGACACCGTAGTTACTGGGTATGGCGATTTCAATAATCATTGCTACCCTTGTCTTCTTTTCTTGAACCACTGTATCTGGTTTTCTATCTTTTGAACTGTTGGACAAATTCATCATTTTTTTCTATGATGCTTTGTGGCTCATGTTTCCAGTATTTTTCAGCCACTTCACCAGTGCAACAATCTTGTCACATTATTATGCCTTTCAGTATTCAGTCCTTCTGCCATTAGTATGTCGCAACCTGCAACAAGCTGTGCAACTGTTTCCATTTCGGTTTTTCAAAACCGTGATTTGTCTGTTTTTCCCACATGTCCAATGGACTTTGTTAACCAACATGTACGTAAGCCCACTATCTTGGGCTGCTAATATTAACCTTTCATCTCTTGGTCTGAATTTGCCTCTCCTTAACCATTCCTGCGTTTGTTCATCAACATGAGGTTTTCCAAGACGTTTTCTATACTTGCAACTATATTTATGCTTTTTCCACATTTCTTGCCTTATCTGGTCCTTCACCTTATATTCTTTCTTTTGTTTTTTGGCACATTTAGTTGCTGCCTGATATTTATCAACTTCTTGATTTGATTTCCATTCCTGCTTGGCATCAATATGCTTCTGCTAAATTAAGCAGAGAAGTCATCTTAGATTTATTCTCCTCATGTTTCAAAACTTTCTCTATGGTTGGGTCTTGTGAGGTCCGCAGATGTGTATGGAGTCCCATGATTGCAGATCTATACATATAATCAATTTCAAGGAGGCCCATCCCTCCTTCAGAACAGGAAATATATAGCCTTGGTATGCAGTGATTTTTATAAATCATTTGGTGAGCATGAAGCATCCTTCTTGTTTTCCTATCTAACACGTTTTGGGGCCAGTCAGTCACTCCAAAACTGTAAGCTAGGACCAGAACAGCAAATTGGTTTATAACTTGAACTTTGTTCCTAGATGTCAGTGCTGTTTTCAGGATTATTTCAAGTCTTCTGAAATATTCCTTACTAAGTTTTATTTGCATTTGTTTGTATTTCATGGTTGTTCCTTCATCAACTCCCAAGTATTTATGCACTCCCTCTTGCTCAAGTTCTTTGTATCACATTCTTGTCCCAAACTGATGTTTTCCTGACGTGGCAGTTTTCCTGCTTTAAAGGTTGCTTTTGCACATTTATCAAGACCAAATGACATTCTTATCTGAAAAAGTTTTGACAACTTGCAGTTGTGCTTTCAGTTCCTCATCTGAGGAGCTATACAGTTTTAAATCATGGAAAAAGAGAAAAGTCTTTACACTTTGCTGTTTTCTAGGAGCCAAATTATAGCCATGGCCTAAGCTGTTGGGTAGACAGCTGAATGGGATAAGGGCAAGGCAAAATAGCAACGGTGACACAGTCACCCTGGAATATCCCCCTTTGAATTTTTATCCCTGGACAAAATTTTTGACCTTTATCATGGCTTAATTGCAAAGTAGTCTGCCACTGTTTCAGGGTCACTGTAATATAGTCGATCAGTGTAGGGTGTACCTTAGACATTTTTAAGCACTCTTTTATCCATGAATATGGATATACTATCAAATGCTTTTCTGTAGACAAGCCATGCCTTACTTAGATTCTTCCCCTTTTTACAGTTCTCCACTATGACTTTATTTAACAAATGATGCTTTGTTCCATATGACTGTTTTATTCCCCTTCTATTCTACTGCCATAATTGAGTTTTCTTCTAAATGACTATAAAGTCTGTCAAGCTTCAATTCCAGTGTATAGTTTATACGTAATCGGAAGGCAAGTTACTGGTCTATAATTTTTAGGGTAGCTTGCAGGTTCACTCTTAAGTAGAAGCATTCTTTTTCCTATTAACCAGGTTGGTGTCTGTTTGGGTTGTGCATATAAACAGTTCATACTCATGGCTAAATCTTTGTGCAAAGATGTTAATACTTTCAGCCAAAAATTAGGTACTGCATCTGGGCCTGAGGTTTTCCAATTAGAGGTTTTTCTTAACTTTGTTTTAATCTCTCTGGCTGTTACTTCATCACATTTCATATCCTGTATCTTTGAATCTCTTATTCTTTCTTTTACTTCTTCTATCCAGTTAGCATCTTTGTTATGTTCCAAAGGATCTTCATAGATACTTTTCCAAAAAGTATATTTCTTCTTTTTTTGGCGGTCTTTCAATTCACTGTACTTTTTTCCCAATTAATAAATTGCTAATTTAGTACTTTTTCTTTATATTTATTTTTGTATCTTCTCAGTCTTTCTGCATGTGCTGAAAGTTTTAGTTTATTTGCAATAGTGCATAAAAGAACCTGGTCTGTTCTAATACTGCACATTGCTTTTATCACATCTTTCTTAGTATTTGTGTTGATCTATTCCCCCTTCTATAATCTTCTAACAGTGACATTTCTTGTCTTAACTGCTTTTTAGTTTTCTCTATTTGATATTTCCATGATGGTATTTAATTTCTCCCTTTCCTTTCCCTCACTACCCAGTGTTCTTGTGGTAGACCTTTATCATTTATTAATGTAGCTGCACAGTAATATATCCTGTTTACTTCTGTTATATCACGTGGATCTCTATGAACAATCTTAATTACTGTGTTGATTTGTTTTATCAAACTTTTGACTTTTGGGGTTTTATCAACTTTCTGCAGTCTATTTCATTGATCTTGACATATCTATGTCTATTAAATCAAGCAACTCTTCTCTTAGTGTATTTTCTTCCAAACTAAGGGCACATCCCTTGTTTTCCAATTCCTGCCGGCATTGTATAGAAAATTTTATAGCATTTTCCTGTGGCACATTCTCTTCAACCCGTGCCATCCGTTGCTCTATCATATGTGAAATCAATGGCTTATCACTGCTCATCACTGAATGCATCTGATTTTCTACAGTTTCCAGCTCCTTCTCTTGCTGTCTAGCTTCAAGTGAATGTTTAAACTGGCTTCCTGTGGAAGGCTCCAAATAATCTTCATATGGTACATGACCAATTGCTTCCTGTTCTACTGATTTCCCCTTAATTTGGGCATCCATTACTCTAGCCTGTTGTGGTGCTTTCTGAATTAGACTTTCTACACTGAATCCTTCACTTCGTAGGTACCCCATGACCTCAGTTTCTATTTCTTTAACTTCTCCATTGCTAATCTCCTTTTCTACTTTCCTTCTGTCTTCTTAGTTTTTGTATTGTAAAGTTGCCCATGTCTGGATTCCTTTGTCAGTATTTCTCTTCAAATATCTTTGGTGCTGCTCTTTTTGTATTGCTTAGTTTTGCTTACTCCTTTGCATAAATATTACACCATATTAAGTCTCGTTTTTTCTTTCCCACATCCATATGTCTTCTTCAGATGTTTGCTGATCTTCCTGTTTCTCCCTACTTTGGAGACTCACTCCATCCTGGTGTGATGTAACGGGTGCTAAGCCTTCTACATCAAATCCTTCACTTTGCAGGCACTGCATAACTTCAACTTCTATTTTTTCAACTTCTGCTTTACTGATCTTCTTTTCTAAGTTCCATCTTTGTGATTTTTTTTTATTGTGAATTTTTCCATATCTGGATGCCTTTTTGCCTGTATTTCTATTCTAATATCTTTGGGGCTGCCTTCTACACATTGATTAATTTGGCTTCCTCCATTGCATCAATATCAACATATCAAATATCTCTCTCTTTCCCACGTCCATATTTCTTTCTTATACTTTTACAATATCTTTTGGTTTTGTTGTTTATATTTTCGCACTTCCTCATATGCTTCTTTTTCTAACCAGGTCAAGGTTTCTTGATCTATATACAGTTTATTACAAATCTGTTGTATCAATGAACACAAATTTTCATTTGAAGCTTCTGACATTCTTACAGAAGTGTTTTTCTTTCCTCTAATTTCTCTCTTAATTATTTTGTATATCTTGTGCCTGGAAATTCTGGGATTTTTGCATAATTTTAACAATACATAATTTCTTTCTTATCCTCAGTAGTCCACTTTATCAGTGTTTGTGATTTTTGTGGACTGCTACTTCCTTCTACAATGGGTGGGGGGGCATCCTCCCCCTGGGCCTGGCCTCATTGTCGGAATGTTTTCGTATTTTGAGGATTCTGCATTGCCATCTTTTCCAATCCTGGCACCAGTGTACCTTCCAGGATTGGTCACTTTTTATCCTGGGTCTTGTGTACCAAGCTATCTGTTTTAGTTTGTAAATTACTTCTTTCTGTCCATGATACATGCTATATAAATGCAGTTTGTCAGTGTCGCCTCAGTGAGCTTTTGTAAAAACAGGGTCCACCTCATGAAGGTACTCATGAAGACTTGTGGATGAATTCAATTTCAGCACTACTACTCTCCTTTGCTTGCTGACTTCTCATCTCTCCATTCAGACCCAAGTGTGCCCAGTGTGGATAGCTCAATATTTTGAAAGGGCTGGATGGCAGTAGTGCCGGTAGATAAGTCCTTTGGTATTAGGTCATTATTTCCAATACTGCAACCCATGTGACATTTTTGACTGAGGCTATACTTGACAGTATAGTACATACATCAAATAAAAATGCATTTCAGCTGGTTGATTTGGGTGTTTATTCATTTTATTTCAGAGCAACACATTTGATAATAATTCACTACTATAAAATGCAAAATCCGGACATGGAATTTGAAAAAAGTTATGACAGCATACCCTTGACAACAGTTCCGTGCAATTCTGAAAATGTTCTGTCTCGTCTCATTATGCATGAATACCACATAGTGTGAATGTGTCTTATTAGAAACATTAACTGGACAACTGAGTTGACAGTAAGCAAACAAGGTCAAGTCTGATGGGCTGCTTCTACATGGACTCTGCAGTCAATTATTTCTTAGACATGTTGTCTTTGAAGGACAGGGGTTGTATTTGAGATGGTAACACTGTATGTAGAATACAACTTAGCAGCTTAATGACTTCAGAATTTTAATCACTGCACACAATGCATAAGCCTATCAACAGAACCATGCTGCAATTTGAGTTGTTTTTTTGTGCTATGACATCTTCTTTGAATAGTAGTGGTGGATATTTATGTAATTTTTATCCGCTTTGTTCCTAGTGTCAAGGCACATAGAAGAGGTACAAGCAACAGTTTCACAATTTAACCATCACTCTGCAATGTGTTAGGAGTTGATTATTCCCACCAGCCCCTTCCTGTTCAACAGCCAGAGTGGCACTATCCCCACTATGCCAGATCTGGGCAGGTATATAATTTTACAGAGTTGTAGTGCTCAGTAAAAGTCAATGAAAACACATCATGGTATCATAACCCTATGGTGAGGAATACACTTTTGGGCTTCCCCACATGGCACTCCCTCAGTAAAAGTGAACTTCCAGCATTCCCTGCCTGTTTCCTCCAGTCTCTAGACCAGTGATCATGCCCAACTCATTACAGTGCCAGTGACAGAGTCATCTCTTTGTAGCTTGGAGCTAGCGTGAGTCGTGACACAGTCTCCTGTTGAGGTACAGGGCAGTAAATCGAAATGTGTAGCTAAAAGTGAGTCGGGAATTTACTTCTACTCGCAATGAGATGCATCAAAGATGAAGAGAATTTCAATTCATAACCATATGTAATTGCTATCTCTTTTATATTATATATATAACTTATTTAGATGTATTTATTTTTCACTGCTTGCTACCCATTAGCTCTCCTTGCCCTGTGGTGTTGCACTTGATCCGTAGAGTGTAAAAAGCATTCATGAACCACTTCTTCCCTGTGTGGTGACAGCCTGCCTTGTGCCTGACATTACCACCCGTGTTATCATGGAAGGCACTGCTAAGTCTCGTGTCCTTCCATGCAAACAGTACAGTAGGTATCTATCATCAGATTGGAAGGACCAATCTAATGTCCTTCATCTACAGCAATAACATTTGCATGCAAACATCTGCTTTCTTGCGGTGAGAGGCTGACTGAAGCACCACTCTCTTCCACCCAACCCCCAGGTCTTCAAAACAACCAAGCTACTACTTCCATTTGAGTATTATGGGTTCAGCCAGGGCTTACTCACTCTCAGTGCCACTGAGTTGGAATGTCAGTGTGACCTAGTAAATCATGCAAAGAAATTCATAGTCTTCTCCGACTCTGGAGGCATATGTTACAACAGCATGGCAAGCCATCCAAGTAGGTCTGACGTATACTGAGTGATGTCAGGGAGCATAACTTTGGTTCATGACAGGAAGTCCTAGGGTCATCCAAAATGAGTTCCAAGTGTCCTACAGACATGTTTGTGGAACACAATCAAATAAGCATGTGGTAGGCAGTACTACTTCTGATTTAAGTATGACACTGATGTTTATTGAAGAAAAGCTGCTGCATTAGTTATATTTTCATCAGCTGTTTCCCTTTACTCATTGCACTAAAAAAAATAAATAGATTCATTAATATGTCCTGGATAGTGCCATATAGCCTGAATATATTACATTTTATTAATATATTTTTTCAGTACCTTCCTTTCAGCCTCCATCAACTGCAAGCAGATTTCCATTTGTCAGGTGATATGGTTTGCATTATCTGGATTGAGTACTACAAATGCCCAGTCCTCAGCAAACATTATATGCTCATTGCTGCATATTACTGTGCTACAGTCTTCTCTACAAGATCAGACTGTAAAGGATGTTCTCATTTAGTTAAAAGTGTAACTGTTTAACTGTTACTGCAGAGGACTACTGATCTGCTGCATTACATAGCTGCATCATGTAAAAAGAAAATATGCTATTGAAAATTGCCACCCTTACTTACATACCGCGGGGCACTGATTAAGTCACTTAACCCAACAGTGCTTTGAATCAAGTTGAACTGTGGGATAGGCTGCATGAATAGTGAGTAACTATGAGCCCGCTGCTCTTTTTTCCAGTCATTCCCTACCTCATAGCTGATCTACCTCAGGAACTGTTAGGGCAATATCATCAGCAAATCCATTTTAATGCAGCATAAGTTATTTATACTTCATGGGCAGCATGTTCTAGATTTGTACATGAAGCACTGAAATGCAAAGTCTGCTACCAATAGCAATATCTGAATTATCAATATTTCTGATTACTGTGGAATTATTTAGTTCACTTCTACTTCTGCATTCTATCCCATTTTCTCCCATATGTCCCCACTGTGATTTCCACTTCAGGTGCTTTTTGAATTATATCCATAATCTTTGCTGGGGATTCAGATCGTGTGTCTGCCTGCGCATGTATACACCTAAACCGTGCGTTTACTAACAGATTTGTCTAATGACATGCTGAGTGCAATGGACTAAGGGCATTGATGCACCTTGTTAGCACACCCTGGCCTGCTGCTTTCACAACATGCCATCATGTTCTTATGGCAGTAGACACCAGATGATCACTGGTTAACTCTATGCCCTGAGTGATGACCATCACTGACCACTGCTTCTACTATTGATGTGGTTTCGCAATCAAGTCATATTCAGGGGAGGCTGTCTTTCGCAAATGTTGTATTTTGCACTTTTTTTTTCAAATTGCGTTCCATACCATGATTGTGGCACCCATTTGTTAGTCTGGCTAACACCTACTTCAAGAGTATTTGTGTTTTCGAGGGATGCAGTTACTACAGTTAGCTTGTAATTAATTGTGAACTTGGTCAATCAGAGGACTATGAAGTTAACTGCCAACTTCATAGAAGTACATGCCACAAGTTAATTTCAACAGCATCAGTCCCAGAAGGACTCAAGTAGATGGCAACTGTTTTGTGGACACAGACTCCCCTATCCTGATTTCTTCTGTCCTGTCAGGCAGATGGTATAGGAAGCGATATGTATTTCTCAAACTTGATCTATAATGCTCGCGTGGAGTACACTGTTGAATGCTGTGACAAGGTAGAGGTAGGCAGTATGTATTCAACTGTCCCTTAACCAATGCCTTGGTGACCATCTTGAAGAAATATGCCCAACTGACTGACCTGTCACTGACATTCCCAAAATCGGGCTGCTATCCCTGGCAATTCTTTCCATGGTGGGTTTGCATTTCAGACTACTTAGACCTGTGAGTCAGTAGTTCAGCAGTTCTGGGCAAGGCCTGCCCTAGTGCTGATAGATAATATTTGCAGTCCGCCATTCATTCTGCACAAAGCATGTTTGTTGGGTACAAGGAAAGGGTAATTTTATTTATTTATTTCCAGTTTGATAACTGGGGATGTCCACTGGGCCGAAAGCCCGTTTTCAGTGGAGGCCCGAGGAGAAAAGCTCCATATTACAAACACATTGCACACTTAAACAATTTACAAACAAGTTGTTGTGTCTTTCGGCTTTTTCCAGTTAGGGGTCGTCAAAGCAGAACTCCGGACCGCTAATGACTGGCAGTTGATTTTTACGTGCCGAGTTGACAGCCCTGATGCACAACCTTCAATGAAGGTACACCCATTCACGTATGTCGCCACACAGAAGACGCTCTAGCTGAGAATTGAACCGGACAGCGTCTTACTGTGAGGCGACAACGCTACCACAGCACCACCACCGCGGATACAATTGTATTGTTAGCACAGAAAAAAAGACACATACATTTGAAATGCAAAAGAAGTAAATCAGAAGAGAAGTGTTGGAAAGAGGTGGTGCAAAGAAATAAAGGAGAAGAAATGCCAGGAGGAGGAAAGAAGAACAATTAGACAAAGATTAATTTTATGTTTGTGGTCAAAGATACATTTTACGGTTGTATTCAAAGATACAGTTGCAAGAAGAGGCATTATATGCAGTAGGGAAGAGAAGATATAGAGAGTATTTACATAGAGTTTATACAGGGGGGAAAATGATAAAGAAGCTGAAGGTGGGGAGCTGAAGAAAGAGTTGGAAGAAGAGGGGCAGGAGGGAGAATAATGAAAAGGGGACGTAATAGGATTTAGGTAGGAAGTATAGAATTACATTTCCAGTTTTGGGAGAGGCAAGAATGGAGTAGAGATTTGAATTGTGCAGGGCTTGTAGTGATTCATAGCAGGGGAGGAATTAAGTTCCATTTTTTGCTATAGTATAAAAAAGTAGTAGGTGGCCCGGGGGTCATTTAGGTTTGTGCACTGAAAGAAGATTTTGGTGGGCTGATCTTAGGGGGCTGAGAGGAGTGTAGAAAGGCAAGATATTAGTTAGTGCAGGGCAAGCAGTGGGTTTAAAAATTAGTTTGTGAGCAGTAGTAAGTTGGAGGTAGTCAAGATGATTAGGGAGTTCTAGCTATTGAAGACTATGGAGGGAGATGCCAGTGTCATTACAGTGTCTCACATTGGTCAGTTTCATACTTTTAGACAGACTTACTGGGATAGTCTTGCAGCTCACTGTTGTCTGTCTTAGGGCCTGGAGCAGTGCACCGCAACCTTGTTCCCTAGTGATAGCTCTCCAGTTACGGATGGGAAAAATTTGTGAGAGATGTGAGGGCAGATGAAGTGATATGTAATTCCAGCAAACAACAAATGGCAAGCTCATTAACTATAAGTCTCCATATAACCATAGGTTGATCCATTTACAAACATGTAATCATCTACTGGTGTGCTACTTCTAACATTGTAGACCGAGAAGACAAAAAACTTATGATTACTATAGGCCTACTAGACATCTTTCAGCTCAACCGTGACTCTGACAGATTGTCTCTGTTTGGAGATTAATTTATTTTGATGAAAGATTTCTTAACATTTTGGGTACTAGATTTCTTATTTTTGCCCAAGATTTTTCATCCATATTTTATACAATACATTGATGTTGGGGTTTCAACAGGGTTGCTGTTTCTTTGCAATTTGTCTGGTTATTTGGGGTAGGGACTGCTGCCTATCTGTACGGACTTCAGACGTTTTTATGTTAAACTTCTGCATAGGTAGTGGTTTTCCCTGGGTTGGGTGGGTCATCAAATTATGCCATTATATCACCTACCACTAGAAAAATTGCCTGTGAGTAAACTCCCACACATTCCAGGTTTAGCTGGAGTCCCACATTTTAGCAGTACTTTGAAGGACACATCGTAATCGTTCAACCTCATCAGTGAAGATGCTGCATTTATGTGGGTTGTAGTAGTTCTGCACATTACTGATGGCTAGGGCAAGGACATAGTCATCTATACTGTATGTGTTGACAAAGTACAGGAAACTGTGTACCTGCATTTATTCGGGTTATGTCGTGTACTTGACCTTACCCAATACGTATGATTTTGGGTTGAAATTATTGTCTCTGTTGTTAATTGTTCAGTTTCATGGTCTTCAACCAGAAAATGACTGCAGCCACCGGGAAAGTGACTTCTGCAAATCTGTTCTTATGCATAACTACAGGTTCTGTCATTACACACTCTACCTCCATATGCATTCCAACACTGTTCTACAGACAAGGAGTCTAGAGGAAGATGTGTGATTCTGCTTTATTTACAAAGTGAACTGCTCTTTGTTTTTGTAGGTTTGACTCCCTCCAAAGAACCTTATAAAGTTGTTCAGGGCTACTACACCCCTTTCCAATAGCAATCATTCAGACAGTAGTTTGCACCACTGTTGTTTTCCAAGCATACCTTCCCCACTGTTCGACAAATATCCAGCTTTTAGGCTTATACTTCTGGGTCTGCTCTTCATAAAATTAAAGATTTTCTATCACATGACTGTGGTTATTTGAGGACTGATAAAAACTAGATAATGGCATACAAATTGAGTACCATACTTTAAATCCTTCAGAAAATGTTTGTTAAACACTGTTGCTCTAGCAACTCCTCAAGATAAACAAAAAACTATTGAAAATCTGTCCTTATTTTTCTGCCTTTGCCCCTCACCCATTTTGTTGGGCTATGTCCAGATAAATTGCCCTACTACGTTCACAGGTATGAACACAAGTGCACTACCCCTTTCATCTTATTTTTAATTTGTATTCAGTTATCTTCATGTATCTCAGAAAGAGATTTATTATAAATATTACAAAAATAGTACAATTAGACTGCAGTGTTTCCATCTAGTAAACATAAGAGGTTGAATAAACTGGTTAACAGGCTACACAACACACACAGGAGTACTTTATCAAGGTATATCCATTATGGTACTATGTACTTTACAATTTTTATTTGTCCCTTGTTTAATGAGGGTGTCATACTGGCTTGTGTGTTATCCATTCCCAACAGGGGTCGGGGGAACTCTCCAGATACACAAGGTTAGCAGAATGAAAAACGAGAAAGACCTACGTCATAATGTTCAAGCATAAACAACAACAATTCATTATTATGTCCGAATGCAAACTTAACAGACACAACTTAGTCATAAAATTCCAGCACAAAACCTGAAAACCCACACATTTGTGGGTCAGAAAAACAACTCAACAGACGTACTCAAGTCATAGTGTACAAGTATACAGTATATGGAAGGTCAGATAATATTACAGATGATTATCATATTGTAGAGTTCATGCAATGCAAGTTCCGAGGATGTCAATAGGCTATTGACCTAGGGGTCTTTACAGGCCTAACCAGTAAATCCAAATAAATTACTGGATTTGAGAGAGTATCTATCCCCAAAGTCTTTTCCAGCAATGACTATCCATGTCCAGGAAAGAAGGTGGGCCAATCACGGGCAGAAATTTGTGGTTTGCCATTCCAGTCATACAGGTTGCTCTTAAACTGTGTCAAGCAAGGGCTATGCTTGATATGGATTGGAAAATACTTATTTTCCCACCTTTCTAAGCTAGTTTGGTCCAGCTTTCAGGCTAGTGCTGAATTCAGGGCTGTGTTACAAGTTTCTGTGTTTGCCCATACCTTACTTGGATAGGAGGAAGTTTCTCTGTTCACTGCAAGAGAGGGAGCTTTGAGCAGCCTATCTGTCCCTGGAGGAGTGGTTTCAGCCCAGAAATTAGTATTTTATTGGCCATTTTGGGCTAATTTCTATCTCTTTCATTTCCCTGCTAAAAAACCCGCATTTGCGCGGTTTTGCATGCCGAGCAGTGCCGGTTAGCTAGGGTATAACTATTTCTGGCTCCACAAAGTGTACTTTTCAATTTTTCCCTTGGAACTAGACAAACTTTCAACTTAAGCACTCAAATCATTCACTTCTCATCCCGGCACTTGCCCAAAACTCATAGCAAGCACTAATAAACCTTAGCACTAGACCCCCCTTATACTGCAGAGAAGGACAAGGCTCTGTATTCGACCTTACCAGCCAATCAGTAAAACAGTTCACTGTACCTATCCAGGCATGTCCAAAGGGCAGTTTCAGGTGTACTCTCCAGTCCAACTGGTGAATCTGGGCATTTTGAGGCAATGTTACAATTGCCTCATGTACACAGACAACCCTCTCCTCCTTCCACCAAACCCTAATACATGTAAGAGATGCAATTATACAGCCAAACTGGAGGCTAAGCTCTCTCAACCCAAGACTGGAGCAGGCAGTCAAGAGAAGGGAATTACTTGCAACACACCACCAGTCTCACATAGACCTATGAAACCAGCACTGGCAAAAAACACACATAAATACACAAAAACATACTCAGAGGCTCTAAATAAAAATCTGCAAAAGCAACAGAGACCTCCAAAGAAGACATCCAAGCAACCTCCACCCCCCAACACAAACCATGAAACATACTTCACAAAACCAGAGTGCCACACAATCACAGCCCTTAAGGCAAAATAACATAACCAAAACACTAGTAATAGGTGACTCTATAGTCAGGCACACTGACATCCCACTCACTAGGCTGAACAAGGAGAAGGTTACTGTTAGTTGCCTGTCGGGTGCCAGGATCCGCCACATAACACAAGCACTCAGGTCACTCCAGAACAAGTACAAATATGACTCTGTCATTGTCCATGTTGGTGTGAATGACCTAAGCCATACCTCCCTGGACTACATGAAAAGAGACATGGAGGAGCTCTCTGATCACGTAGCCCAGGCCGGTATGACCCTGACCATGAGTAGCATCCTGCCCTCACCAAGAATGATACCATGGTATCGAGAAAGAATTATCAATTTAACAATTAGCTAAGTTTCTGGTGTCATTTAAAGGGGATCCAGTGTCCGTCAGCCTAGGATGACATGCTTGACAAGCCACGCTGCATTGCTAGAGATGGCTTGCACCTGTCACCCTTAGACTTTCGAATACTGAGCAAGGCTCTTGCCACCCCCATACTGCCTTTTTTAGGCAAGGCATAAAAGACAAACCCACTGCCGTAAATAGCACAACTAACAAAAAACTGACGGTAATGCTGCTCAATGCCAGAAGTCTAAACCTCAAAATGCACTCACTCGAGGCACTCCTCAGTATGGAGAAAATCTATATATGTGCAGTAACAGAAACCTGGTTTAAGGCTCCAGAGAGCATCCCAGCACTACCAGGCTACAACTCATACCATACATTTCGGCCAGAAAACCCGGACGGAAATACAAAAGGCGGGGGAGTATCCATATTCATCAGGGATACCCACACCTCCAGGTTAGTGACCCAGCACGATGCTTCAGAGGATCATCCACGTGCAACTAACAACGGGCAAAACTGCTATTCAAATTATAGCTTGCTACAGATCACCCACCATGTCTCAGGACTCCCACTCCGCATTCCTGGAAGTAGTGGGAAACATAAAGGTCCTACCAAACACCCTGATATTGGGTGATTTCAATTACCCAAACATTAACTGGGAGAACTACTCAAGTACGAACTCCCTTGCCCAACATTTCCTAGAATTTATAAACTCAAACGCCCTGGATCAACTGGTCAACACCCCCACCAGATGTGACAACATACTGGACCTGGTCATCACCAACATGGGCGACCAGGGTTCCACACCGGAGGTCAACCCCTCGCTGGTTAGATCTGACCATAAACTAATCACTCTGGATATCCACATTTCGCCACTGAAAAACTTTTCAAAAGCAAACTTCACATTACTTAAGACCAAGGTGGGAAGTTTCAAAGCCCCCATGCTAAAGGATAATGCTGTCCAAACTGCAAAATCCTTTACTAATGCACTCTACAGGCACCTACAGGAATGCATGGATCATGCTATTCCAATCAAAACCAAGACTCACTCCTCCAAGAAAAGGAAAACAGTCTGGTGGACCCCTGCCATAAACAATCTATACAATAGGAGGAGGAAACTAGTACAAAAGAGAGTAAAATCCCAAGAAGGGAAGACATCCCTAATCATTATCAGCAAAAAACTACGTTCCCTCATAAAATCATCCAAGGCTAGCTTCGAAAGAAAAACTGCCATGGACTCCCAAGATAACCACAAGGCATTCTTTAGCTATGTCAAGAATCTAAGTGGCAATTCTCAGATCTGCTCAGAGTTAGTGCAGAATGGCACAAAATACATTGAACCGACTGACATAGCCAACATCCTGGCAGACAGGTTCAGTGCAAACTTCACACCCCTCTCACCCCCAAAAGGGCCCATAACTATACCAGAAGAATGTAGTGCCCCTGAAACCACAGGCACTCAGGTTAAAACAGCCCTCTCCAAAGCCAAACACACAGCATCAATGGGACTGGACGGTGTCCCAGGCTGCGTCCTACATGAGCTCAAAGATCAACTAACCCCTCACCTAAACACACTGTTTAAACTCAGCCTCTCCACAGGCTACGTGCCCACAGAGTGGTGCACAGCAACGGTTATTCTGCTCCACAAAGGCGGAGCCACAACGGACCCTGGGAACTATCGCCCTATACGCCTGACTAGCTTGGTCTGCAAAGCTATGGAGCACATCATCATAGATCTCATTAACACAGACACTGGAAACCTCCAAACACTACCCAGCTCGGCTTTGTTAAAGGCAGATCATGCCTCCTAAACCTGGTGGACTTCTTTCAGACAGTTACCAAGGCTATAGACAAGGAAAAGGTGGTCCATACAGCCTACCTAGACCTCGCAAAGGCCTTTGACACCATTCCCCACTCAGGTATTATAGACAAGGTCACCAGCCTGAACATAAACCCCTATGTCACGACATGGGTTGCCAACTGGCTCTCGGACAGAACCCACATGGTAAGAGTTGCAGGAGCTAGGTTTGACTCTAAACCGGTTACAATTGGCGTTCCCCAGGGCTCAGTCCTAGGACCCCTCCTGTACGGCATATACTTCTCAGAGGTACAGGCAAGCACAGATGACTGCAAACTAGGGGTTATAACTGACTCTACGGCTGACACTGGCATCCTCCAAAAGGGTCTCACTGAGACAGATACCTGGTGTCAAAACCATGGCCTCAAGCTAAATGCCAGAAAGTGCATAGTCATCCCCTTTGGAAAAAACAAAGTACCCACAAACTACCACATAGGTAGACGTAATAAGGGATCTGGGGTCCCAAGTAGATAGTAACCTCTCCTTTGATAATCACATTGCCAAAGTGGTTAGAAAATCCTTCTATGTGGCCCACCTAATCACAAAAGGGTTTGCATCCAGATCGAAAGAGGTCATTGGGCCCCTCTATGCATCACTCATCAGACTCATCATAGAGAACAATGCTCCATTTGGGATGTACCTTACAAGACATCTGCAACAACTGGAAAGTCCACAGAAGTTCCTCACCAAGAGGATCAATGGCCTCAAGCAGATGCCCTATGCAGCTCGACTGAAGAAACTCCAGCTGTACTCTGTTGCATACCGCCTACTCAGAGGTGATCTCTGCCTGACATACAAAGCCATGTCCAACCCAAAATTGATGGACATGTTCCACCTAAAGAAAACCATATCCCCTCGAGCCACATGCTCCAGGGATCTAAATCTCACCACAACAATAAATAGGACGTGCTGGAGGGATAGATTCCTATCCCAGAGACTTCCCATGTTCTGGAACAAGATTCCAATCTACATTAGGCAGAGCTCTTCGCCAACCCTCCAAGAAAAACCTTGACAAGTGGATGGTGAACAAAAAGTTTACCCCAAGGATCACTTCAACGGCTCTGCTGGACAGAGGCACAGGGAACTAATCTAAGGGGGAGGTGAAAGCCAACACTTTCCGGTTAGGCTTATAAATGCCTTCTGGCAGATAGCATAGTACCTACCTATGAACCTAGAAGCCTATTGCTGCGCAGTGGCAAACTCTGCTTGATGTATCTGTCCCTCTAGCAGGTCATCCTTATGTCGCTGGCTAGATTCAGGACCCTATAACGGGTGACCCTCGTGACATTTGACTTATGTAATGTGCAGCATTTCCTTTACATTTGTGTCAGAGACAGCCTTGTAAACCAGACATAAGTCACATCTAAGTAGTCTATACACTAATGAGTACAGTGACAGTGACTGCACTCTGTCCATCTATGACATGTGATGCCCACTCTGAATTTCATAAGCCAGAAATTTCACAGCCCTCCCAAGTTGCTGCAGGTGTTTGGTACAGTACATTCCAAATCGAACATTATATTCAGTAACAGGCCCGATGAGGGATGAATACAGGGCGGTTATAACCTGTTTTGTTCTTGTGGTGATGCCTTTACTAATCAGGTGAGCAATATAGAATGCCTTCCTCACCACAGTAGACACATGGTAGTCAAAGCGGACTTCTCGGTGAACTTGTGTTCCCATGTCTCTCACTACTAAATATGTACTTAGGGTATTCTTGTTTATTTTATTAGTCATCAAGGACATTGTTTTTACCCAAGGGAATGATAATGCATTTCTTAGCATTTACTTTACCACCATTGTTTGGGGACCAATCATTGGCCTGTGTCAGCCCCTTCAAAATGATGCTGACATCTCAAGGGGATTCAATAACACCTAATTTGCAGTTATCTGCAAACTTGGTTAGCCAAAGCCCATCCAACTTGAACTGGACTTTGGGGAAGTGTATGTCAAACAAGAGGGGGGCCCAGCTATGACCATTGTGGGACCCCACTGGTCACAGGTCTGCTGTTATAGGTAAATAAAGGTAAAGTCTGCCACTGAGTGTTGTCAAGCTGTCAGCCAATTTGCAACACACCTGACAACATAGGGGTTGATACTCGACTGGGTTAGGTTGTCCATGACACCCATATGTGTGATACTGTCAAAGGTCTTGGGCAATGCAAGACAGGCTGTGTGCATAGCTTTGCCATTGTCTCCAGCTCTGGTCACATTAACAAAGGCATCCACCATGTTTAGCTGGCATGACTTGCTTTTGACTAAACACAACTGGGACCTATCCATGGCTTGGGAGTCAGCTATACCCTAATGGAAGAGATCCGGGAGGATTCATTCTACTGACATGCAGATGCTGCTGATTATACTTATGGGTCTATAGTTACCTGTATCTGCTGAAGACCCACACTTGTGGGGTGGGTATACAGTTGCTGTTTTCCATTCAGTGTGGACAAATATAGTACTCAGGCTGTGTTTGAATGCAGTGCCTAATGGTTTAGCTACCTCTTGTTTGACAACATTAAGAACAGAGCCCAGAATGCAATGTAGTGTCATGGAGGCTGTATTTCTAGCCTTAGAGATATCATCGATGAATTGCAGTTTGGAGATGCAGGGAGGAAGAGATGATGAGACATGGATTGTGGTATGCTTGGGTGGGCGGGCAGTGTAGTTCTTGCCAAACCTGTTTGCTACTAAGTTTACAATTTCCACATGGTGAATGTGTCTGATCCCATCCACAATTAGTTCAGCACACGTCAGAATGATACAGTACCTTTTAGATTGTGGATGTACCTGAAAAAAAAAAAGCCTAATGGTTATCTTGTCTCTGCTTGAAAAAATGTTTCCCTTGCTTGCTTTTTGAAAACTGCATGAGTTTTCCTACTTGCTTGTTTAGGCTCAGAAGGGTGCTCTTCCAGTTCCGTCATCTCAGTTTTGTATTTCCAGTCATCCACTTTTCTCTTTTTGTATATCTTATTAATGCTGGATGCCCACCATTGTTTTTTATTTGTGTGTTTTATTTTGAGCATTTTGCCTTATTCCTATACCCCATGACTGTCTATACATTTGTCTGGATGTTTTTAGAGGACATCACTGAATACTATAGTAAACCTGTTAATGCCATCTGTTGAAACTGGAGCTTGGCAGCCATTTACAACCTCCCTTAGGAAGCTATAGTTATATTTGGTGAATTTTTTAAGCTGACTTAAGCATTAGGGAGTTCTGGCCCTACCGCAACTTTATTAATGACCGACTTATGGTCCAACATAACCAGTGTAGGCACGACAAGTGAGCTTTTCATCGTACACTCATGATGGTGAGGACCAGGTATAGAATATTGAAGTTCCTTGTTCTGTGGTGCACTATTTGGGTATTTAAGTTAACAAAATCCGGTAACTTGTGTGCAGCTGAGGTTGGGCTTGTATTACTTTCCTAATTAATGGAAGCATAGTTAAAGGCTCCCATGATTAGAATGTTAGATTGAACCTTAATTGTCCAAAGTAGGTATAAATAAGCTGTGGTAGCATCTTGGTTCATGAAGACGCAATTGTAACTGCTGCTTAGTTGAAGGGGGGGGGGGGTTTAACCATGGTAATATGGACTTGGAGTAGCACCATAGACTATTCTTGTGTAACCACTGTACAGGTGTAATTCTCATTAAGATAGATACTTCACCCCCTTTAGTGCTCACACCTTCAATTTGTAGTCTCAAAGCCTGGAATGCATTGTAGCCTTGCCAGGCCAGGGTACTTTCTGCGGCCTTCAGGTAGGTTTAGATGTCAACATCTGCCTGGGGGAGGAGTGCTTCTAGAGAGTGCCACTTCTGATCCTAGGCAGTTCAGTTACTAGACTATTGGCCCCAAGGCCTTTTTAAGCCTTGCAAAGAGTTTAGCCCATGTTTAAACAAATCAGCACCCGATGCCCCTATCCAGCAGGGACACCGGTGGAATCCCTACGGTATATTTTATGTTTCCTACCCAGTTATCTAGCTTGCGCTTAAAAAAGGGTAAATAGGTACTCTTCTTGATGTGGAGAGGGACTCTTCCATAGATGGGGGAGTCTTTGGGACACACATCTGTCCCACCAAGTCTTGTTGATGTCATAAACCAGGTTAAGCCTGCAAGTGCAAGTTACTCGAGTGGAGCTTGACTTGCGGATATGCAGTAGTCCCATCTAGGTGGGGTCCATGATCATCTTGTATGCCAGACAGAGGGCACCCTCTGAGGAGTCTGTATGAAAAGTACAGCTGTGTACACTTAACATAAATGGAGATGTTCGAGTGTATTCACTGTTGCAGTCATTACATTTGGGTTATCTGCTTGCAGTAGCCCTCAGTCGGCCTGATTAACAAAGTCTTGGGTCCTGCATTGGATGCTGTCCCTTCTTCCATGACGTCAGGTCGTCAGGGGTATAAAACATGCATCCGACACCATTACATCAGTTTTTCTTGCCCCAAATGTCAGGTGCCCCCCTAGTGGGGAGCAATTAAATCTATAATAAGGATATACCTCCAACAAAAAAGCAAATACACCAAAAAGCTTTTTGAGCATAGTAAGGGAGAGTAGAGGTATAGCCAAAAGAAGAAAGGGGGCTGGAGGGAGGGTAACCAGGACTGCAACAGTGAATACACTCAAACATCTACATATATGGTAAGTGTACACAACTGTACTATGTTCTTCGTGTTTCACTGTTGCAGTCATTACATTTAGGTAGATTCCCAAAGCTAAGGTTGGGAGGAGGAATTTAAATAGAATTAGGACCAGCTATAAGACCCTGCAAGACTGCAGTGGCAAAGCCAGCTCTGGATTTAGAGAAAATTGGCAAATGATAACGCTTGGTGAAATTATGTACAGAACTCCAGGTAGCAGTTTCTAGGATGTTCCTGGTAGGAATACCCCTGAGAAAGGCTGTGGAGGTAGATACAGCCCTGGTTGAATGGGGTCTGATGCCCTGTGGGATAGGTTTTCCATGGTGTTTATAGCAGAAATGAATGCAGTGGTCTATCCATTTTGAAATAGTTTGCTTTGAAATAGTGTTCTCCTCTGTCCCTGCAGCAAATGCCACCAGCAGTTGTTCAGATTTCCTTTGAGGTTTAGTCCTGTCCAAGTAAAATCTAAGTTGTCTGTGCACATCTAAGGAGTGCAGTATCCGTTCCCCTTTGTTCTGTGGGTTAGGAAAGAAGGTAGGCAAATGAATGGACTGATTAAGAGCCACACTGGATACCACCTTGGGCATGAAGGAGGGATTGGTTCTGAGGGACACCCTGTCTGCATGAAAGATGATGAATGGCTCCACTGCCATAAGGGCCTGTAATTCAGGTATCCTTCTTGCAAAAGAGACTGCTAAAAGGAAAGCTGTTTTCCAGGAAAGGAATTTTAAATCTGCAGTAGCAGCTGGCTCGAAAGGAGGAGCAGTGAGTTTCTCCAAGACAAAGTTAAGGTCCCAAGCTGGAGTTGGAGCTCTCCTGTGTGGCCTTAAATTTTTGGCCCCTCTGAGGAACTGCTTGAGCAGTGGGTGAGAGAAGAAGGGAGGCTCTGTGCTGTAATGAGCTGACATGGCTGAGGCATGAATTTTGATGGAGGAAAAGCACAAGCCCTTATGAAGCACCTCAGTCAAGTATTGTAGAATCTGAGGTAAACTGGGCAATGCTGCACACATCCCTTGAGACTGATTCCAGGCACAAAATCTTTTCCATTTTGCAGCATAAGATTTTCTAGTACTAGGCCTCCTTGCCTCTAAAATGATATCCATCACTGATTTACTGAGGGAGGGTAAAGGAGAGATTAGGTAATTAACCAAGCTGCTAGGTTCAGGGTTTGTAGCTGAGGGTGCAGAATCTGGTTCTCCTGCTGAGACAACAGAGGAGTCTGAGGCAGGTGCCATGGGGCCAAGCGTGACACACTGAGCAAGAGGGGGTAGCAGTATTGGTGTGGCCAGTCTGGTGTAATTAAAATCATCCTTGGCGTGTCCTGTTTAATCTATAGTAGTACCTTGGAGAGCAGAGGCAGAGGAGGAACAGCATAAACTGACAGTTTTTTCCAGCTGAAGGATAGAGCATCCACTTTCCAAGCTAGCTTGTGGGGAATCCTTGTGCAAAATTTGTCCAATTGATGGTTCTGGGGGAAGGCAAATGGGTCTATATCTGGGCTCCCCCACTTGCTTGTCAACATGTTGAAAATCCTTGGTTCCAGTTTCCACTCGAGTGGCTCCATGAGGTTTCTGCTTAGTCCGTCTGCCAGTGTATTTAGTTTTCTTGGCAGGAATTTGGCTTGTAGATTTCACTTGGTAGCTCAATGCTGTGTTCCACAATGCAGTGGCTAGTCTGCACAGGGGGTAAGAATGTGTATCCCCCTGCTTGTTTATGTACCACATGACAGTCATGTTGTCTCAGTCTTTACCATTAGCTGTCCTGGAAGAATGTGGTCCTTGAAGGCTGTCAGAGCATTCTGTACAGCTAACATTTCCTTTTGATTTATGCGCAGGTGCATTTGAGTTGGGTTCCATTTGCTCTGAATGCACTTCCCTGCCAGGTGAGCCCCCCCACGCATAGTCTGATGCGTCTGTTGTTAAGGTTTGGGTGGCAGGAGGTAGTATGAATGGTAGTCCCCTGTTTTGGTGGCAGGCCTCTGCCCACCAAAGGAACTCTAGGCGTAGGCAAGGTATGATAGGAATCATTGCTTCTAGATCCTGTGAATGTTGACAACATAGGCTTTTGAGATACCATTGTAGTTTCCTCATATACAGCTTTGCATCTGGAATTAGAAGAATGCAGGAGGCCATGAACCTCAAGGCTTGCAGTATTTGCCTTGCAGATAGCTGGGCTTTTGTGGCCACTTGCTTGAAGTAGGTTGTCAAATGAATCCGTTTCTCTGGCGTGAGGAAAGCCATCTGGGAAGTTATATTCAAGCTTGCTGCCAGGAATATAATTTGTTGACAGGGTACCAGGTGTGATTTCTTTTCATTTATGGTCTACCCCAGACAAGTCAGCACCCTGTGAACAAAGGCCAGATAATTCAAAAATATGTCCTGGCTTTCTGCCTGAATTAGACAATCGTCCAGCTATGGGTATATCTGAATATTTCTTTGCATGCAAAATGCAATGACTGGAGCTAGGCACTTTGTGAATACCCTGGGTACAGTGGATAAGCCAAAGGGCAGTGCAGAGAACTGATAGTGCATGCAGCCTGCTTTGAAGCGTAGGTATCTTCTGCAAGACTCCCTGATAGGGATGTTCATAGGTTTATACTAGGCTATCTGCCCTAAGGCATTTATAAGCCTAGCCCAAATTTTTGTGGCTTACGCCACCCCTTATATGAAAAAATACTGTGCCCATTAGTTTGTTGTGCCTCTGTCCAGCAGTGACACAGAGATGATTCCCGGGGTAAACCTACACTCTCCCATCCACAGGTCTAGATTTCTCTTGAACAGAGTCAGCGAGGTGCTCTGCCTCACATGGACCGGGATTTTATTCCACAGCATAGGGAGTCTCCGAGTGATAAATCTATCCCTCCAGCACGTCCTATTTATATCAGTGCTAAGGTTTAAGTCGCTTGCTCTAGTGGTTTTGGTGGATTTGGATTTTTTGAGGTGGAGCATGTCCATTAATTCCGGGTTGGACATGGCCTTGTATGTCAGGCACATGTCACCTCTGAGCAGACGGTATGCGACTGAATAGAGCTGGAGTTTCTTCAATCTGGCAGCATATGACAGATTTTGGAGTCCCTTTATCCTTTTGGTGAGGAACTTTTGGGGTCTCTCCAATTGCTGCAGATGTCGGGTGAGATACATCCCGAATGGGGCATTGTACTCGATCATTGGTCTGATAAGTGAAGAGTACAGGGGAACAATGACCTCACTAGATCTGGATGTGAATCCCTTCATGATCAGGTGGGCAATGTAGAAGGTCTTTCTAACCACTTTAGCAATGTGAGTGTCAAAAGAAAGGCCACTGTCAACCTGGGTCCCCAGGTCCCTGATAACCTCTTCTGTGCTTAGTGGATTGCCACCTATATGGTAGCTTGGGGTTACCTTGTTTTTCCCGAAGGGTATGACTATACATTTTTTGGCGTTTAACTTCAGGCCATGGCTCTGGCACCAGCTATCTGTTTCCGTGAGTCCCTTCTGAAGGATATCCGTGTCCGATGCACTTTCCACTATGGCACCCAGTTTGCAGTCGTCTGCAAACTTTGTCAGCCAAAGTCCTCCTATGTTGGCCTGTACTTCTGAGAAGTAGATGCCAAACAATAGGGGGTCAAGGACCGAGCCCTGTGGGACACCACTTGTGACCGGCTTGGAGTCTGACACAGCGCCAGCAACTCTAACCCTGTGGGTTCTGTCCTTAAGCCAGTTTGCAGGTATGCTTCTTTTAAGTCTATAGTTGCCAACCATGCATTATTGCCTAGCATAGGAAGCAGTTGGTGAAGAGTCAGCATTTTGAATTTTGGAATCACCAGAAAGGTGTTTAGAGTAGAAAGGTCCAGGATAAGAAGCCATGTATTGCCTTTTCTGGGTACCAGGAAAAGTCTTGAATAGAAACCTCGTCTCTTTTCCTCTTCTGGTACCAACTGAATAGCCCCCATGTTTGAGAGAAAGAAAACCTGATTTTGGGGGTAGATCTGGCCACCCGCTTGGTGTTGGTAATGTGTGGAAGTGAAATCTGTATCCTTGGGACACTATATATAAAACCCTGGGTATAGTCTTGGGTAATGCGTTCCGAGTTTTTTGGCCTGCAGACCAATCTTTCTGCCTAAAGGAGCATTCAGTTGGGAAGTGCTTGGAAGTTTTAAAAGCAAGTCATTGAGACAGTTTTCCATGGGGGGAGTCTTACTACTCCCAGATTTGGGTGCGGAAATCCCCCACTGCTTAGTCTTGTGTGTCCCCTGGGACTGAAATCTGGGGGTTTCTGCTGTGTCTGGGTTTGACTTGAGAAGACCGGGAAGGGGCTGGAAAGGACCAATTCTTAGAGGGCCAATGCCTACTAAATCTAGGAGGCTGAACTTGCAAGAAATCTTTAACAGTTTGCATATATTTAGCTTTATCTTCCATCTATTTAAGAACTTCCTCAGCTTTGTTGCCAAACAGGCGGTCCTGATTTTAAAGGAGCATCCAACAGTTTAACTTTAACATGATCAGGCAAAGATTGCTCTCCTTAAACCAAGCATGCCTTCTGAGCACAGACCCAGTAACAGCAGCCCTGCAAGAGGCCTCTAATGAATCAAATCCACATTGCAAAGTATGTTTACCAACTTGTTAAGCAGAATGCATTAAATCCTGTAATTCTTTATTTTCAGCACAGTCAGGAATTATCATAATTTTCTGTTTAAGCAATCCAATAACATGTTGTTGATACTTTAACATATGAAACTGGCAGTTTAAAGCCCTAATGGCCAAGGTTGCAGAAGTGTAAACCTTCTTACCCCATCTATCCAGCGCCCTGGAGTCTCTATCAGAAGGGGTAGGATTTTTAGCAGTAGAAGCCTTAATGACCTTGGGTCCCTGTGAAATGGTCTCTGGATCCACAATAGGATTTTTAAAAAGAAACTTGTGTGAATCAGGAACCCTGTAATATGTCAGGTTTTCTGGGAGCAGGAGGCAAAGAATCAGGGGCAAAACTAGATTCCGAAAAGGCATCATCAACAATGTCTAGTACAGGAGGTATAGCTAAAGGCCTATGCTGAGGCAGGAGTAAGAAATCCCTAAGCCTCTTTTCTGAATCAGAAAAACCCTGGCTTTCCCAGTGGAAATGCTCCCTTAGAGTATGAAAGGTTCCACCAAAAGGAAAAAAACCTCTGGAGGGGAAGCAGAGGGAATAAAGTCCACTGGATCAGAATCCTCCTAAGTAGATAAGGGCAAATCCAGATCATCGGAAGAAGCAGAAAAATCAGATTTCTGGTCAGAGGATTCATAAACAACTTCAGTCCTAGGTCTCTTAGAAGGGGGAGGTCGGCTTCCCTGATTAAAGTTATAAGATCTTCAGCCATTCTTATCATTTGTTTTTTAGGCATAGAGGCCTGAGCATGCTGCCTGGGTGTCAGTTTCTTAGGCATGGTCCGAGATTTAGGCCTAAATGAAGAAGGAGGCGTCTTTTTAATATGCAAGTTCACATAGGCCTGAATACACCCTTAGAAGCCGGTGCCTGCACAGTGGCTCCAGACCCATTCAAGGTAGAGACATCTGCAGGTTCCACAGCTGAAACATCTCGTGGCATTCCAGACTCTGAATGGGTCTCAGTAGAGGCCTGCAAATCAGACATAGTGGGTATCAGGGGCTGCAAAAGCGCCTCACTGAGTACTGGCGAAATGGCTTAGCAGAAGCGTCGTTGGCAGCTTTGGACCTAGGCGGCCTGTCTTTGTCTTTACCTTTGCGTTTTTCCGGAATCCCAGTAGTCGGATGGCTAACAGACATTTCTGGATAATTAAACTGAGAACCAAAATATACCAACGACGGATAGTGCGCTGATTAAATAAAGCACAAACCCAACAGCAAGGTACGCCGTGGTCAGGGCCCAGGCAAGGAATACAGTACAAATGAAAATCTTTGTGAGGTATTTGCTTTCCACAAGTAATGCAATTATTAACTTTTAATGACATCGGTAAGGAGCAAGAAAAAGTTTCCCCAATGGGGTACTTAGCTTTAGATGAAGACTTTGGTTCTGAAACTTGAAAACGAAAATTTCAGGAGTCGGCCGACCAGCACTTACGAACTGCTTCTGCTTCGGGCACCGCACGGCAAGAAAGACTGATGAAATGGCACCAGCTGCATGTTTTATACCCCTGACGACCTGACTTCATGGAAGAAGGGACTGCATTCGATGCAGGACCCAAGACTTTGTTAATCAGGCCGACTGAAGGCTACTGCAAGCAGATGACACAAATATAATGACTGCAACAGTGAAACATGAAGAACATCTGAGTAGAGGGATAGGGCTTTTAGCCTGTGTATGGTAGATGTTTGAGGCCCTGGATTCTCCTGGTGAGGAACCTCTATGGTCTCTCCAGCTGCTGCATGTGCTTTGCAAGGTACAAGCTGAAAGGTGAGTTCTACTCCATAATGGGCCTTATAACGGAAGAATACAGGGATGCTATGACCTCCTTGTCCCTGGATGAGATATCCTTACTTATGAGGTGGGCCATGTAGAAGGCTTTCGGTACCATTGAAGCAACATGGTGGTCGAAAGTTAGGTAGCTATCAACTTGGGTGCCAAAATCCCTCACGAATGATTTAGTACTTAGGACATTGTTATTAATGTGATAATTTATGGGGACATCACTCTTCCCAAAGGGGATGATGATGCTTTTTTGGTATTGGCCATGTTTGTGGCACCAGTCATTTCTCTGAGTGAGACCCACTTGGAGGATTGTCCACACCAGTAGGGGAATTGATGACAGCACCCAACTTGCAGTCATATGCAAACTTGGTCAGCCACAGCCCACTGGTTTTGGCCTGCACCTCAGAAAAGTATATTCCAAATAACAGAGGCTACAAGACCGAACCCTGGGGTATGCTGCTTTTTATGGGTCTACTGCTTCTAGTGTCTTCCACTATTTTGAATATGTGTGTTCTCAGTGAGCCAGTTTGCTACTCATCTGGTAACATATGGATTGATGCCTAGTTGAGAGAGTTTATCTGTTATGGCTGAGTGGGGAATAGTGTCAAAGGCTTTTGCCAGGTGAAGGTAGTTGGTGTGCGCCGTTTTCGCCTGATCCATGGCTTTGTTGACTGTCTCAAATAACTCAGACAAATGTAGCAGACATGACCTCGCCTTGAAGAAGAAAAACTGTGCGAGATTAAGTGTTTTGAGATTGACAATGTCCTTGTTAATGAGGTGCATGATGACCTGTTCCATGCCCTTGCAGATCAGGCTAGTTAGGCTGATGGATCTATCATTTCCCCGAACAGTGGACATTGCACCTTTGTGTAAAGAGATAACAGTAGCTGTGCTCCACTCACCTAGGGTGAAGCCAGTACTCAGGCTTTGGTTGAACAGGGTGCCTAATGGTGCCACAAGTTCCTGACTGAGTTCACGTAGGGTGCAGCCTGGGATGTTATCAGGTCCCATGGCGGCTGTATCTTTTGACTTTGAGAGAGCAGTGATAACGTGTTCCCTAGATTTAAGGGGAAGGGGCAGGTAAAGGGGATGTGCTGATTTACTGAAATGGCAGAAGAGAGGGGTTACGTCCTGATTTACTGAAATGGGGGAACAGAGGGGTTACGTTTTTACTGTATGTCAGCCAGCAAGTTTGCTACATCTACAGCATTTGTATATATGGTGTCCTTGAACACCACTTCTGAACAGATCTGGGTGCTTCCTTTGAGGTTGTGGACATATATGAAGAAGGCCTTACGACCGTCTCTAGTAGATGTGGCCACCAATTTGGACCCTAAGTTTGCTTTGGGGGATTTAATTACTGCTCTTATTTGCTTGTTCAGGCTAAGAAGACATTGCTTCCAATTGGGCACCTGCCCTTCTTGGTCTTGGACAGCAATTTTTTACCTTTGTTACAGACTTTATTTATTGCACATGTCCACCAGACAAGTATACTCTTCCTTGCCGTGGATGACTTAGTCCAGTATGGTATTCCTGATTCCATGCATTTATACAAGTACTCGTACAGTGCTTTTTTGTATTTTTGCATACTGGTGCCAGTTCCAATGGGGGGGGGGGCTTTGAAGCAGTTTATACCATCCCTCCAGAGGCTGTAATCAGCTTTGGAGATGTTTGTATATCTGATCCAAGCTAGAGGGGGGTTGGGGGAGATGGTGACTTCAAAAGTGACTGCATGTGGTGGGATCTTACCAGAGAGGATGATACTACAGAGATGCTGCAGTGGTGATTCATGTTGGTTAATACTAAGTCCAAGATATCACCACTCTTTGTGGAGGCTATCAACTAGCTGTTTCAAGGCACTGGCATTGACAAAATCAAAGTAATATGTGGGCATTTGTGTTCTGGCATTACTAGTTCTTCCAGTCTATATTTGTAAAGTTATTCACCCACGATCAGGGTAAAGGGTTGAATCTTCATAGATATGAACAGGTGCAAATAGGTAGATCGGGAATCTTGAGTCAGATTTGGGGGTCGATAGCTAACTATGATTTTAATAGCGGTCTGGTCAGTGGTTAACTGCCCCTGGAATGTCTCCTGTCTGTCATAATCTTTAACCAGCCTGGAGGTGTGAATGTCTTTAATGTATATTGAAACTTCACCTCCTTTGGCTTTACTGCCCAAGTTTGGGGTCTCAATGTATTACAGGATGAGTAACCAGGTAAGGCTGGGGTGCTCTGTGCAACTTTAAACCAGGTATCAGTAGCTGCACAGATGTCAGCATTTTTCAGGGTTAGGAAAGCTTGCAATGAGTGGAGTTTCATGTTTATAGGTTCATAGGTGTGTACTAGGCTAATGGCCCTGGATCCTTTATAAGCCTAACCCATAGGATTAGTCTGGCATCGTGCCACCCAACCTTAGTTTCCAGTGCCTCTTGTCAAGTAAATCCACTGGAGTGATCTCCGGGGTGAATTTTCTATTTCACCATTGACTCATCAAGATTTCTCTTGAAGAGTGACGGTGAGGTGCTCTGACATGGATGGGAAGTCTGTTCCATAGCATGGGCAATCTCTGGGTTATTAACCTGTCCTGCCAGCGTGTTCTGTTGATTGTGGTAAATGAGGTTGAGGTCTCTGGAGTGTGTGGTGTGGAGGGATTGTGATTTCATTAGATGTAGCATTTCTAACATGGCTGGGTCAGATATGGCTTTGTAAGTCAAGCAGAGATCGCCCACTAAATAGGCGATATGAGACAGAGAATATTTGGACTTTTTTAAGTCTGTCCATACAGGACAAGTGTTTAAGCCCTAGGATCCTCTTTGTGAGGTACTTTTGCGGCCTCTCCAGTTGTTGCAGGTGTCTAGTGAGGTACATGCCAAATGTGGCATTGTACTCGACTGGCCTAATGAGGGAGGAATACAGGGAGACAATGACCTCTTTCTTCCTGGATGCAAAACCCTTTGTAATGAGAAGTGGCACATAGAAGGACTTTCTTTCCACAGTGGTAGTGTGTTGGTTAAAGGAGAGGTTGCTGTCAACCTGTGTTCCCAGATCTCTTATGTCTTTTCGCAGAGAGGATGACAACACATTTTTTGGCATTGAGCTTAAGGCCATGGTTCTGACACCAGTCATTGGTCTCAGTGAGGCCTTTCTGTAGGATGTCAACATCACTTGGGGAGTTAATAATGGCTCCCAACTTACAATCATCTGTGTACTTTGTCAGCCAGAGTCACTTCATGTTGGACTGGACTTCTGAGAAGTAGATAATTAACAGGAGAAAACCAAGACTGATCCCTGTGGGACTCCACTCATGACTGGTTGGCAGTCTGACTTGGAATCCGCTACTTTCACACTGTGGGTTCTATGTGTGAGCCAGTTTGCAACCCACCTAGTGATATAGGGGTTGATGCGTAGGTTAGTGAATTTTTCTACGATTCCTGAGTGGGGAATGGTATCAAAGGCCTTGGCCAGATCAAGGTAGGCTGTATGAACCACCCTGCCTTCATCTACAGCTCTGCTGACTGACTCAAAGTCGTCAACTAAGTTGATCAGGAATGACCTACCCTTCACAAAACCAAACTGTATGGGATCCAGAACGTGGAGATTACCTATATCCTTGTTTATTAGGTCAAGGATGATGTGTTCCATAGCTCTGCATATAAGACTTGTCAGGCTAATGGGGCAATAGTTCCCAGGGTCTGTAGTCATTGATCCTTTGTGTAAAGGGATGACGATAGCAGTGTGACATTCAGTAGGGACAAAGCCTGAGGTGAGGCTGTGATTAAACAGGGCACACAGGAGAGGTGCCACTTCACTCTGTAGTTCATGTAGAACACAGCCAGGGATATTGTCAGGTCCCATAGAAGCTGGAAAGTTGGCAATGAATCTGTCAGCCAGTATATTGGCAATATCTGTTGGCTCAGTATAGGAGGTACCATTGTGCAGTAGCTCAGACCATCTGAGTATTGCCATGGAGGTTCTTTATATAACTATAGAAGTCCTTATGGTTGTCTTTACTATCTGCTGCAATTCTGTTTCCATAGTTAGCTTTAGAGGATTTGATGAGGGATCACAACTTTTTGTTTAGGCTGATAAGGGATTTTTACAGCCTTGGGAATTCACCTTACTCCGCATCAGTTTCCTCTTCCTGTTGTAGAGTTTGTTTATGGCAGGGGATCACCAGATTGGAAAACCAGACAAGAAAGCAGCAAAAAACAATCTCCAAAACGACACAAAAACTGCAAACAGAATCCAATTTATTTTCTGACTTTAGCACCTCGACCAAACAGTATTCAAGAAGTATACAAAATATTACCCAAGCATTCCCTTTAAATACCCACCAAAAGCAGTTAATAAATCTATTTAAAAAAATAAATTAAATACAATTATACAATTAAATAAAATACTTCCAGTTGATCTCACAATTACGACCCCCTCGAACCATAGTATTATATTTTAATATAAAGATTCTTTAAATAACAATTGATCTTTTAACCTTTCATCTCCTAATTTTAAAAACATTTTTTCTAAAACAGTGACCTGTAGTAATTTACTCACTATTGTAACACTCTTTAAAATGGATAGCAATAGAGCTTTTAATTTTACATTTTTAATGTCTCTAACATGTTCTTGCAGACGGCACTTAAACGTTCTCTTATTCTCACCAATATATACCAACCAACATGGACAGCGTAGAGCATATATAATTCCTTCAGTAACACATGAAAAATTCCCCAATACACAGAAATTATTACTTCCAATTTTATCAAAAGTTTGAACAATTAGCTCACAAACATTACATTTTCCACACGGGAACGTTCCCTTTAACAATGGATTTATAACAACACCTTCTACAGGGGCTATAAAATAAGATTTTACCAATTTATCCACCAAGCTGGTCCCCTTCTTGAATGAGAACACAGGATGATGGTTAAATAACGTTTAGTTTTCCCTCCCTTACCAAAAACTTCCAATAATATTTAACCTGTTGTATCTGTTCACTAAGAACATTATATGTCATCACCACATATACATTATTTTGTGATTGTATATTTCTACTCCAATATATATTTCTCACATCATTATAATTATTATTAGTAGAATTATAATACTCATGAATTTTGTCCAAGGCCTCAAAAATATTAAACAATGAATACTCTCTTCTCAACAACATATTACAGGTAGATAAAAGTGCCTTGGACAAGTCTTTTTTATTATTACAAATTCTATGTAATAGTAAAAGTTCTGTTGGGTCAGTATAGGAGGTACCATTGTGCAGTAGCTCAGACCTAATCTGGGTACTGCCATGGAGGTTCTTTATATAACTATAGAAGTCCTAGTGGTTGTCTTTACTATCTGCTGCAACTTTGTTTTCATAGCTAGCTTTAGAGGATTTGATGAGGGATCTCAACTTTTTGTTAAGGCTAAGGGATTTTTTCACAGTCTTGGGAATTCACCTTATTCCGCAACAGTTTCCTCCTCCTGTTGTAGATTTTGTTTATGGCAGGGGACCACCAGATTGGCTTGCTTTCTTTGGAAAAGAGCATCTTGGTTCTACTGGGGCTGGCGAGATCCATGCATTTGCATAAGTGTTCGTACAGTGCATTTGTGTATGATTCAATGGTAATGCAACTATTCTCCATTTGTATGGGTGCCGTGAAGTTAGCCACCTCTGTTCTTAGGAGCACAAAGTTAGCTTTGGAAAAGTTTTTCATGGTGGTTATCTTTGCCGGGGGGGGGGGGGGGAGACAAGGATGTCCACAGTGATTAGTTTGTGGTCAGATCTAACCAGGCAGTTGAGTATTGGTGTAGAGCAATGGTCGCCCATGTTAGTAATGACCAGGTCATGGATGTTGCTGCCTCTAGTGGGGGTAAGAACGAGCTGGTCCAAGGCACTGGAATTAATGAATTCCAGGAAACGTTGGGCAAATGTATTGGTAAATGAGTAGTTTTCCCCAGTTAATGGAGGGGTAGTTGAAGTCACCCACTATGACTGTGTTAGGTTGGACCCTAATATTCTCCAGGGTGGTTAGGGACATGGAGTGGTTGTCTAGGGACATGGTTGGGAACCTATAACAGGCTACAACCTGAATCGCTGTCTTACCCAGTGTTAGCTGCACCTGAAGGCTCTCTGATGCATTATTGTCAGGCTACCAGTCTGGAGGTGTGCACATCCTTTATGAATATGGAAACACCACCACCTGTGGAGCTTCGGTCCAAGTTCTGGGGCCGAAAGGTGTGAAATGAGTTATAGCCTGTTAGTGCAGGGGTGCTTTCTGCTGCCTTGAACCAGGTCTATGTAACAGCACAAATGTCGATGTTCTCCATTTTAAGGAGTGCTTTGAATTTAGACTACTAGCATTTAGCAGCATGAGCTGTAATTTTTGTTTGGTTGAAATTTTCATGTCAGTAGTTTTAACATCAGCACTTTCCAAAAAATGTCATTATAGGGGAGGCAAGAGCCTTTTCCAGAAGCCAGAAGCCCAGGTGAGACAATTGCAGGCCATCTCTGGAAAAGCACCGTGGTCTGTCAATCAGGTATTGGATTCACCTAGAAAGACACCAGAAAATAAGCCAATTCTTAAAGTAAGTCAATTTTCTGTTTGTTTTGAGGCATCATTCTGAGTGAAGGCAGAATGCTGCTTAAGGCTAGGACATACCTGCCTGGGACACAATCAGCAAGCTCAATCTGGTTTCGCTTAATACAGTCCAGAGAGGTAAGTCTCAAATCATTCAGACCAACATGGACTATGAAAGAGTCCTAGCAGTACCCGCTGTTGAGAGACTTGAGTTCATGTATGATATGGTAGGTTCTGGAACCTGACACAAAACTAACTGTGACTTTCTCCTTATCCAGCGTGGTGAGAGGCACAGATGTGTGTCTGACAATGGAGTCTCCCATGACTAATATGTCTGGTTTATGGTGAATCCTCAGTGGTTGTGAGGCACAGGTATGTGGATTGTGAGTGGTATGTGGTGTGGGGTGTTGTGGAGATCGCTTGTATTTTTGCCCTGGAGGTCGTCTTTGTTTGGGTATGTGTATTGCATAGGTGTGGGTGGTGTTATATTAATTTTATATATTTACATAATTTGGTGTGTGGGCAAAGGTAGTGACCGATTCATTTGGTAGGTTCTATCACTGCGTGACGATTTGGACTGCCAGTAGTATGGTGAGTGCTTGGGTTCACATCCAGAGAGCTTGCTGCAACAAGTGATGGCAATCTTGGGGTTAGGTTATCAATACCTGGGTTGCCCTTGGATGTTGCTGCATTGTAAGGAGAGGTTAGCAGAGGAACACGGCTACTGTGCTTTTATGAACGATGTAATTTTTTTTTTTAGAATCATAGATTGAACTCTGTTGCAAATGTGTTTGAGAAGGGTTTGGGAAACAGCCGTAGTATACTGGTATACTGTGCAAGTGTCTCTGTGTGCATTTACGAAGCTGATGGGTTTAGGGGAAAACTGGGTCTGAGACGGACTGGCATGTAACATTTGGGTGCAGCATTTAGAATTTATTCAATGGGCTTGCTTCAACACATGGTGGGTGCCTAAAGTAGACATCAGCAGCAGCTAGGGTCACCCATAGTTGTTTCTTCATCGCTTTGCGGAGAGGTGAGAAAAGGCAACAGAGTTGAATGGCACACTGTGGTTATCTGTCTTTAGCATTCTGTGCTACAAAACAAGACTGATAAAGTTTAGTTGGGGCAATGGTAGCCCAGTTAGGTAAACAGAGGGGGATATTGCACTGTGCTTGCTCCAACTGAATGTAGCTGCACTGAGCCTGAGGCATCAGGCCAGTGATTGCCCATACATTTTACATCACTATTTTAAGACGAGTTGGGTCACTATTTTAAGATAAGTTGGGGAAATTGTGTGAAGTTACTGTTAGATTGCCAGTCTGCCTTTGTGAATGTGTGTGTGTGTGTAGTACATATTGTAAATTGAGTTAAACACATCAGAGCAACACTTGACAGCTTGTTGAAGGCAAGTATGGTGTCAGTGGAGTATGCTTACTGTGACAAAGGTTTATTGTCCTGAGCTAATAGAAGCAACAGTCCAGTGTAGCTGTTTCATTGCTGCTTTTTGGAAAAGTTGGCAAGGCAGCATGCTCTGCTGGTAGTGTGTGTGTGTGAGAGTTTGTGTGCGCGCGAGAGTGAGAGAGAGCGAGGTAATGCTGAACAATGAAGCTTGAGCTGCACTGGCAACAACCCTGTTTAGGGATGACATGATATCAGTGCAGTGGGCTTGCTGCAACAACTATTGGGTGGCCTGAACTGACAAACTGCAGATTGGGCGGCCCACAGTTGTTGCAGCACTGTTTTGTGGAGAGGTGGGCAATGCCGCATGGTTCACCAGTACATTTTGTCTGTGTGTTTAGAATGGGATGTGTCAGAGAGAATGACGTAGCATGGCATGGATGAGACCAACCCTCTTAAATGGAGTGACTCTGACGTGCCTAGAGCTGACATCACCAGCTTATGTGTAGTCAGTGTCTTCTGAAGAGATGGAAAAAGCAGCATGGTTCATCAGTATATAAGTTTAGCATGGGTGGTGTGAAAGAGTGATATAGCCTGGCAGGGCTGACAGGAAATCGCTTATTGGAAACCCTGGAGTCAGTGCATTCCACTTGCACCAGCTAATACTACAAGGCCGTTTGCCTGGCGTCATTTGCAGAGACTCGTACAGGATGTAAAAATCCCATTTAAAATCACCTCTGGAGTCTCCCAGCACTGGAAAGTTTATCAAAAAAGTGATGACAGGGAAGCTCTCTGAGTTGCAACCTCTCTGTCCAGATTTTCCAAAGGTTATTTTGCTCCTTTTTCCCACTGCCATTAACCAAACAAACCATCTCAGCAATATGCTGGTAAGAAGACATTAAGAAAGAGTAGTGTGGAGGTTTCAGAATGGATGGCATGGAGCCCTGACAATCAATGGAGAGTCAATGATGTCAGGATGGGTATGTAAGGGGCATTGTGTCACTTGCTTCCATGTCACTCTATAAGAGTCAGATTCTCTGTTTCTGGCTTTTTGGAAATGGGTTGTTTCAGACAACTTCTTTGAAAGTGACTCAGTGGTAAGAGATCAGTCCTGTACAGTACAGTATTCCATATTCTGGGACCTAACTCCTGTGTTCCCTACTGTCCTGAAATACATGCATCCTTGGCAGTGGGTTATATGAATACTTCTCTTTACCCATCCTGGGAAAAAAGCCAAAAAAGAAAGTGCCTAGAGATGAGTTTTGAATGTTAACACAATGTCACGTCATTGTGGAAAAAACATGGCTGTTATCTACGGCAGTGGAAGAGAATGTATAGTGTGTGTGTGCATATGAGTGCATATATATATATATATATATATATATAATATAGACCTACACACACACACACACGTGTGTGTGTGTATATTTATCTATATATATATCTGTATATATATTTGTGTATATATATATATATATATATATATATATATATATATATATATAGAGAGAGAGAGAGAGACACACACACGCATTATATGTATATGTGTGTGTTTGTGTGTGTATATTTATCTATATATATATGTGTGTGTGTATATATATATATATATATATATAGATATATATATATATATATATATATATATATATAGATATATATATATATATATATATATATATATAGAGAGAGAGAGAGGGAGAGAGAGAGAGAGAGAGACACACGCGTTATATGTATATATGTGTGTGTGTGCATATATATAATATATATATATATATATATATATATATATATATATATATATATATATATATATATATGCATACACATACATAAAAAAATAAGTGTGTATATTACAGTGTTGTACATATTTGGAGTGACAGTGGAATTTGGTGACCGATTCATTTGGTAGGTTGTATCAGTGAGGGATGATTCAAAGTTGGACTGCCCACAGCATGGTGACTGAATGGTTTTGTTCACCTCCATTAGGCTGGCTGCAATCTTGAGGTTAGTTCATCAAAAGCTGGGTTGGCCATGGATGTCACTGTATTGTGAGGATAGGTTGGCTGCAGAACATGGGTACTGTGCTTTTATGGAAGATGTGATGGCTTTTATAGAATTATAGATGGAATTATTTGTTGCTAATGTGTTTGACAAGGGTTGGGACACAGCTGTAGTATACTTGCAAATTGTGCAAGTGTGAATGCAATACACATCCAAAGGAACAACTCCAAAAGACACAAAACCCACTAAGAAAGGAAGACCACTCCAAAGGACAAAATTGGTTCTTTTATTAACACACTTCACAGTTCTGGTGCCTCGGCACACATGTGGCGTGATTTATGTGATACGTTGTGGGTGTCATTCCATATGCTGGTATGTTGGACAGATTACCATGAAGGTTAAAGTCCGGATTCTGGAACACTAAGAAGATATTAGGAGGCAGAAGTTAGGAAGCACAGTAGCTAGCCATTTCTTGTCCAAACACAAGGGTTCACACAGTAGTTTGTTCTTCACTGTTCTAGCACGACATAATGGGAGTTTTTAAAAGAGAATTAAATAGACTTGAGAGCAGGATGACAATTAATTATCTTACAGTTTTCCTAATGGAATGAATTTAAAGAATAATTTGACTGTTTATAAATAAACCAACGTACCAAAAACACGCGCGTGAGACTGTGGTGCACGGTCCTGAATAAATGAATGATTAAACCAAACGGACCAGCACTCCAGCAGAAGAGATTTAGTATATAACTTTTATTAGGTAGCCAAAAAACTACCTAAACAAACTGTTACATACAGACTGGTTTCAGCATAAAAGCCTTTATCAATGTCATATTTATTTACTTAATATACATCTGTTAACCAGCTTCCCATTTTGAGACCCCTTAAATACCTTATTCAAAATGGTACAGTCCAACCATTGGTTCATTCATCAAATGTTTATAAATAAGAAATATATATACATTTTGAAATGTTGAAAAATATTTTAAGAAAAAAATGTTTCAAAAAATGTGTGCATAATCATGTTTACAATTTTGTATATGTGGCTAAGTGCAACTTCTCAAAGTCTATGAATTTTTTGTAAATTGGTTTCTTAATTGGTTAATTAATTGGTACTTGATATGTGTGTATATATAGTGATGGGATTGTATAAATGAGTATTCCAGGAGAAGGCGAAAGGCCGAGGTAACAGAACTGTTAAGTGTGTTAATAAAAGAACCAAATCTGTCCTTTGGAGTGGTCTTCCTTCCTTCCTTAGTGGATTTTGTGTCTTTTGGATATTGTTCAAGTATCTCTGTGTACATTTAGGAAGGTGTGTTTAGGGGACAGGTGGGTATGTGCTGGACTGGCACCTATTTGGGACAGCATCAAAATTCAGTTCAGTGGGCTTGCTTCAACACCTGGTGGGTGCCTGAACTGGACCATCAGTAGCAGCTAGGGTTGCCCAAGAACTGTTTCTTCATCAATTTGTGGAGATGGTTGCAAAAAGGCAACAGGGCTGAACGGCACACAGTTTTCTTAAGCCTTCCCTGCCATAAACAAAACTGATAAAGAATATTTGGCGCAATGGCAGTCCAGCTAGGGAAACAGAGGGAATATTGCAGTGTGCTTGGTCAAACTTACTTTGGCTGAACTGAGCTTAGAGGTATCGGACCAGTTATTGCCCATATTTTTTACATCACTATTTTAAGACAAGGTGGGGAAATACCTGTGTGTGTGTGTGTGTGTGTGTGTGTGTGTAACGTTGAACAATGTAGCTGAGCTGCATTGGCAGCAACCCTGTTTAGGGATGACATGATGTCAGTGCAGTGGGCTTGCTGCAACAACTGTTAGGTGCCTTGAAATACAACAGACGCAGACTGGGTGCCAAACAGCTGTTGCAACCCTATCTTGTGAAGAGGTGGACAGTGCCACATGGTTCAGTGGTACTTTTTGTGTCTATGTGTATGTTTAGCATGGGTTGTGTCAAAGACTATGACGTAGCATGGCATGGAGTACACCAACCCTGTTAAAGATGCCCAAATTTGACATCACCAGCTTATGTGTAATCAGTGTCTTGCAAAGAGATGGGCAGAGCAGCAGGGTTCACCAGTATACAAGTTTAGCATGGGTGGTGTGAAAGAGAGTGATAGAGCATGGCAGGGCTGACAGGAAACCTCTTAGTGGAACCCTGGAGTCAGTGCTTTCTGCTTGCACCAGCTAATATACTGTGAGGTCGCTTGCTTCATTTTCAGAGAATCCTAGAGGATGTAAACATGGCATTTTAAAATCACCTTTGGAAATGGAATTGTGGTGTCAGCACTGGAAAGTTTATGAAAAATGTGACAAGAGGGTTCAGTTGATAGACAGGGAGGCTCTCTGACTTTCACCCTCTATGTCTATATTTTCCAAAGCTTAATTTGCTCCTTTGTCCAACAGCAACCAGAAAAAAGTGAACTAGCTGGCTCAACAACATGCTAGTAAGCAGACATTAAAGAATGGTGGAGATGTTTTAGACAGGAGCTCAGGAAACCCGCACAAGCAAAGGACAGGCTACAACTTTAGAATGACTATGTAAAGGGCATTCTACTACTACCCAACCCTGCCATTCGGTTGTACTTCCTTAAAGCGAGTTTGTCCATTTCTGTCTGTGTGGCAACGGTTTCACATAAATTGGTTCTGATACTGACTCAGTGTGAAGAGATCAGTCTTGTAGAGGGCATTATTCCACATACAGAGACTTAACACTGGACCTCCTGCCTGCCCTGCAACACAGTCTTCATTGGGAGGGGGTTACATGAATATTTCGTATCACCCAGTGGGGAATAAGCTTTAGTTCCATAATGTTTATGGAGACAAAAGAAGAGAAACCGCTTGGAGAACAGTTCTGGATGTTTAGTGTTGAACCACTTCACCCAGTGCAAGAGCCTATTATAACACTGTCTCTTACCCTGTTCTTCCCCATTTGAGGTTCCGAGTATGGTTCACATTATAAGAAAACAGCTACTGATAGTCTGATGGTACAAGAGGGTCCTGATCTCAGCTGTGATGTTTATCAATTCCATTATGCTAAAGTGCAAGCTGTCGGTACCTAGCAAGATGTTAAGGACTTAAGTGTCCATGTGTAAAAACATGGCTGTTATCTAGACCAGTGGAAGAGAGACTGGTTTGTAAAATAAGCATTATTTGATTATTGTTTATTTTTAGTGTATAAACTGGTTTCCCCTAGGGTTAGTTCTCATGCCTCATCTGATGGTATTGTTTGGATTGCTATAAATGTGGTAAGCTGTTGTCTGACAGAGTTCACATGAATATGCATAACACCTGCTACATCTTTTGTGGCTGAACAGTCAATTGTATGTATACTAAGGAGTCATGATGTCTGCATAGTGAATTGATCTCCTCAGCATGATACCTGTTAGCTCAGCTTGCCCCTTACTCTTATTACAGTCATACTCTGTTATTCATCTGGCTTCAGAAGTTGGTCAGTTGTAGATGCTACGACAGAGGAAAGGTGTCTTATCTGCATTTGTACTTTGAAGTTGCAGCTCAGTTGGTTAAAACTAATTATGTGCATGTTGCACCCTTTTCTTTTGATGAAGGAATGTCCCTTCCCTGTGGTACATATGAGACGATGTATGGGTATAATACCAGTAAGTGTTGTGAGCACATGAACTTTGTTGATGTTCCTGTGCATGCATGTATATATATATATATATATATATATATATATATATATATATATATATATATATATATATATATATGTGTGTGTGTGTGTGTGTGTGTGTATCATGTAGGTATATGACATTTATGTGTGTGTGTGTATTATATATATATATATATATATATATATATATATATATATATATATATATGTGTGTGTGTGTAATATATATGTATATATGTATATATATATATATATATATATATATATGTACATATATATGTGTGTATATATATATATATATATATATATATATATATATATATATATATATATATAAAATGTGTGTATGTGTGTGTCTGTGTATCTATCTATCTATATGTGTGTGTGTGTATGTATATATATATATATATATATATAAAAACACACTCTGGCTAGGCTTATAAATGCCCTAGGGCAGATAGCCTAGTATGAACCTATGAACCTATATATATATATATATATATATATATATATATATATATATATATATATATCTATACACACAGACACGCACATATATAGAGACGAACAAACTTTGTGACAAAAAAGCATTCAAAATGAAGAGAAAACACCGGGTCGACTTTGTTTACACCATTGGTGTTATGTTAGGTATCGCAAAGCATAGGTGGTACACACATGGTTGCTCTGTAGGCACACACCAGTGTCTGTTTCAGGTATACAAGAAGCACATGACCCTTGTATACACACGGCACTACAAGTTCCCCTCTGGATATCTGAAATAAATTATTTTATAATGAAGATGCACACAGCACCTCACAGGACCACTGGTCTCAGTATTATTGGTTAAGAACGGTGTTGGTAATTTAAATAAACAGCTCAAAATATTGTATTTAAACAATGCTAAAACGGTTGCTTTTAATAATGAAACATGTCTTTCTGAAGAAGTCTTGATAATAAAGTTTGTTCGTATTTAGTGAAATTTATCTTCGTTTTTAGTGCGGTTTTTAACGCACATAAATATAGATATATAGAGATGTAGATCTATGTCGATACATAGAGAGAGAGACAGAGGGAGATATATACAGATGTAGATGTGTGTATATACGTTTTTCAATGGCCCTCTTGATAACTTGCATGCAGTGTGACAGGAGATTAATGGATCTGTAACGCTTTCAATTGTGGATGTCCCATTTGTGGTATGGAGGCACAAGTATGCTTATTCTCTATGCATCTGTGATACACCTGTCTATCCACAATCCTATGAGGACCCTCAAGTCATTTCTACCCTGCTTCACCCAACATCTTTGTGATGTCTGCTGTGATCTCATCTGAGTCTGATGCTTTACACGACTTCTTTTTCCTTACTGTTCTTCCTACTTCTATAGTGGGCTGCTCTTTGTCTCTTTGTCTAGGCTGTTTCTGGGGCAGTACCGCTTCTCTGGAGTTAACTTATTTCAGCAACTGGTGGAAATGCGTTTTCCATCTGATTTGGATGTCCTGAGGACTAATGAGCCAGCTGATGCTTCCTTCGTTTTATAAATGGTGTCTAGCTAACTTTATCTTTCTGTGTCTGTCTTGGAATTGCAACCTGATGTAGTGTTTTTAAGCCACCTATGACTTCTCTTTCCAAAAGCTGTTACAAGGCCTCCAAAAGCCATTATGTTTGCTATTACAAGTTCCTTCATAGCTTGTGTGTTAGGCAAGCGGTAATCCCTCCTAGTCAGGTGGTTTGTATCAACCACGTTTTCCTTCTTTCTTTGGCAGACTTCAGGGACTGATGCATTCTACAGGTCAAACTCTGCCACATCAGTACATGACTCCTCACACATGCAATTTAGAGGTGCTGCTATTCTTTATTAAATACACCTATTCCCTCCTCAACTTAGTGTGGTGGAGCCCTGAGTATGTCCTTTAATTGTTGTAATGTCACTACAGTCAACTTCCAGTTCTTTAGCCTTGTCTGTAACCTTACAGCCGTCTGTCAACACTGCTCGCACCTGAGTGTGGCAACAGGTGGTTTACGCTGTGGGAGAACTATTTCACTGAGGATGGGTTGGAAATCATTGACTATACCCTCGTACCCTTTCCTTATTAGGGGAAGTCTACAAGAGTTGCTTATTGACCACTCTTGGATGGGTTGGAAATCATTGACTATACCCTCGTACCCTTTCCTTATTAGGGGAAGTCTACAAGAGTTGCTTATTGACCACTCTTGGATGTGAACTTGTGATGGTCTCTTTCTGAAAGATGTGTTAGCTCCTAGCAAGACATTTACCAGACAAACCTCAAATGGCCTGTTCCTTATTCTTTTTGGTCCACCCCATATGGACACAGGCAGTCCTCTTCTCCTGTTATGTCTGTCCCAATATGTGCATTGAAGTCACCCATTATCAATGGATGTTGTCCTGCTTTGTAAAGTACTTCCTGCAACTACTGTCTGAACGAACTCCTTTGATCAGTATCAAAATGCTGCTGTGGGTCATAGGCTGAGGTTATGAGCACTTCCCTGTTATTACACTGAAGTGTGATTGTCATGAGTCTGTCACTAATTGTGATGCTGTCGTCCACTGCCTTCTGATGACTTTTTCTCTCACCAACATTACACCACCATCTCAGGCCTGACCTCCTCCTGAGTAGTAGACTCTCTATCCCAAGAAAAGCAGCTTGGCTGCACTGCCCTTTCATCTTCTCCTCTGAATAGATCGGATGACCAGCCTGCACCTTACCATTAAGGTCATCCAGTTCGAAGATGCGTCCTGCAAGTGAATCAACATTGTGTAGCAATTCTCAATTCATGTGTAGCAGGTTCTTTGGTTTCTGTCCAGCTTTCACTGGCCAGAGGTATCCGAGGTAACCATTGCTGGACAACTAGAGGATGGCTGACCTTCATGGCAGGCAAAAAATCAATAAGGATCACATACACATTTTGTGGAGTGGACTCAAAGCTTAACATAATATTTTGTTGCTAGTGGATGAAGACCAAATGGACTAAGCAGTACAATTCATATTTAACCACTTTGTATATTTGTTGCCATCCTAACAAACATGAAGCATGTGATTGTGTAAATGGAGGAAAGTTCCTGAATTTATGCTGAGCAAAGAACATAAAATTGGGAGGTGAATAGTCGACACGTGAGACAGTCATTTCACCTACCCCAGTAGTACTCACCTGTCAGTAGAGATTAGAGATCTGCTGCAAGGTTGTTACACTGGAATTAATGGTCCTACAGTGGTATTGCAGAAAACTGGGGTTCCCAGTGGTGCTTCATATGTTGTGAGATATGCATTAGAAGTGATTATAATGGCTGAACACACATCAGTGCCTTCACTTTGTCAAATATGTTCTGATAGGTCAGGCATGTCGGTGTATTCAATTTCTGGAAGATGAGTTTCTCACCAAGTGTGCATACCAGTTAGATTATGTAGTGTTTTAAACTGTACCAGGAAGCCAGAAAGATAATGCTGTGCGATCTGCTGCTTGGAGTAAACTATTCCATTTACTGTGCTGCAGGATAATTCACAGTTGCATTTAAATGCCACAATATGGTGTTAAAAAGAGTCAGTATCACCATTTATGCCTGTCTTCCCATTTGCTGACATGCCTTTTTTGATGTGACTTGCAGAAGCAGTCTGCAGAGTATTCTAGTAAGGAAACAAGTAAATGATAGTAAGATGTTACATTGGAGTAATGACTGCACAAATATGGATGTAAAATTTTTTTACACTACACCCTGGTGTGCAGTCCATGTTGAAATGTAACAGTTTTGTGACACAGGTACCATTTGAATATTATCCCAGTATACCTTAACCATATATTACTCCTCTAACATCCCAAGTCTATTCTTGCTAGCCTCTTAACATTCTACATCTCTTACTTTCAGACTTACCTGCAGACTTTCACACTTCACTGATTGTCATCCTCGACAGTCTTCTCTCTCTGGTTCTTGTCTCTACCCACTCCGTTCGCCCTGCGGGCTCACTCCACTCCCCTACCCTGCCCCCAAATGCCACCCACCCCCACTGCTCCTATATTTATTCCTCTTAAACCACACCCCCATCACATCTGCTCCAATCTAGCAGATCACCTCATTAGCACTCCCAACCCTCCTTGTTACATCACACCTGTCATTACCTTACCTCTCATCCCTCCTTGTTACATCACCTCACCTGTTGATATATCTCCTTACTTGTTCACACTACCTTACCTCCCATTCTTCTTCCACTTTGCAATCCAATATAATGACTATCACCCATCCTACACCAAATACAACTATTATTCTTGGTCTCACTCTTTCCTCCTCTAACTACTGCCTATCTGCTAACCTCCTACGAACAACCATTATACCCCACCCTTCTCTTCCCCTCCAAACTCACTTTGACACCACTAATAGCTATCTCTCTAAACTTCATTAACATCACATCAAAATCCTGCTACCTACTAGCCAAATATCACAGACTAGCATGCATTAAGTATACCAATCTAAATATTAGAAAAATTACTTTATTATTGTAAGCTTAACCACACTAAAAAGAGAATATACCTCCACTCCTTACTAGATGGGGACATTCATCCTAATCCCGGCCCAAACAATACCCTTGCCACTGAAAAGCGCAACCCACACTAGTACCCAAGCCCATACCAAACCTTCTAACTCACTCTCTATAGCACATTTCAATATACTTAGCATTAACAATAAAATTGCCCACCTACATGCCCTCCTAGATGTCCACCTATTTGACATCCTTTATCTGAAACATGGCTAAAACCTACAGTGAAAGATAATGAAGTCACCCCACCTGGTTACAATATCCACAGACAGGACCGCACAGCCAAAAAGGGAGGAGGGGTAGCAATCCTTTATAAAGCAGAGCTACAAGTTAGCACTGTAAACCTTAGACCACCTTCAGACAATAGTGCTGAAATACTCATTACTAAATTTCAGGTCAACTCATGCAAACCCATATATATTATCTGTATCTATCTTCCTCCAGGAAATGACATTAATACCCCTGAAAATATCCTTAACTGGCTTTCTATTAATCTCCCACAAGAAACTATAGTCCTAGGAGACTAATATCGACTGGAAGTCCTGTAGTAATGCACACCCTACCACCCATATTAACCTATATGGCTTCTCACAAACTATTAACTCTCCCTACCAGAATTAATAAACCCAATAACAAAGAAAGTACCTTAGACTGGATTCTTACTAATACTCCTCATCAAACATACAAAGTGGGAACCCTCCCACATGACCTAAGTGACCACTCACTAACTTATATTATCAGACATAAAACCAACCTAACTTACCAAACCACTTTCAGGACAGTATGCACCAAAAAGCAATTTAACCCTGAACTTTTCCAAACAGAACTCAAGCAATGTAACTGGTCACCACTAAAATCCCTCCCACTAAATGAAGCAGTGGAATACTTCAATTCCACATTCTTATCCATCCTGGACCACCACGCCCCAACTTGCTCTGTTAAAAATAAAGCTAAACCTGCCCCTTGGTTCTCAAATGTTACTAGGCAAAAAATCCTTCTTAGAAACAAATCCTGGGCAAAATGACATACTACTAAGCATCCTACAGATCACCAAACCTTTAGACAACTTAGAAATAATACAAAAAAAAGCCATCCTGTTAGACAAAAAAAACCTTTTACCTCCAACTACAGCAAACCTACCAGAAGAAACCACAAAAGTTTTGGACTAGCATTAACAAACTACTATACCCAGGTCAAGCTATCACACCTAACCCACAAGGCTCTAACCCTGAGAATCCCACACATACTGCTAATACCTTCAATTCTTTCTTCACAGACGCCATCCAAACACTTGCTAGCCATCTATCTCCAGATACCTCAAATCTGCCTACTTCTACTACAAGCTCACCCCCATCATTTCAGTTACAACCAGTGTCTACTTCCTTTATTTGCTCCCTTCTCCAAAAATTAAAACCTACCACCCCCTCAGCTGACCAACTTCCAGCAGAATACCTGCAAAAAGGAGCTAAAGCCATAGCCTATCCCATTTCCATTCTGGTTAACAGAACCATAAGTTAAAGTACTATCCCATCTATCTGGAAAATTTCTCATATCATCCCACTACATAAAGGTGGGAACTCCAATGACTTTTCTAACTTTCTTCCTATAGCTCTACTAACTCCTCTAGCAAAAATAATGGAGAAATGCATCCATAAGCAACTACTTAACCATCTACTCCAAAACAACTTACTTGCCAACTGTCAACATGGATTTAGACCTTTCCACAGTACCACCTCTGCCCTGCTATCCTTCACAGAATCGTTAACAAAAACCGTAACAAAAATATTCTTTCCACTGCAGTCTTCAATGATATATCTAAAGCTTTTGATATGGTTAATCACCAGCTCCTTTTAAATATACTGAAATCCCTTTCACTCGAACCTCTAGCCATAAATTGGTTCAAATCTTACTTGGACAATTGACAGCAGGCTGTACTATGGCACAATAAACTATTTAATCACCTTCCTATTTCCCTTGGTGCTCCTTAGGGCTACATATTAAGCCCACTCCTATTTTCCATTTTTATTAATGATCTTCACTCAGCAATTCCACACGCCACCTGTATTCAATACGCAGACGACTCTACAATAATCTGTTCAGCCACTTCTCCAACTGAACTACAGTCCCTTACCAAAAAGCATTCAATACAGTAGAACAATGTTTTTTAAACTGCTGCCTCCTCCTAAACCCCCAAAAAACTAAACTTTTATTTTTCACTCCAACCCTAAAGTCCAGCCCAATAAATTTCACACTCATATCTAACATTGGCACTCTCATATCTCCCGACCCACCCCAATAAATTTCACACTCATATCTAATATTGGCACTCTCATATCTCCCGACCCAACCACTAAACTCCTAGGAATAACAATAGATAACGACCTTAACTTCGATACTCATATAAACAGTGCAATAAAATCAGTCAACAAAAAATTGGGATCCCTCTATAGAATCAAACCCTTTCTTACACCAATAGCTAGGACCGCTATAGCCAGAACTCACTTAATCTCCACTCTACTCTATGCTTCACCTATATACACTAATCTTTCTAAAAACAACCTCAACAAACTGGCAATCTCCTATAATAATATTGCTAGATTTGCCACTGGCTCTCCTTTTAGAACTCATCACTTTCTTAATCTAAAGCAACTAGGATGGCTAGAGTTTCTAAACCAGCTTCAATTTCACCAGCTTGCTATAGCCCATAAGACTCTGTATCAAACCCACCAATACTCACTAGCCTCATTACCCCTTACAACAATCTTAAGAATTTACACTCCTCAAACAAACTGTTGATCAATACTTGCAGATCCAACAACTTGGCAGGAGACTCTCTGTTCTCGAATACTGTTGGAAAGCACTGGAATGTACTACCCACTGAACTCGTAACTCTGTCTTCACTAACACTTTTTAAACAGAATCTAAAACAATTTCTAAATACACACTGGTTATGCTCCTGTACTAACCATGACTAACTTTCTTCCTTTACGCTAATGAATACTCTTCACCTTTATAGACTTATCCTTAAAGAACCAATAGACCATGTTATTGCAACTTACATATATGTATATATGTATCTTACCGATGTACCTTACCGATCGTACAGATGTACCTTAATCTGTGCTGCACAAAACATTCCCACCCTCCTGCAAACTCAACTAGCATTCTCTGATGTTGAAAACTACCTTACCAAAGCCCAACTTATCCTCAATCCAAAGAAAACTCAGCTTATGATTATAACCAGTTCTAACAAAAACACTAACAGTCAATTCACTATCTACTCCACAAATGCTACTCCAATTGCTCCAGTGCCACAGGCTAAGCTATTGGGAATAACCACAGACTCCCACCTAAAATTTGATAGTCATCTGAACTTAACTATTAAAAAAGTACATGCCAAACTGGGGTCACTCTACCGTATCAAACCATTTCTTACCAACAACACAAGATCAGCCATTGCTCGCTCCCAACTTCTATCCACCCTACTCTATGCATCTCCCATTCTGACTAATCTCAACAAAACTGAACTAAGCAAAATGGAAGCTTGCTATAACAGAATTGCCCGTTTTGCTGCAAATTGCTCGTATAGAACTCGTCATTATACCGCTTTCAGACAGCTCCACTGGCTTGAACTGCCCAACCTCCTAACCTACAATCAGCTCTGCCTCTGTCATTCTATCTATTACCTCCCCAATAAGTGTCCTGCCCTCAAAAACCTAGTACATCACTCAGCCAAAAGGCCTCTTAGATCATCAAGCAAACTACTACTAGAAGTCACCAACAGCTACAACAGCTTTGGAGATGCACTACATAGTAGTTCGGTGGCTAAAAAATGGAACTCTGTCCCTATTAGCATTCAAAACACATCATCCAAAGCCTCCTTTAAAGACCTCATCAGGCAACATCTCAAGCAAAGTTGGCAGTGCCATGATTGCTCCCCAGGCTAGTGAAAGCAGAGAACATATGCATACTAAATCTAGAGCAATTTATAATAGTTTTTCAATCTTACTCACAAACACTGGCTAATCTACAATGTATGTACTGTACCTGTGTACTATGTATGTATTCTACCTACATTCCAAAGTTCAACTGTACACCACAAATCTATTACTTACCTTTATTTTTAAAATTAATATCTTTTTTGATTGTTCTCTCCACTGTAACCGTTTGTGCCGCATGCCACTGTAAAAACATGTCTCTTGTAATTTGTGTGTATACTGATTATGTCTAAATAACTAAATGTGTCTGTAATTTTTTCTTTGTGGAGCTTTTCTCCCCGGGCCTCTGCTGAAAAAGGGCCTTTTCGGCTCAGTCAGACACCCCCGGTTAACAAATGTAAAATAAATAAATAAAATAAAATAAATAAATAAAATAAATATAGTAACATCTCTCTTGTACATTACCTTTTACTGTTTGTGTTATGCTCATGATGAGTATTGTATTTTTTATTAACAATAGCTGTTTCTTAAGCTTGGACTGTTGCAACTTTCTATACTGTATTTTGTGTGTGTCTTGGAGGTTTTCTCCCCGGGCCTCTACTGAAAATGGACATGTATCCAGTTTGACTAGCCCTGTCAACAAATGTAAAATAAATAAAAATAAATAAAATAAATAAATTAACTTGTATCTTCAGTTTAAAAACAAGTTTCCTCTGTGGTCCTTCTCTAGCCTCATCTGATGCTATTGTTAGGATTCCATGTGCAAATGATAAGCCATTGTCTGTGACTTAGGGTTCACATGCATATGCATCACACCTCCCTCTTCTGTTGCTGAACAGTGAATTGCAGTTAATCCGAGGAGTGGTGATGTAGGCATAATGGAATCATCTCTCAGCATGATACCGGTTAGCTGAGCTTGTCCCTTGATGTACCGAAAGGCAAGCCATTGTTATTCATCTGGCTTCACAAGTTATGCACTTGTTGATGCAAACATAACTGAAAGGTGTCTTATCTACATGATTGCTCATTTCTAACTTTATAGAAGCTTTTATTATGTTAGTCTTTAAGCAGTGTTGAGACCATGGGCAGTATGTACATTATCTGGCTTGCCTGTACTTTGATGTTACAGAGCAGCTGTTCAACACCCAAAGTTTTAGCTTTGCACCCTTTTGTTTTTTCTGAAGCCATAGCCAATACCTCTGGTACATGTGAGTAGACGTTTATGTATAATTCTAATAATTGCTGTCCTCACATTTGTTTCATCGTTTACAGCTTAATGGCTTTTTATGCTTGATCCTTGCTGTAAGAAGTATATGTTTATAGAAATGCAACAGTTACAGGTACAAAAAACATGACTGACTGTAGTATGAAACACATTGTTAGTGGTAGTTTGATGTATCTCGCTTGTTGAGGACATGTGTGAAATTTTGGATATCAGTGAATAGAGAAACTTGTACTGACAGCTTGCAATGGACAACAGTTGACACTGAGGACTAACAGTATGCACACTGTTCACAACAGTAGGAGTAGGCACTGCATAGCATGAAGGAAATAATTTAATTTTAATTAAAAAAAAATGAATATGAGCAGACAATAGCAGTAGTACACAGAAATATAAGGAGAACTCAGTGGTATGCATAAGGGAAAATGAAGCCAAGGACTACTGAAATTCTATGCAAGGCAAATATCTATATTCTTTGCGTTGAGTTTTTTTTTTTTTTTGCAGACACAGCCTAATCTGTCAGTGGGCAAGATTAATTGTAATCAGTGTATGTTACAAGCATGTGTAAAGGAATACTTACACTCCTTTATATGAAGGATTGTAGCATGATTTACTGTAAAAGTGCTATACAAGATGATAGAAATAAGAGAGATGAGGGAACACTTTTACTAACACACCAGGCAGACAGCAAGCATAATCTGTTTGATGTGCATTGTTATGCAAAGCTGACTAAATAGCTGAACCTTGCAGGGCAGGAAATGTGATACTCTTGCTAGCAGGGGGTTGGGATATAGGAGTAGTAACTGAAGAAGAAACGGAGGCATATCAAAGTTAAATGCCTGAAAAAAGGCTGACATCTCAGCAAAGAGCTGCTATTTTTCTGGAAGCTTTTTTCAGCAGCAGCAAACACATTTGTAAGAGGCACTGCATGACACTGAATTATACTTTTACTGAGGCCTCTGAAAAATAGCTTCTCATCTCTGTTCTTCCATTCTAAGTGAATGGAACAGTAATGTGACAGTACAGCTATGGGCACTAAAATCTCAAATACAGTGGACTTGCAGTGTATTATGGGCTAGATTTTTCTTTAGAACAAAACTAATTCTCATCGGGATGTCTGCCCCGAGGAGGGCAATCAGGGGTACAAACAGAATAAAATTAATACTTACTACTTCAATCTGGTACATACAGGTTTGCAATGAGCCAAACTTAAGGAAAAGTGAAAAAAAAAATATTTTTTAATTATTTTCCTGTTGTGGTCCTTTAGTTATATCAGAATAAAATACTGACATTTGTTACACACTTAATACCTTTTAAGTTCATTAATTTATCCCTATCATAAGTTTCATTTAATGGAAATAATGCACCAGAACAATTCTTAATAAGCTGAAACAAGTCATGCAAATGCTTACAACTTCCTTTATTTTAACTACGATACATAAAATATGCAGGTGCTCCCTTTTCAGGGATTCAATCGTGCTTGCTTATCTTTGTTCCCATTGTTTTCTCTCTCTTTTTTGTTAAGACTTACCCTAACAGATCCTGGCAGTTCAGAGGAAAGAGAAATAACTATATAAATACACACACCATTAAGGGAGGGAAGGGTAGGAATTCTGTCATCATGCAGTGACAGAGGAGAGGTTTGATCAGCCTTTACCCACAGCACCCCCTTGCCTTCACTGCATCACAAGCTCAAAAGTTACAGCTCTAGCACTGCAACTGGAATAATTGTGCCCAGAACTGACCACTCTTTTGAACTCTTTGAGGGGTACTTTCACACAGTCACAATTATGTTTCAACATTCTGTAGACTCATAGAATTAAATTAAATCTACTTTTAACTTTTCTCTTTCTCTGCAGGCATATCACACAACACAGACATCAGTCGTACATTAAAGAAGCACAAAACAAACAGTCATGCCTCTTACCTTTTTTCGTCCTGAGGGTACTGCCCTCAACACAAGATGCCTCCTTGTGTTAAATTCTCTTTTTTTAATATATATATATATATATATATATATATATATATATATATATATACATACATATATTTATATATATATATATCCGCCCATTATAACCATGAGTGTACCGCCCTCAATACAAGGCACCTCCTTGTGTTATATTACTTTTACATACAACAAATAAACAAAGTTCTGTCATTGCACAAGGCAGCAAACACCACATACCGAACAAGCAAATCAGTTATTCAACAAATAGGAACCTCATATACTTAAAAAGCAAAGTCAGTCATGATTCAACAAAACAGTACTTAAAAGCAAGGTCAGTCATTGAACAAAACAGGACATATGATGTACATAAAAGCAGTCAGTCGTTTAAAAAAATAAACACATTTCCACTATTAGAACTGTAGTTTTCTAAAAGAGAGTAAAGAAAGAAAGAAAAACATTTTTTCCCAAAGCCATTTTACCATCTCTAGCCTATATGTTTTCACACCCTGAATAGTTAAGTGTCTGATCTCTGACCATTTCATACAAAACAGTGTGGAATTCACAGAAAACTTTCTGTTCTGGGCCATTATAATTTATTCCACAGTGTTCCGTAGCAAGATCAAAGTTCAGATTGCAAGCATGGCACCAAAATGTTAAAGTGCAGTTTAAAATATATATAAATAACATTAATTACCTTTTAGTCTTGAGTCAAGAATAACTCTTCAGAATGTGTAAAACATTTTCTTTTTATTTAAAACCACATACGTCAGTGCTGGGAGACTATCTTCATAGCAACTGGTAAATCAGTCTCACCAAGCAGTAAAAATACACAGGTTTTATTTTCTTATCAGTATCATGCATGCAGAAATACTGACAATGACAAACAGGACCCCTGCAAACCCACGTGCTTCTCGCTTAGTGCTGCATGTGAACAATCAAGTTTTTAGTAACAATAATGTTTTAGAAAAACACAAGCTATCTGGCTTGTTTAGTCTTGTTTTCTGACCTTGAATATTACATTTCAAGTAACATTCTAACCCCCCCCCCCAACATTCCTTATAACTAACCATCCAAGTGGGGGAAGGTCAGAGCTTACATACAGTGTGTTCTTTCTTACTTTCAGAAACCAGTCTTTATAACATCCCTTAACCCCTTCAGCACTTTCTTTACCTTCAGTCATCGGTTAATACACTTGCGGCTTGATATTATAATGCAGTTGTTAAACACTTAGAACTATAATAAGTATTTGTGGTTTGCATAACAAAGCAACTATACTACATATTTTAACATGAACAAATATTAAATTCATCAAACATATTTTTGAAGAAATTATAAGGTAATATGCATTTTGTGTAAAATAATCATGAGATGAAGTTTTCTCTTAAAAAAAACATATATATATATGTATATCTATAACTTGCTCTTAATATCACAGCAGCATGTGCAATAAACTGACACTCATGCCTGGTTAACACACACTAATCCAGACATCCTTGCTATTACAGAGACTTGGCTAAAACCAAAAATAAAAATTACTGAAATTCTTCCCCCTGGTTACAGCCTTATCAGAGAAAACAGGACACATTAAAAAAGGTGGTGGAATAGCCCTAATTTTCCCTAACAACTTGATGGTTTCCCGATACTCAAATGCTATAACTAAATTCTGCACAGCTGAAATCTTTATAACATTTCTAAAACTTAACTCATCTAAGAACATATGCATAGTTATTTTATACACCGCTCCTAGACAAAACATTCCAATCCTAGAAAATATTCTAGCCTAAACATCTAAAACAATACCAGACAAAACCATTATCCTAGGGGATGTTAACACTGACTGGCAGACACTAACCTTACACCACCCAACAAACAATATAAATTGCAGTGGTTTTACTTAACTTATAAATACACCTATCAAATATAGCAAAAATAACATCCAGCACTCCACCCTGGACTGGATACTAGTCTCAAACCCTTCTAACTTTACATCCTGTTAGCACACTCCCAAACTCCTTAATTGACCACCTACCCAGCCTATACTCACAGAACTATCACTCAACTCAGAAAGCAATACTCGTTAAAAACTATAAGCAACCAATAAAAATTCAGCAAAGAGGTATTTACTGAATCTCTAAAAGCTATAGACTGGTCTATCCTAAAAAGTCTTCCCCTTAATGATACAGTTGAAAATTTCAACAGCACCTTCCTAAGCATTACCTCCCTAGCCCCTCAGAGTACAAAAAGAATAAATCAATAACCATGCCCCATGGCTCACCAAATCATGTAAGACTCTAATGAAAGACAGGGACAAAGCATGGACTGCCTGGCTAAAGAAAATGAACAACAGATCTTCAGTTATGCAGACAACTCTGAAATCAAACAAAGCCAAATACTGCATGATAAAAAAATCATACTACTCTTACATTCAAGATAACCACAAAACCAACCGTAAGAAAGTCTGGTCCTCTGTAATGTCACTATTCAACCTAGGAAATAATAATAATCCCAATCCATACCCCAATATACTACCTCTTCAAACCACCACCAAAATCAACACATACTTTCTAGAGTCCATATCCAACCTAAATGTAATCCCCACTCATCCACCCCAACTCACTGCTTTTACTAGTACACCCAATGCTAACTTCTACACACACACACACGCACACACACACAAAATCAAACCCTAACTGAATCAAAATACAAACCATTCTCAGCTTACTTTTCAGCCCATCCATTTATCTCAAATAAAAAAAAATACTACATAAACTGAAACGTTGCTTAACCTTAGTAGACCAGCTCCCACCAGAATACCTAAAGCTTGACAAAGAGGGAATAGCATTCCCTGTTAGCATCTTAATTAACAGATCCATAGCTGAATCACATGTCCCTAGCCTATGGAAAATATCACACATTATCCCTTTACATAAGGGAGGCAACTCCACTGACATCACAAGCTTTCATCCTATTTCAATCTCATCTCCCCATCTCTAAAATTCCAGAAAAATGTGAGCACCTACAACTTCTCCACCATCTTACACACAACCTACTTTCCCACAGGCAACATACCTTTAGACCTGCACACAGTACTTCTACATCCTTATCATCTTTCATGGATTCTGCCAACAAAGCTTGTGACACTGAAAAACTAGTATCTGTACTATTTCTAGATTTGTCAAAAGCATTTGACATGTTATCCCACTCCAAACTTAAGAAATTTCTAGCACTGGTCAAACCACCTCCTCCTCCTCACTTTAGTGGTTTTCTAGCTACCTAGCTGACAGCAAGCAGTAAAATGGCAGGGCTCCATCTCCCCATATCACATCACCCCCACAAGTGTAGCTCAAAGAACCATCCTTGGCCCATTACTATTTAATGCCTTCATCAATAACTTACATACATCCTCCTGTGAAGGCACTCTAATCCAATATCCAGATGACTCCACTATTATCTGTGTATCAAACCCATTAACTCACCTACAGCACATAACACAACAAGCTTTCTCTTCCATGGAAACATGGCTCTCCAATCCTGAACTCATACTTAACCAAAAAAAAAAAGCTCCATCTCTTCACCCACAAACTCCAAAGCTCCAACAAACCAAACTTCAAGATCTTTTCAACCAACAATACTGCAATTAGCATACCAAACTACTAGGTATCACAACTGATGATAATCTCAAGTTTGACCAACACATATAAAACGGTATACAAAAAAAAAATAGGCATGCTATACAGGAATAAAAACTTTCTAACAACATCTACCAAAATTGCCCTGGACAAAACCTACCTCTTGCCCTCATAGTTGGATGGGGCCCCAATTCTAACTAACTTACAGACCTCCCTAAGAAAAAAAACCCAGAAAACAGCTATAACAAAATTGCCAAATCTGGCATATACACAACCCCTCTAACTCATCACTGTAAAACCCTACATTTCCTAAGAGGGCTTGAACTCCCCCTCCACCTCTAATATGTACAACTTACTACAGTATATAAAATCATCCACAACCCACTACCTTGTCCTGCTCTTCGTCCATTAATCAACTTTTAAATCTCAAACATATCGGACCTAAAGACAAACATCTCCTCACAACTTATACAACTAACAAAATCCCAAAGCCTTTACTCCTGCTCTGTGGCAAAAGTATGGAATTCCTTTCCTTTAATTATCAAAACTGCTACTAACCTGTACCCCTTTCAAAAGCTTGGATTTGCTCCTGTATGAGCCCAGGCTGAGGTACTCATACCTTTTTTTACCTATACTCTCTCTATCCCCACTGCTAACTTACACTTACTCCGCATGAGGTTAAACTTGTAATTTTTCCATAGCTATTTCTATTATCCTCTCTATCACACCCTATCCTTCTCTATTTGCACTACACTGCTTCTTCACCAATATAATCTGTTACCATATTTCTTGACCTCTAGAGTATTCGTAATCATTATGATAATTATCTATTATGTAAATAATGCAGCATCTTTCTAGTATCAGGGTTTTCATATAATTTATGCTTGAACACTAGGACTTTATTATGTCTGTTGAGTTTTTATTCTGACGAATTAATGTGTAGCTTTTCAAATTTTGTGCTTTAATGTTACGACTTTATTATGCTTCTCTAATTTTTCATTCTGTTAACCATATGTATATCTGGAGCTTTTCTCCCCAGACCTCCTCTAAAAATGGGTACTTCAAAATCCAGGTGGACCTTCCTGGCAAACAAATGCCAAATAAATAAATTCCAATAAATTAGCTAAATATATATATATATATATATATATATATATATATATATATATATATATACACACACACACACACAGGAAGTAGCGAGTATAATATGGCAGCCTTGAAGGAGGAGCTATTCAAGTTGGAGAATGATCTACATAATTTTAAGTGCCGACAATCACAAAGACTGTATTTTGAGGCTTGTTTAGAGTTGAATATTGTTCCACGTGGTCTACAGGTATTAAATATGCCCACCTATGGGACTTTGTATAAAGATCTACTCTTCAAATGGCAACAAATTAATATTGACACTAGTTGTAGTTATATGCAACTACTTATTGACTATTTTAAGCCTGAAGAGGCTGACTTATCACTGAATGCCTATCGGATGCCGAAAGAACTGTGTGTGAAACATCCACAGTCTATTGTAGATTTAAAACTTGATTCTGTCATTGAGACAGTCAGTGCTTATGAATGGCAACTTATCAGTTACAAGAAGAAAAAAATACATTGGGACTTGCAGGACTTTGCTAATGGGCGGGTCTTTGCTTGGCCCAGAGAATGTAGCAACAATGATGAAGTTAATAGTGGCAATCAACGAACTGTCAATCTGACCGTTGTACAAGCTCCTGTCGAGCCGATGGTCCAATCAGCTGCTGTACCCACTACCTCGGTCACGGAGTTTATGGGCGAGATGGATGTGAAACGCCTCTTTCTAATTCGTCTGAGAGCAGCGTGGGGGTTGCTAATGTACAGGTTGAAAGAGGAGCACACAGCAAGCATGGCGGCTATGAAATTTGTATTACAAACTTATAAACTGACGAGAGAAGTGCATCAGTTTAAATGCTTAATCTACTACGAGTTTAACTACACTATCCTATTCGACAGGTGCATTTTCGCGACCGTTTGCAAAGCAGGGGTCGGATGAAGCGGAAAGCATCGTTGGAACAGCCCATGACCATAAAGAGGATGTGGCAAAAAGGGAACAAATGTTAATATGGAATATATCTCACTGGGTGTTGACAGACAATGAGAGTAGGGTCCTGGACAAAGGTATGTCCTTTATTCCAGCAAGTAAAATGACTATTACAGACAATATTCTGGAATTAAAAACATTTAAACGAAGTTTAATGCTTAAAATGCAGTTTGGCAATGCTAATGGTAATGACTTTCCTTTAAATAGTTTTACAGAACCTAGTGACTATATTCCTGTTAATAATGCAGCAGCTGAAACCTTTGAAAAAGCCTGTGCAAGGGAGATATATAATATACATGATGGGAATGCTTCTGATAAATGTTTTAATAATTTGAGTACGGAAGAAGGGGCAGCTTTGGATTTTTTGTGCCATGATGCCTCTATTTCAATTAGACCAGCAGATAAAGGAGGACCACTGGTCATTATGGACTATAATTATTATAGAGATGCCATGTTTAATATGTTAAATGATGACAAGTTTTATCGAAAAGTTGATTATCAACAGGTACAGAAGTGTAATATGTCTATCTACAATGCTTTATTTGAATGTTTACAGTGCCGCATTATTAGTCTAGATTTGTTTAAGTATTGTACTATTAAAGATCAAGTTATTCCTATTATGCAGGGACTCCCCAAATTTCACAAACATCCAAAGCTACCGCCCATGAGGCCCATTGTGTCAGGTAAGGGCTGGTCTACGGAGCCCCTATCTATACATTCTATTGGATACCAAACAATTTTTGGGGGACCTTTATACATACACTAGGTCTCTAGGAATGGGCAGGAAGATGCTGTTGATCACTATGGATGTACAGTCTTTGTTCACCGTCATCCCTAATGTGACAGGTATAAAATATTTCAGACAATATTTAACAGAGGATGGCCTGTATGATGTACAATGTACTGATTTATTATCGATGCTTATGGAATTGATTCTTGAGAACAACATTTTTATGTTTGAGGATGTTTTATTGAAACAAATGGACGGTGTAGCCATGGGCAATTCTTGTGCCAATGGCTACGCCAACACTGTAATGGTTATGTGGGAGAAAGAACACCTCCTGAGGGAGTTTGAATGGTCCCTGAGATTTTATAGGGGATTTGTGGATGATCTTTTTGTTCTTTGGGAAGGTGATGAATTATCTTTTACACCTTTTTTCTCCTATATGAAAGAGTACAAGCTTCCTCAAATTCTCCATGAAAAGTTAATTTGATGCTACTGACTTTCTGGATGTGAAGGTGATCCAGAAGGCTGGAGGGCAGTCTGAAACAGAGATCTTCAGGAAAGACTGCTATAGAAGCAGCAACATCCCCAACATATTTTTAAAAACACTGTAAGGGGACAAGGGCTTAGAACATCTAGGTTAGCAGCCAATTGTATGAAATTTGAGGGGGAACTTGGTAAGTTAAAGGTGAGATTTATACAGAGAGGATACGCTGAAGATGAGCTTCAGGGTATCCTGATGGAGGTCTCTGGGAGTAGAAACATGGAGGGGAAACCCTATTTTTCTGAAGGAAACCAACTGCCGTTGCCAATGGGAAATGCTTGCAAGGCTATGAGAATGTTAGTTACTTATTCTAGTAAAATTAGGATGTTACAGGACATTTACTGCAGAAACTGGAATACACTATGTGCTGATGAGGATATCAGACAATTGGTAGGAGAAGTTCCAAGATATACATTTAAAAATAAGAAGAATTTGAAAAGGTTACTATGTGGACCTCGCTCCCAACAGAGTGGCATACAGAGCCCTAGTGTGAGCAACTCTGGCACGTTTCCCTGTGGTAAATGTAATCTATGTATGCATGTGGACTCTAATGGTGAGATTTATGGCTAATTGTAATAGCGTTAACATGGTTTATTTGGCATAATGCTTGAGCTGCACCTCCTTTTATGTTGGCATGTTGCTTGAGCTGCACCTCCTTTTATGTTGGCATGACATCACGGAGGTTAAGGGATTGGATGAGGGAACATCTCTATGACATTGGGACGATGGCAGACACCAACGCTCTGGCAAAGCATGTTGAGAGGCATGGAGTTGCACATACTTTTAAATTTATAGTAATTGACAGAGTTGTCAATAACTGTAGAGGGGGAAGATGTTAAGTTGAAGACAGAAACTAAGGAACTAGATTGGATAGTGAGACTCAGGGCAAATATGGGAAAGGGTCTCAATGATAAATTGAATATTAAGCCCATTTTATTAGCTAGAGACTTAAAAAAATAGTTGGTGATCTCAATGCTATGCTACTTCATTGCATATATGTATGTTTTTATAATATGCATTTTTTATAATACTTCCATATTGTTACAGTAATTTTTGTGCAGAAAGTTTAATTTTTGTTTTATATAGAGTTTTGATTACGTGATTTTCAAAAAGGAATTTTGTGTTTGAATTTTAACTGGAGAAGAGTTTAAGCTGAATGCAGTATGACTAAGTCAGAAGGGAAGGGTTATGCATTAGCATAATTAATTGGACTGCTGGGTATACAACTTGAAAGTTTTTTTCATTACATTGTCTGATGAAGTGGCTTAGTCCACGAAAGCGCTCACCTGATACCTGGTTTTGGATTAAAAGTGTTTTTTATGTTATTTACAGCTGTGGTCTGGTGCCTCCTTTTTCTGCTTTTACACACACACACACACACACACACACACACACACACATATATATATATATATATATATATATATATATATATACACACATATATATATATATATACACACATATATATATATATATATATATATATATATATATATATATATATATACACACACACACACACACATATATACACATACACACACACACATTTATTTGCCTATTACACTAAAGGCTCTACAAACATACTTTCATTATAAAAACTTCTGCGCCATTCAACCTGCTGGGAAGAGATTTTCTGTGTAAATTAAACTGTACAAACTACTTTACCTATAATGGGATCCACTTGGACATTTCAAACAAACCATTATCATCCGATTTGTACCCTCCCAGTCCCAATACAGATAAAGACACAACTTGTTCTTCTAGAAATCGAACAGCCACATGACATCTTCAATGGTGACTCATTCCTTCATTCCATCACATTAACAGCTGCAGACTTGCCAGGACAATGATGTAGGCTACATTACAGAAGCATACTTTGTAAAAGTCATTTTAAAACCTCGTCTATGACAAATATGCTATTCAGTATCACCTCTCAGCCGAGGCAGAGAAAAAATAAACATGCAATTTCTGCACCATTTCACCAAGAAGTCAGAGTGTAAAAATCCATGTAATGCATTCTTAGTACCTGTTATGACAGCAGAGGGGAAGAAAATCATCAGTTTGTTCAAGACCTCGAAGCTCAAAGTTTAGTAGCCATTCCTACTTAACCAAGCTACAATTCTTAGTTCAATTCATTTTACTTTTTCTATTACTGACATCTTTTATCTATTCCAATTCATCCTGATAGTATCTGCTTGCCTTTACTGACAAAAAAACAAAAAAGGGCACTTCATTTCTGTAAAAGCATGTCACATTCTTTCTGCTCAGTTTTCTGCTATTTAGTCTGTTTTACGCCCATAACCTTAAAACAGCACTATGTTTTCCTCAAATTATCAGGTTTGTAAACAACAAATTTCTAATTCTGCTAAAGTATTTTTAAGAGCAACATTCCAGAATCATCATACTGGCAAAAAAAAAATAAATTAAGAACGCATTCACTCATCTGAAAATCCTCCTTATTCCTCATACATTTGGCTTATGGAGTTAACATAGTAACACAAGATGTCCTTAGATTCACTGCTGCAGTGTTCCTTACTAATGGGATTCCCTGCCGTGAAGTACTCCATCCGGCCAGTTTACAAAAGATTTCCACTGATTTAAGGGACACTGAACGTCACCTGCTTACTCCTTGCGTAAGGTAGGGCATAAAGGTGATGTTCAGGTGTACCATCCTCAGAACTTTTTTTGCCGCCAGTCCGAACCCTGTTTTAACCGCCGATCTGTTGAATACATCCATTTTTTTTAACTGTTTTTCTGTGCTTACTCCTGTTTGCTGGACTCCTCACAGTTGCAGTTAAGTATCCAGTTTGTTTAGTGCTCTTTGGAGTTAATGTCATCCAGGAAGGGTAAATGCCAGTGTGAGACTGATTTCCCATAAGACCGTCATGATAGGTGTCTTTTTTTGCCTTGGTGCTGCTCATGACCATACATCTTGTTCAATTTGTCAGGCGTTTGTCCCCAAAACTCTTCGTAGTAGGCTTTCTTCCCTTTCCTTGTACCGTGAGAACCAGCGACTTAGGCTTCTTGCTGTGGGTACTAGGGATGGAACTTCCAGCCCCGAGGGTCAGCTGTCTGGGAAGAAGAAGGTGCATAAATCTTCCACTGTCCAGCCTCTGCCAGGCGTTTCTCCAGAGGTTATTATGCACCCGGAGACTTACCCGGTGGTTTTGTCAGATTCTTGTACTGTGTCTGGTTTGGATGCCAGTGAGGATTTGGCAGGCAGCATGTCCAATGAGGCTTTGCAGGCATCCATTCTGGATGTTCAGAGGGAACCACAGTTGACTGTTTCCGAGGGGTCTAATGGGGTTCCACAGCTTCTCTTTTTGGAACTACTGCAGTTGGGGAATGCCATCCTGAGTCTGGGCCTTCTCAAGTTTCCAGGGCGGCTATCCCTTTGAAGAAGAAAGAGAAAACTAACCATGTCTCTTCTGCTCCTAGGGATCCACAAAATGAGTGGCAGGCCTTTACTCAAGGGTTATTTAATTCTTTACTGTAATTGCGGCCTCCTCAAGGGGGTTTCAGTTCCTGCTCCTCCTTGGTCCGTCTTGCTGGATGCTCCTCTGGATAATCTTTTGTTTGGTGAAGCGGCTGCTTGTTTTAAGTCTCTTCAGGACAAGGGGAAGGCTTTACAGGAGCTTAAGCATGTCGTTGTTTCTCCTGTGCTAAATTTCAATGGAACTACCATTCTAAGCTAGCCTTTGTTCATAGGCAGTCTCACCCTCTTTCTAAAGGTAAAAAGGGTAGTAAACTGACTCCTCCTGCTAAAGCCACTCAGACTGCAGGGATTCTTAAAGCCTTCCTTTCTTGACAAACCAGGTACTGTCTGACTATCCACCCATTCCCAGCCACATTCCTCTGTCTCTTTGCCTTTCTCTTTGGCTCCAGATCACCCAGGATTCTTGGGTTTTGTCAATCATTCCTCAAGGGTACTTCATGGTCTGCATTTCCTGTCCTCCTTTTATGGGAATTTCTCAGCCTCCTCGGGAACAAACAGCTTCCTTTTTTTCCCCAGAGGTTCTTAGGGACCTCTTGTCTCACGGTACTATTCAAGAAGTGCCCGTGTCCCAAAGGGGAAAGGGTTTTATTCCAGGATGTTTCTAGTGCCCAGAAAAGAAGGTACTTGGAGACCTATTCTAGACCTCTCACATTCGAACACCTTTCTGAAGGTGCCTTCCTTTCGGATGTTGTCCTTTTGGCCCCTTTTTCCACTCTTGCTCCCTCAGGCCTTTCTGGTGTCTCTGGACCTCAAGGATGCTCATCTCCATATTCCAGTCCATCCTCTTTTCAGGAGATTTTTGTGTTTCTCTGTTGCTTCCTGGCATTCAGTTTTGTGCTTTGCCCTTTGGCCTTTCTACTTGCCCCAGGAGTGTTCACCAAATGCCTCACTCCTGTGATTGTTTCAAGGGATCCAAATATTTCCTTATTTGGACAACCTGCTGATTCAGGCGTCTTCTCCAGAGGTTCTTTTGCAAAAATCTTCATTTTATCACTTTTCTTCTTCAGAGCCTAGGGTTCACAATCAACTTAAACAAGTCTTCCCTGACCCCTTCTCAAGATCACGTCTTTCTGGGTTGCAAGTTTCAAATGGTGCCAATGCTGGCATCCCTGCCTCCTCCAAAGGCATTAACTCTCATTTCTTTCTTTCAAACTCTTCTTTCTCTGGCCTTCATTTCAGTCGGGGAGTTTCTGACAGCTCTGGGGTTCATGGCTTCCACCTTCCGATGTTTCCTCTGGCCAGGCACCACATGAGGAAGTTCCAGTGGTTTCTGAAGTCTGTGTTGCTTCAGCATGCACATCCTCTAGACTTTCCTGTTCCTCTTCTCCCGTGTCTCAAGGTCGAACTTCTGTGGTGGACTCAGCAGTTGTCTCTGAATCCAGAGCTCCCGTTTCAGCCTCCGCTTCCCTCTCAGAATCTGTTCACAGATGCTTCAGATGTGGGATGGGGAGAAACGTTTGGCTCCCTGAAGGTTCCGGGAGTGTGGTTGCCTCGTCAGCAGAAGAAGCACATCAACATCAAAGACATGAGTGCTCTTCTGCTGGCTCTTCAGACCTTTCATCCTCTCTTTTCTGCAGGGCCACTCAAGGTATTCACAGACAATACCACAGTCATGCCGACTGGCACCTCTATTATGGGATCTTGCTAGCCAATATTTTGTGATTCTTCAGGCACTTTACATTCCTTCAGATCAGAACATTGTGGCTGACAATTTGAGCAGGTCCTTCACTCAATCCCATGAATGGATGCTTCAAGAGGATGTTTCTGGATATTGTTCACTAGTGGGGTACTCCTCAAATAGATCTCTTTGCCTCCCATTTGAACAAACAACTTCCTCTGTTTTGTGCCAGAGTCCCACGTCCTCTGGTCTGGAAGGTGAACGCCCTCTCATTTTCTTGGAAGCGGATGTTTCTTCATACATTCCCTCCCCTTCCTCTCATTCCAAGAGTCCTGTTCAAGATTCAGCGGGATGCTCCCAAAATCTTGTTGTTGACTCCCTTTTGGCAGTCACAGCACTGGTTCTCTCTACTTCTACATCTCGCCAGGAGAAATCATCACAGGTTACCTAACATAATGGATCTCCTCACACAAGACGAAGGGTCTCTCATCCATCCCCACCTGCCCAAGTTTCAACTGACACTGTGGGTGTTAGGGTTTTGATTCCTCACAGACACCTTTTTTCTGAGGACATGCTGCTGGTCCTGCAGGAGGCCAGGAAACCTAGTACTAGGAAATCCTACTTATCTAAATGGAAGAGATTTTATATTTGGTGTCTTTCTCGTGACCTGGACCCACTTTCTGTGTATGTTCCTTTGGTTCTTTCTTATTTGTGTGAGTTGCTCAATGCTGGTTTGGCCTATTCTTCTATTAAGGCCCACTTATAAGCTCTTTCTGCTTGTCTGCCTTTAACTCCCCTGTTAGCTTCTAGATTTGAGGCGAAGCAGTTTCTTAAAGGCGTCCCTAGTATTATACCTCCCAGGAAGCCTGTTCCTCATCCCTGGGATCTTAATTTTGTTCTGGAAAAATTGACTCAGGCTCCTTTTAAGCCTGCTGTTTCAGATTCCTTGCAACATTGTTCTTGGAAGACAGTTCTTTTGTTAGCTCTTACTTCTGCCAGACGGGTGTCTGAGTTGCAAGCCCTTATGGCTTGTCCACCTTTTTTAATATTTCGTGAGAACAGGGTGTCCTTGTGTACTAATCCTTCTTTTATGCCCAAGGTGGTTAATGAGTTGTCACTTAATAAGTCTATTAATTAGCCTACCTTTTTTCCCCTCTCTGCAATCTGACAGTGAGAGGGTGCTACATACCTCGATGTGCACAGACAGCTCAGATTTTATTTGGATAAAACTAAAGCTTTCAAGAAGTATGACCAGTTATTTGTTTCCTTTCAGCCTAGGTCTTTAGGTTTGGCTGTTTCCAAGCAAACTATTTCCACTTGGATTTCAAAGGCCATTTCCTTTTGTTACATATTTTCATGGCAAGAGCCTTCCTTCCTTCTATTAAAGCTCATTCCACTAGACCTGTGGCTTCTTCTGGTGCTTTTTTCAAAGAATTACATGATAATTCTGTTCTTGAAGTTGCTACCTGGACTTCTCTGCATACCTTTACCAAACATTACCAGTTGGATGGTATCTCCAGAGCTAGAGCTGGCTTTGCTGCTGCCATTCTTCATGGCTTCTTGGAGGGCTCTGCTGCTTCCTCCTCCCAAGTTTCTTCTTGAGCTTTTGCACTCTCCCATTAGTAAGGAATACTGCAGCGGTGAATGTAAGGACATAGTACAGTTGTGTAAAATTTTACCATAATGGTAGATTGTCCTTGCCTTCATCACTGTAGTATTCACTCTCTCCCTCCATTCCCCTGGTCTTTTCCCCTTCCTGGCTTTGCAGATTCTCCTTGGTCTTCCTTGGACTGCTGTTCCTACTGGGGCAATCTGTTCTGAGGATGGTACGCTTAAACATTACCTGTATGCTCTACCTTATGCAAGGAGTAAGAAGTTGACATTCAGTGTACCTTAAAGCAACAGAAATCTTTTGTAATCTGGCCAGACAGAAGGCTTCATTGCAGGGAATCCCATTAGTAAGGAATACTCATTAATACGGAATACTGCAGTGGTGAAGGCAAGGACATCTACCGTTATATTAATGTAGTTCAAAAATAATCTTTTTAGACCTTAAACACTGTAGCAGCACTCCCCCACATTGCTTTAGGGCAGTGCCAGCAGCTGCAAGAGCACTAAATATGGCACTTTCATTTACACTTGGACACAAAACCTTTTTTGCAGTCCTACATTCTATAAACACCTTGTTATTATAAACTAACTCAGTTCTTAACATCTGGACCTTCTAATATAAACAATCACTATTAAATCATTGCTCTCTGAAAATTATTAGGTGTCTACCTTTAAATCCTGTATCTTTAGTTCTAATAGGGGCTGAAAAAATACATTACAACATTGAGTTTATTTACTTTTTTTTAAACATGTACTTTCTCCCAGATCTGACCTGACAGATATTCAACTCATCTTGTTTGTAGACGGATCCTGTATATGCAAAAGAAAAAGGACACTCATGGCAATGTTTTCTCTTGGCACTACAAATCAAACTATGCTTAAAATACAATTAAATAAAATGTGTCCACTCAAGTTGCAAAATTGACAGCTATCATTAGAGCTTGCAAACAAAGGATGAAGTTAATATTTTCACAGACTCGCGTTATGGTAATGTGGTAATTCATGAGTTTGGGATCCTATGGAAAAAAAGGTTTGACATCTTCTGGTTCTGTCAAAAAAATCAATTTTTGTAGCACTGTTATTAGATACACTCATTACCATAATCAAACAGCCTACAATAAAGGTAACTCTTGCATTATAAAAAAATAATGAACCCCTTGTAAAAACTGGGACTAAACAGACTGCACATTATAACTTTGTTTGGGTTTTCATTTTTCAGTCATTTCAAGCTAAAATTTTCCCGAACCATTACAAAAAGTGTTGTCTTTTCATAAAAAGGCTAAAGACCCCAAAAAGGTAAGGTGCCAGGTTATTGCTGCTACCATTCACCAGACTTATTATGGTGCCATCCAGGGAGAAGACTAACAGCACCATATTCATTTTTAATAGTTTACATGTTTCACAAATATTTAATAAGTTTCACACACAAAACATTACATAAATCATAAAAAAAATTGTGAGCAGTCTCAATGTCAAACATTTTATTAGTAACAGTAAATATACTTACACAAGTGGGTTAAAATCTATCCAAGCAAGTAAAATAATGCTAATACTATAGCCAAAAAGTTATTAATTCTTAAAAGGTGGTATTCCATGTTGCATCCAGTTTGATTCAATAACCAAATAGTATAACAGCTGTGTAGAAAAAAAATTAATATATGACTATCCAGCATCACTGGTCTCATTTCCCCTAAGCCTCAAACAGTAAATACTGACAAAACAAATGTTTCTATTTTGTAAAAACTTGTTTCCATTTTGCAGCAGATCCACTCCTAAACAGCATCAGCTCAACAGCAGCCTGATCCCTCCTCTAGGCATCACATCAGGCCTGGTAATTAAAAAGAACTTATGTTCTTACTATAGCGTTCCATGTGTGTTGTCCATCTTCATTTCCATTAACCTGTGGGATCCAATTTTGATCCTCAGAACTGACTGGGTGCATTTCCACAGCTTGAGCTCCCTGACTTGAGCTCCTCCTTCATACCCTTAATGCCCTGCTCCCCAACATACCTCAGATCGAGTTTGCCAGAAAGGCATAGCACATAAACATAGTTACATTATAGAGAAAATACGTAACTGTACAACTAAACAATATCAGGAGCTCAACAAAGGAATGGAAATTTCTTTGAACACTCGCAGGCTTCCCAAAGCCTAGGGCAGGGGGTCGGGGTGGGAAGCTTAATGGAAAAAAAAAAAAGATGGACAACACAGATGGAACATTTTGGTAAGGACGTAACCTCTGTCTGATGTTGCCCTCTTCATTTAATTAAACTGTGGGACAGAGTCCCCAGCTACTATGATCCAGTGTGAACCTCAAAGAAGGATATTCCAAAGAACAGCAGAGCTAAAAGTACTTCTCCTGGATATGATGTCCAATTTGTAATGCGTAATAAACGTGTCATGATTGGACCAAGTAGCTGCAGTGCAAATGTCCTCAATAGAAACTCTAAACCAAAAAGCCTGAGTAGTAGCCATGGACCTTGTGAAGTGGGCCTTAATTTGTCCTGGCAAGGGAATGTTTTTGGAAGAGTAAATAAAGGTAATATAGTCTTTCAGCCATCTAGCTAAACAAACTTTGCCACAGAAAAAGATACTAACAACTGATAAAACGTCCTAAAGGGCTTGGTTATGTATAAATAAAAACAAAGCTGTCTATGAACATCATGCAAATGCTGTGTGTATTCCCCTTTGTTTTGATAATTGGGGGAAAAAAAACTGGAAGCTGAAAGGACTGATTAATATTCCTTTCCTTAGCCACCCTGGGTAAAAAGGAAGGATTAATACACAGGGAAACTTTATCCTTGTGAAAAATCAAATATGGAAATTTTGAATAAAGGGCATGGAGTTAAAACACTAGTCTTGCAGACTTAATAGCTACCAGAAAAAGTGTCTTCCAAGAAAGGAATTTCAAATCCACAGTAGCTGCAAGCTCAAAGGGCAGGTGGACCAGGGCTTGCAAAATCATAGCTCCCATGGAGGAGAAGGATCTTTCACTGGAGGTCATAACAGGAAAGTGCCCCTGAGGAAAGTTTTACATAGCTTAGAACAGGCAAGGGAGAAAGAATCTAAACCAAAGTGAAGATTGGATATGGATGCTAACTGGACTTTGATAGCAAAATAACTAGCTCCATTACAGAAAAGGGAAGCCAAAAAGTTAAGTATAAGCATGCTGACACAGTAAACGGCACGGACCTTTTAATAAACGTAAGCGCTTTCAGCTAAGCAAATGCCCAGCCTTCATCAGACAAAAACCAGTTAACACAGCTTGGTTTTTATACATAAAACCTCCATCCATAAGTGGCTGAACAGCCAATCACATTACTAAATTGATACAGGAAAATCCTGTCTCTTAATTAGTTAGAACAACTTCTTACCACATTTTTTAAAAAAAACACATAATAACCATAACTAGAGACATAACAATATCAATTAAATTGCCTAAGGCTTTAACCAATCCTAAATCTAAAATGTTATGAAAGTGGAAATGGACACCAATGGCGTGATATATGTGGCTCTATGTGAAAAACGTCCTTCCTTCTATATTGGAAAAACGGAGAGAAAAATAAAGAAAAGAATATACGAGCACCTGTATGCTATAGATAGGAAGGACCTCACAAATGCACTTGCCAGGCATGTTTTAGAATTCCCTGACCACTGTTTCACTTTCAGTGTAGTACATCACATCAAAAATGACATAAGGGGAGGCCCCTGGTAGCTACATTTAGAAGAGCAAGAAGTATTATGGCAGATTAGAACATGCGCACATTTGCTTCCAGGTTTGAACGACTATGTCTCAATTAAGTGTATCCTTAAGCTTAAAGCTCTCCTTAGATAAGCATTAGTGGTTAATAATTTATCCAGTGTGTAAAAAAAAGGGGGGGGGGTAATAATCATTAGTTGTAATAAAGTGAGATTTCCACTTTCATAACATTTTAGATTTAGGATTGGTTAAAGCCTTAGGCAATTTAATTTATATTGTTATGTCTCTAGTTATGGTTATTATGTGTTTTTTTAAAAAATGTGTTCTTTTAATATTTGTTTTTAAATAAGGCACTCATCAAGTTGTTTAGTGGAGTAGTAACTTAACAGATGATTAATATAGGTTTGTAAGAAGTTGTTCTAACTAATTAAGAGAAACAGGATTTTCCTGTATCAATTTAGTAATGTGATTGGCTGTTCAGCCACTTATAGATGGAGGTTTTATGTATAAAAACCAAGCTGTGTTAACTGTTTTTTGTCTGATGAAGGCTGGGCATTTGCTTAGCTGAAAGCACTTACGTTTATTAAAAGGTCCGTGCCGTTTACTGTGTCAGCGTGCTTCTACTTTCCTTTTGTGTGGTTTACTCAGTTTTTAAAGTTTTTTTGTTTCAAAAAGTTAAGTATGACCAACTGTTGCTGCAAAAGGATCTACCTGTTTTTGTTCAGCCAAAATAGCAAATCTTTTTCACTTGCTTCTATAAATCTTACATGTTCAAGCTCTATGCAAGACCACCAAAATTTCTTGAATGGGGGAAGAAAGCCTGGGAAACCTTGCCATCACTGAAAGCAGAGTAACCATGCGGTTAATTTCAGGCCCTGTACGTCTGGATAGGGATTGCTCTGATGGGCGAGACAGAAGACCAGGGGCTGGCTCCAACCTCATCAGAGGCCAAACCAGATAAGACCAAAGGAAGGTGAACCAGGTTTGCCAAGGCCAAAAGGGGGCAATGAAGATGAATGAAGATGACTTTGATCTGCAACTTGAGGGCTTTCTCTAAGAAACTGGGAATTACAGGCAGAGAAGGAAAAGCAAAGAGAAGACCAGAGGGCCAAGTATGGACTACAGCATCCCTGGGTGACTGCCCCTGAGGACGGATCAAGGCAAAGTACCTGCTACATTTGTTGTTGAAATGGGATGCAAACAGATTGCAAAAGGGATGACCCCCTTTCTGGGAGACCATATCTGCCAAAGACTGGTTCGGAGACCACTAGTGAGTCGTCAGTAATATTCAACTGAGATGGTCTGCTAAAATGTTGGGACTCCTACAGAATGTGCATTGCTACTAAAAAGCGCTTGGTAGAGATCACCCACTGCCAAACCTTTATAGCCTTTAGAACAGCAGGTAGGACCTGGTACCTGCCTGTTTACTGATTTAGCAAACTACTGATATGTTGTCCATTTGGACTGCAATCGTCCCCAGAAGAAGAAAGATGTCAAGCTCTTGGAATGCTAGAAGAACTGCTCTGAACTCCAGTACACTGATATGCAACTTGGTCTCCTGGGTTGTCCATGTGCCTTGGACTGTTCGACCTAGATAATGCCCCCTCCCCCCAAGCTGGGAGGCATTCATGGTCACTGTGGTGTTTGGGGATGGAAGGATGAATGGACATGCTTGAGTAATACCTTGGAGTGAAGCCACCAAAGCAGAGATTCCTTGCACACGTGTGACAGTTTGATGGGAAAGACTGACAGGATTCCTGAATAGTGACCACTGAACTGCTAACATCCATTGTAATATTCTCATGTGGAAACCAGTCATGGGCAGGAGAGTTACCGTGGCCACTACTGAACCCAATGCCCTGAGAACCAACCAGGCTGAAGGCTCAGAATGGTTAAAATTTGTCCAATTTGACTTCTCAGAGGCTTTTACTCTGTTGTCATATAAACACAGGATGTCCTTGTATCCAGACGAGCCCCAACAAACTCTATGACCTGAACCAGGTCCAACAGGAATTTCTACATGTGGATATTTATCCCCAAAACTGGGGATAGCTTTAGTAAGTAATCTCTGGCTTGAATGAGTAGATGGTTAGTTGGAGTGGTCAGAAACCAGTCATCCAGATGCAGAAAGATTTGGATGCCCTGCAATCTGAGATGCGCTGCCACCATTGCAAAGCATGTGGTGAACACCTTGGGGACTGTGGTGAGACCAAATGGGAGTGACCTGAACTGGTAATGACCGTCTTCCAGCCTGAAACTTAGGAATTATCATGTCCCTTTTTATGTGGTTGTATGCATCCTTCAGGTCCACAAAGCACTTCCACTAGTCTGCATTCAAAAGAGGCAGGATGGACTGTTTGTGACCATCCAAGACTTTGTGTGCTTTACAGATTTCTTCAGAGAAGTCAGATCCAGAATGGGCCTCAGGTCCCCTGTCTTACTAGTACTAAAAGGAATCTGGAGTAAAAGCTTGATCCGACTTGATTGTGGGGACCTCTTGGATGACTCATTTGCAAAAGTCTTAACAGTTTGTGGGCTGTGTCCTCCCTCTGATTGAGTGGAACACCTGGGAGGTAACATTTTCTCTTGGCAATTTCCAAAAAAGGAATGAAGTATCCTCTGGATATGATCTTTAGCACCTATTTTTCACTTGTGATGGTCTCCCAGCCTGGCTTCTGGGTGCAAGGAGACTCGCCCTCCTCCGACCGCCTCCAGAGGAAGACAGCCGGGCAACTGTTCAGGATCTCTGGAAGAGCCTGTCCTGAAAGGTTTCCCGGGAGCCCTGACTTTGCGGACCCCCTTGGCCGCGTGGGAAGCGTCTTCCATTTTGACTTTATGACCCCGGGGGGATTTTCTCTGAGTGTCCTGAAAAGGACTCTGTAACTTCTGAAACCTCATTTTCTTACTCTCAAGCTAGTTTCTGGAGAAGGTCCTTTGTGGGGTAGAGAAACAGATTCCGACGACAGGTAAGGTCTTTCCATCCTTCTCACTCTGGGACAGAGTCTCACAAGCAGTCAGTCCAAATGAGATGGAGCTGTCAAAGGGGGCATTAATAAAAGCTTGTTTGAAAGGCTCTGCAAAATTGCACAGCCTCTCATCCAGGCACGGCATCTCATAGCAATGCCCGAACCGGCCCTCCTTGAGGTACCCTCTGCAGCACAGGAAATCAACCTCATGGAAGCAATGGCTAGTGATGGTAGGGTGGCCAGTCTACAGAAAAAGGATTTCTGATCCTCCACAGACAAGAACCCTGGGGTTGAGCTAGAAAGTTCCCTCAATAAAGTTCCTTTGAACCCTTGTGAAGTAAGATAAACAGTTTAACTCCCTCTAGGTGAATGTGGAAGAGGCGTAAACTCTTTTGTCAAGTCTGTCCAAATCCTAGGATTCCATATTCAGGGGATTGACAGAGGAGCTCTCCCAAGCAAGTTTTCTAGGTGGCTGCTGCAACAACCATGGCATCTACAAGAATACCCTTGGACCACAACAACTTATCTCTGGGGGCACTAAGAATCTTGTTTGCTCGTTTTGGGATTGATTGGACGTACTATATTCGGCTCCTTCCAAGCCCTAGAAGACACTGGCTGGATCATTGGACCATAGGAAGTTACTAGGCTAATTGTCCTAGGGCCCTTACAAGCCTAGCCAAGTTCTTACCCTTATTTCCATGATCAGCAACTATTGCCCCTGTTCAAGATGGACATGGGTGGAACCCCCCGGGGAATTTACAGTCACCCATCCAATTATCCAGATTGCGTTTGAAGAGGGCCAATGAGGTGCTCCATTTAACTCAGTGAAACTCTATTCCAAAGGTGTGGTAACTTCTGGGTGACAAATCTGTCCCTCCAGCAGGTTTTATTGTCACATACCAGGTTAAGGTCTTTAGAGCGAGAAACCCATGTACCATTTGACTTTCAGATATGAAGCATTCCCAATAATGCAGGGTCAGAGATGGCCTAATATGCAAGGCAGAGATCACCTCTGAGTAGCCTGCATGAAACAGAATAAAGTGACAGTTACTTCAGACTATTCCCATAGGACAGATGGTGAAGACCTTGAATGCTCCTTATGAGGAACCTTTCTAGTTTCTTCAGTTGTTGCAAGTGCTTAGAAAGGTACATGCCAAAAGGGGTGTTGTACTCTATTACTGGCCTGATGAGGGAAGAATACAAGGAGGTAATAACTTCTTTTTTTCTGGAGGCAATGCCCTTACTTATGAGTTGAGCAATACAGAATGCCCTTCTTACCTCTGTGGAAACATGATGGTGAAAGGTAAGGTTGCTGTCAATCTGTTTCCAGGTCTCCCCACCACTGAGTACGTACTTAAGGTGTTGCTATCGATATGGGAGTTAGCAGGATCATCGCTTTTACCGAAAGGAAAGATGATACATTTTTTTGCATTGAGGTTAAGGCCATAACTTTGGCACCAATCATTTGTTTGTGTAAGACCCTCTTGTAGGATGTTGGCATCCTTTGGAGATTCTATGACCACTCCCAGTTTGCACTCATCAGCAAACTCTGTCAGCCACAGACCTTTAGCTTTTATTTGTACTTTGGAGAAACAGATTCCAAACAGCAGAGGTCTCAGGACTGATACCTGTGGAACACCACTGGTTATAGGTCTGCTGTTGGAGGTGGATTCCCCTCTTTTGACTATACGAGTTTTATAAGTGAGTCAGTTAGTGAACCATCTAATGATATAAGGGTTGAAACCTAGTTGGGTGAGTTTGTCAATTATGCCGAAGTGGGGGACAGTGTCAAACACCTTGGCTAAGACCAAGTAGGTTGTATGCACAGATTTCCCCTTGTCGAGGGCCTTGGTGACTGTCTCGAAGAAGTCCACCAGGTTTAACAGGCATGATCTCCCTTTGACAAATCCAAACTGAGTAGGGTCAAGTGTTTGGAGATTATTAATAAAAATCTTATATATTTAGCATATTGCACTACATGTCCTGCCTTTTATGTAGGCAAAACCAACCACACTCAGAGAGAGCATGTCCAACAGCATTTATATGCTATCAATAAAGAGGATGAAAGCAATGCCCTTGCTAATGGATCTTGCCATAGATTTAAGTTTCTAGTATTATAATTAGTTCACAGAAAAGCTAGATTGGGTAGCGTTAAGAGTCTCACGCAGAAGGTTGAAATTAAGTGGATAATAAGGTTACAAGCTGATAAGATGTATGGGTTGAATGATAAGGTAACGTTCAAACCTTTTTTATCAGACAGACCTCTGAGACATTAAACTCCCCCTTTTGATATGACTTTTTGGTAAGGCTTTTAAATATGTTTTTTGGTACAATTCCCTACATAGGTTTCCAATATTAATTATTGTGTTCTACCATGTGCCTGGATAGGTTCCATCAAGATATGGACATATATTGATAGACTGTTAAGATTTTTAGTTTAGTAAAAGTATCTTTATGATAATGTTTTTTATCGATATTTATTGCCTTTATGGGTACAGTTTCAATTTATACAATCAAATCTATTTAAAGTTAGCATTAAAGTACACTTTTATAATATGTTTCAGGTATTTTGTTTGTTTATGGCATATGCCTTTTCATTTAAGCTTTTATTACTGGGATTCACATGTAGTGTTTTATTGCTCTAACATGTTTCACTTAAGTTTGTATTTTTATGCATCATTTATGAAGTACAGTGAGTATTTACATTTATATTGAAGAAACGAACGGCAAGCGAAGAGCCGCCAAACTGGAAGAATAAGTATTTTATTTGAACACTGAGATAAAATATAACAATAAAACGTTCCTCTGTTAATCCACAAGTGATCCACAAGTAAGCGCTTTCGTTTAATATCTATTAAAATTCATCAGACAACGTATCAATTGACATCACTTCCTTTTATACTAAACTTTATTCATTATAAAGGAAACACATGACTCTACCAGTATTTAAGCATGCCTCTACGATTAAAATAAAATAAATATAAACTAAATAGCAACTAAAGAGCATTGAAATACATGAATTACATGCATTACATTTTAAAGGTATCAAAAACGCCAAATAAATGCATCTGCATATGTACATATTAAAATGTAAATATATGTGTACATATTAAAATACTATGCTAGTATATTTTATTAATTTTTATCAAAAAATATATATATATAAATATGTTTTAAAAAATCCCTAAATGAGTCATATTCAACAGTGTATGAATCTTTACGCTAGTATCTATGTTTAATATAGCAATAAATATACTATTGCTATACTTAATTTATCTATTCTATCAGCTTCATAATGGACTTATATACTTACAATATTTAAAAATATGAATTAAATTAGAAGTTATGTACCTACCATAACGTTCCATGTTAGTTGTCTTCTTCTCGCCTTCTTTCTTGCTGGATGGGTTCGGAGCCGAACCTCGGCTCCGACTCGGCCACTCTAAAAGCTCGAGAGCTAGTTCCACCGGCTCGAGGCTCCCCTATATCCCACAATGCTAGGCGGTAACTCCTCAGATCTCGTTTGTAAGCTAGGCCCAGCTAGGAAAGTCCCACAATATGGAAGAAAAAGAGATAACCCACCTCTATAGGCTGACTAAAAAGGTGTCCTAACCTGACTGAGGAAATATATATATATATATATATAAATATATATATATACTTATATAGAGATGGTAGAAGGATAAAGGTCACAAACAAACTCCTCTAGGTCTGTCCAGGCTAAGGGGAAGGAGGGTGGGACGCAAGAAAGAAGGCGGGAAGAAGACAACTAACATGGAACGTTATGGTAGGTACATAACTTCTAAATGTTAAGCTGTCTATCTCACCTTCATTCTTGCTGGATGGGACCGCGTCCCTAGCACCTTGTCCCGGGTGGCCTAACGGAACAGTCTCTTGAGTACAGTGGAACCAAAGTTGGCTCGGTCTCTAGAGACTAAGTCCAACTTATAATGGGAAATAAAGGTATGGGGAGAAGCCCAAGTAGCTGCTGCACAAATCGAATCAATAGGCAGTCTGTCTTGGAAAGCTATAGATGTAGCTAAAGCTCTAGTTGAATGAGCCCTGGGTTTGGTTGGCAACTGTTGATGTCTGATCTCATACACAAAGGTAATCAATGAAATAAGCCATCTAGAAAGAGATACCTTAGAAACTGGAAGGCCCATTTTGCCTTCTGCATAGGAAACAAACAGTTGATCAGACTTCCTAAATTGCTTGGTCCTGTCTAAATAGTACCTAAGTTGGCGATGAACGTCTAACCAATATAATTTTTGTTCCGATCTGTTCGAATAGTTAGGAAAGAACACAGGGAGATCAATGGTTTGATTCAAATTTGCCGGTGAAGCTACCTTAGGCAAAAAGGAGGGGTTGGTACGTAAGGACACCCTATCCTTATGAAACAAAAGATAAGGGGATCGACTACACAGAGCATGAATTTCAGAGACTCTTCTGGTTGAAGTAATAGCTACCAAAAAGAGTGTTTTCCAAGATAGCAATTTCATTGAGCACGAAGCCGCAGGTTCAAAGGGGGGGAGAATCAAGGACATCAGAACCAAGTTGAGATCCCATAGAGGAGGAGGATCCCTGATAGGTGGTTTGAGGAGAAAAACTCCCTTTAAAAAGGCTTTGCAGAGTTTGAGACACATAATGGAGGACTTGGAGACTCCAACATGAAAATTAGATATAGCTGCCGATTGAACCTTGATGGTAGAAGGAGACGAACCTGAGTGGAAAAGTTCGGCTAGAAAATCTAGAACTGATTGAATGGAAGCAGTGAAAAGATCTATATCCTTTGAATGCGCCCAATATGAAAAACGTTTCCACTTACTAAGATAAATCTTCCGAGTGGAAGATTTATGAGAGGCTATTAAAATATCTCGAACTGAGTGAGATATTAGAGGAAGCCTGGCTAGAGTTGGAATTGGAGAAACCATGCTGTGAGGTTCAGAGAAGGGAGGGAGCGGTGCAACTGACCCGACTGATGGGTCAAGAGGTCTGGAACTGGGTCCAGATGCCAGGGTTGCTCCAACAGATAACGGTGAAGAAATGGGAACCAAACCTGTCGAGGCCAGTAAGGGGCAATGAGGATCATGGAGGCTTTCTGAGCGATGGCTTTCTGTATTAGTTGAGATATCAGTGGAAAGGGAGGAAAGGCATAAAGAAGTCCCCCAGGCCAATCGTGGACTAGAGCGTCTCTGCTGGGATGGCCTGGTTGGGGAAAGAGGGTGAAATAATCGTCGCACTTGCTGTTTTGGGGAGTAGCGAAAAGGTTGCAGCAAGGACGGCCCCACTTTCGAAAGACTTTGTCCAACACTGAATTCTTCAGAGACCACTCGTGAGGCATGAGAATAGCTCTGCTCAATTTGTCCGCAATCACATTGGACTTCCCGGGAATGTGCGTTGCTAACAGAAACCGCTGAGAAGAAATCGCCCATTGCCACAGTCTGAGTGCCTCTCGACATAGGGGGTATGATCTGGTTCCGCCTTGTTTGTTGATGTACCACACCACAGACATATTGTCTGTCTGAATTGCTATAGTTCCTTTGGGAAGAGAGTCTTGAAGGGCTTGCAACGCTAGAAGCACTGCTCTCATCTCTAGGACATTTATGTGCAAGTGGCATTCGAAAGGTTGCAATATGCCCTGGACTGTCCTGCCCTGGTAATGCCCCACCCACCCGATCAGGGAGGCGTCCGTTGTCAGTGTAGCAACCGGAGGGGGAGGAACAAAGGGTCTTCCTAGGAAGAGTTGGGGGGATGAGATCCACCAAGAAAGATGATTCCTGCACGATTGTGTTATCGCAATGGAATGGGACATTGGAAGTTGTTGGTACGACCATTGTGTGAAGAGCATCCATTGTAAGATTCTCATGTGGAATCTGGCTAAAGGAAGAAGAGGGATAGCAACCGCCATTATCCCTAAGACCTTCAGGACCAATCTGACTTTGATTTTGTTGTTTTGCAAGTCCAGAGAAACTTGTCTGTGTATATCTGCTATTCTCTGCTCTGTGAGTCTGGCTGACATGCTGACTGTGTCTAGATTTGCGCCTAAAGGTAATAACACGACAAGGCGACAAAGACAGACTGTTCGTAATTTATTGAAATGCCTAATGTTTGACATGTGTGAAAGGTACAGTCTCTGGCAAAAAGCAGAAGATGCTTGGTAGGGGCTGTCTAAATACGGAAACACTTGGAATCCTTGAGGCGCGACCACTGCCATGCATTTGGTAAACACTCAGGGGGCTGTAGTGATTCCAAAGGGCAGGGCCCTGAATTGGAAATGACTGGTTCCCAGCCTGAAGCGGAGGAATCTCCTGGAGCGTTGGCTCATTTTGATGTGGTAGTACGCGTCCTGGAGATCTACAGAGCACATCCAGTTGTCCCGCCCTAAAAGGGGTAGAATGGACTGCAGCGTGACCATCCGAAATTTTGTTTTCTTGACAGACTTGTTCAAGTTGCTGAGACCCAAAATGGGTCTCCAGTCCCCTGTTTTCTTTGGAACCAAAAAGAATTTGGAGTAGATTCCGGACCCTTGTTGGTCTGCTGGAACTGGTTGAATGGCTCTTTTTGCAAGCAGCTTTGATATTTCTAGCGCTGCTTGCTCCCTTTGACTGGGTGGAACGTCTGGAAGGGATTTTTTTGATTGCTTTGGAATGCGAAAGAATGGGATTGTATAGCCTTTGGAAATGATAGACTGTACCCATTTGTCTTGAGTTAGGGATTGCCAGGCTTCCGGGTACAGAGATAATCTTCCCCCGACTGCCTCCGAAGGTGGACAGTCGGGCAACACCTCAGGGATGCTGAAAAGGCTTGACGGAAAAGGTTTCTCGACTGCCCTGATTCTGCGGGCCCCCTCTGCCTCTAGGGCGGCGTCTACCATTATTGTTCCCCCCTCTGCCTCTAGAGGGGAACCGACTGTGGCAGGCAAGGCTCCTTGAGATTGCTTGCGGAACCACATCTTTCCCCCCTTCTGGCCTTTGGGGTAAGGTCTAGAAGGAGTAGAAAAACGGACTCCCACGGCAGAGAGAGTCTTGCCTTCAGTCTCGCACCTAGTTGGGGTTTCCTTCACTTGAGGACCAAAGAGGGATGATCCATCAAACGGGGAGTTAGTGAAGGACGCCTTGAAAGGGTCCGCAAAATTACATAGCCGCATCCAGGCGTGCCGACGTAAGGCCACACCTGTACCTGCCGCTCTACTCGCTCCATCCGCTGCATACGAAAGGAGGCGCATGGAGGAGTTAACTATTGAGTTGAGGGTAGCCAGCTGAGAGTTCATCCTATCCTGAAAACCCGCAGCTGTTGGGTCCTTTAACATTTCACTCACTTCCTTGATCAAATCTCTCTGGAAACGAGTGAAATGACACAGGTAGTTCAGTGAGCGCATAGAAAAGGTCGCTGACGAGAACATCCGCTTCCCATACCTGTCCATAGTTCTAGACTCCTTGTTAGGAGGATGGACCGGCACTGAAGGATCTGCTAGCTCCTTCTTGGTGGCTGCAGCCACCACCATAGCATCCACAGAGATGCCTTTGGTCAAAAATTCTTTGTCCTTGGGGGCAGTGATAAACTTTGAAGGTCTCCTGGGGGTGGGGTCCACAGTGTCAGGAGCCGTCCAGGCCTTCTTTGCCACCACCTGCATAAGGGGGTCAAAAGGAGGGGACACCCAGAAGGTGGAAGGGCGAGAGCCAAACGCCTCGAGATGCACCAATTCATCCTCTGAAGGGTTGAGGGCTGGCCAATTCCCCCTCTGTTTTAAGATCTCGAGGATGTCTGCAAAAGAGACATCTTCAGAGGGGGAACGAGGGGAACCTTCAGAATCCTCTAAATCAGTGTCGGAGGTGACAGACTCAGGGGAGTCGATGTGCTTCCTCTTGCACTGCCTCTTCCTAGGAGGCTCTCCTACCAGATCAGGAGAGGCCTCGGAAGAGGAGGAAATCCCCACTGTGGATACTTGAGGAGCTGGCTCTCTGCGATCCGGGATGAGGGAGTGAGCAGAAATCACCGGAGGCACCGTGGAGGGAAGGGCAGATGGAGCCGACTGTGGGGTTGAACCAGGTTCTAACACGCTCCTCATGACCTCGAAGGCACCCCTGTCAGGCAGAGCCGGAGGTCTCCACTCCGAAAAGCTGAAAACCTCCCCCGGCACCGACAGTGATGGCTCCGAGGCCGATGTCGGAGCCGAACTCACCAGCGCCGAAGCACCGAGAGGGAGAGCGGGGTCGGACAAGGGTCCGATGCCACTCGCCCCCTCGGAGCCGACGAGGGAAATCCGGCGCCGAGGTTCCTCCAAGGAAGAAATCGGAGCAGATGACGGTACCGAAGACAACGGTATCGGTTCCGACGCAGCCGCAGTCTTGGGTCCGAGCCGCCCCGGCTCCGAACTCAAAGGAGTTGGAGGAGGAATATTCTGAGTGATAGGATTACCCATCAACTGTTGAGTCAGGCTTTGAAGCATCTGGGCCAGTGACTCAGACTTAAGAAGTCGACTCACTACCCTCTGAAGGTCATGATCAGAAAGTCTCGACGACCTAGAGGAGTGAGATCTATGGCTCCGTTCAGACAGCAATGGAGATGCTGGAGCCGAATGAACGGAGCAGATAGATGGTGACCGGGACCTTTTCTGGAGGTCGGTTCCGACAATCTGATCGGAGCCGACTCACCAGTGTCGTCCTCGGCTCTGGCTGGAGCCGAAGAAATAGCAGGTACAAGAGTTCGAGAATCATCGGCTCCGGCCGGAGCCGATGTTCGAACAGCCTTCGAAGACCCAGAAGACGACTCGGATACCGGAGCCGATGGTCTGGTAGGCTTCGAGGGTTTCCCCGAAGACTGAGTCGGGGGACTCTCAGGCTTCAATAAGCCCCTTAGAATGAGCTTATTTTTACGCTCCTGCAGGACTCTAGGGCTGAAGCCATGGCAAACAGCACATGAGTCCTGCAGGTGCAAAGGTCCCAGGCAGAACACACAAGAAGTGTGACCATCTGTACGAGACATCTTCTGACAGCACGAGTCACACTTCTTAAAACCTGAGACCTTTGAATCCTTAGACATGTCTAAGAAGAAAAGTGTAACCACACAAACACACACACACACCGATTACACTTAGAAATTAAATTAAATTTAAATTTAAATTAAAAGTAATTTAGAAAATTAAATCCCTATAAACACAGTCACTCAACTACTAGGACGGGAGGGACTGGGCCTAAGGCCCAAGGGAAGAACTCTAGTGAGTTTTAGGAAAAAAAAGGAAATTTTGACTGGGAATGGGAGGAAACTACTCACTGTATAAAAATATTAAGTAAACTAACTTAAAAGGGGAAATTATCTAAGAAATTAACTAGTTTTTTTAAACTAACCTGACGAGCCGGTTGGAACGCACCTCGATCGCTATAGCGGCAAACGAGATCTGGGGAGTTACCACCTAGCATTGTGGGATATAGGGGAGCCTCGAGCCGGTGGAACTAGCTCTCAAGCTTCTAGAGTGGCCGAGTCGGAGCTGAGGTTCGGCTCCGAACCCATCCAGCAAGAATGAAGGCGAGATAGACAACTTAACATTTGATGTTAAGAATAATTATAAAAATAATTTACTTATAAATATTAAATAAATTTATTATATATACATGAACATACACTAATGATATTATTTAAATTATTACTACTAATCTCGATGATAGATTGATAAAAATGTTACATATATATATATATATATATATATATATATATATATATGTGTGTGTGTGTGTGTGTGTGTGTGTGTGTGTAAAAAATAAATTAAAACAATTTACCCTTTTTATATATATACATTATACTATATCTCAATCTGTTATTTCTATTTAATGCCTTTAATTTTAAAATAGGAGCTACTGAACTACACAATAACACAAAGAATATATGAGCATGAATCTGCTATTAAGAAAAATAAATGTAATAATGCGCTAGCAAAGCACATTAATGAATATAGAGACCATCAATTTTCTTTTATAGCAATAGATCATGTAGAAATACAAGAAAAAAGACCTTGGGGCTTATTTTTAGAACATAAAGAATTGCAATGGCAGATTAGAACACAAGCTGACACATGGCCAGGCATAAATTAACGCAGTTCAATAGCTCCTATTTTAAAATTAAAGAGAAATAAAATAACAGATTGAGATATAGTATAATTTATATATATAAAGGGTAAATTGTGTTCATTTATTTATTTTTTATATACACAATTTATATATATATATATATATATATATATATATATATATTTATATATATATATATATATATATATATGTGTGTAACATTTTTATCAATCATAGAGATTAGTAGTAATTTAAATATCATTAGTGTATATTCATGTATATATAATAATTTATATATTTAATATTTATAAGTAAATTATTTTTATAATTATTCTTAACATCAATTTTTATTCATATGTTTAAATATTGTAAGTATACAAGTCCATTATGAAGCTGATAGAATAGATAAACTGTTTAAGTGCAGCAATAGTATATTTATTGCTATATTAAACATAGACTGTTGAATATGACATTTCTTTTAGGGATTTTTTAAAAACATATTTACACACATATATATATATATATATATATATATATATATTTTAATAAAACATAATATAATAAAATATACTAGCATAGTATTTTAATATGTACACATACATTTACATTTTAATATGTACATATGCCGATACATTTATTTGGCATTTTTGATACCTTTAACATGTAATGCATGTAATTCATGTATTTCAATGCTCTTTAGTTGCTATTTAGTTTAGATTTGTTTTATTTTAATTGTAGAGGTAGAAGAATGCTTAAATACTGGTAGAGTCATATGTTTCCTTTTTAATGAATGAAGTTTAGTATAAAAGTAAGTAATGTCAACTGATACATTGTCTGACGAAGTTTAATAGATATTAAAAGAAAGCGCTTACTTGTGGATCACTTGTGGATTAACAGAGGAACTTTTTATTGTTTTATTTTATCTCAGTGTTCAAATAAAATACTTGTTCTTCCAGTTTGGTGGCTCTTCACTTGCTGTTCGTTTCTTCAGTTTGTTTGATTTCGTTTTTAGTAAACGAAAGCGAGGGTGCCGTACAACTGGATGAAGGTACCAATAGGACTGAAGGGTCAATTGGAAATCTAACAGCACTCATTATGCAACTAACCCAATGAGTAGATGGGTTATATGAGAGACTCAATGTTCAGGAAACAAATAGTGAAAATGGGAGTTTGCATGCCTCAAGAAACAGCAATTCCTTTAATTTCAACATGACACCAGCATGCATAGGTAATACTAACCCCCCTGTTCATTATAATACTTCTGGATCCAGCCAGCAGATTCAAACAGATCTTAAAGGACACCAACCATCACGAACAAATGGCTCAGGGCATATTTCTAATAACGAAGAAACAAGAAGAGAGATTCCTGTGCCAACTGAATGGCTTGAATCTGCGTTTACTTAATCTGGAGGGCACAATCTAGGTACTAATTTGTTAGACACTACATTAAATGATTATGACATTAAACTGCTTAAATGCAGAAAATTGCAGCTAGAGAATGCATATTTTAAAGAATGCATTAAGCATAACATTATACCTAAAGGGTTACGTTTCTGGCGTTACCCTACAGGCTTGGCTAATAATTCACCTTTTCATACAAAACTACTACAATTGTTTGATAAAAGTGGCAAAGATATGCTGAATATCATGATAAAATATAACCAATATGATTTTGAGGAACTGATGAATCAGCTTGACCGGCTAGATAAAGAAATCAGGGCCATTTCTTATGATAGTATCAAATTTGAAATGTTAAGAATTTACAATAGTATAGAACAACAAATTGCAAAATTAAAAACTGGGAAAATTAACAAATTAGAAAGGGACCTTAACCAGTATGCAAATGAAATGGCATATCCTAAGCCTCCTGGGAGCCAAATAAAATATAAGCCTTATTACAATAATAATAATAATTTGGACGAAGATAACAGATATAATGAATCAAGAGAGTTTGGCCAGCAAATAGACCCAGCATATGATCAAGAATTTCCTGAAGTGAGAAGGTCGGAGAGATTGAAGAATAAAAACCCCTATCCTAACCGTCAAGGAGCGAGGTTTCAAGGGGCCAGGCCTAAAGACAAATAATGGAGGACATAAATGATGTTTATGTACATGTAAACAAAAGAAATGTGATGAATGAAATTCAACATTGTAATAATATAGTGTATGAACATAATGAAACCATTCAATATACAGTTTGACAATGCTAATAAGCGTTTATCAGCAGATGGTACTAGTTATTTTAACAAACTTGATAAGTTACATAGTTTAATGTTGAAGTTTAAAACGCTGACTATAGAGAACGAATACTTGACAGAATGTATTAACAGGAAAGTGGTTCCTAAGGGACTACGACTGTACAAGTACCCCAACAATGTTGTAGGGGGTTCTGATTTTCACCATGAATTATTAAATGTATTTAACCAGTGTGGTTTAGAAATTTTGAAATTAATTATCAAAGAAAATAACAGAGTGCAGGAAGGTTTGAAGCAAGAAATAGAAATTTTGGATGTAGGTATTAAGGAAGATTTAATGTTCCAAATTACAGAAGAAAAAGAAAAATATTATAAGGTAAAGGAAGATATAGATTGGAAATGCAGTGAAGTGATTGATAGAAAAATTAATAAATTGAAGAGAGATATGAATGAGTACGAGAACAATATTAGTTATCCCAAGCCACCTTTCAAGAAAAATGATTATTTTAGACGACAGGTGGATCCCCCCACTAATTATAATGGTGATGATACAAATGGGAGAATACATTTTGAATATGATAACGAATTTCCACCATTGAGAAGAGATTCATTTAATTTTTACACAAACCAAAATGTTAATCAAAATTTTCAAAAAAGGGGGGGGAGAAGGGGGAGGGGGAAGTATTAAGCTTAATACACCCCACCCTGGATTTAGTTCACCATCAAGATAACATACAGATAGATGGTATTAGACACACATTAAATAATTTTACAATTTATAATTTTAGCAATGTTATCCCTACAAAACAACATTTTCACCTGTTGAGCAAAGGATTCAAGTTCATACCCTCTGTAAAAGGGGAGATGGTGAAGACCATCATTGATTTAAAATTATTTTTGAGAAAAATAAACTTTGACAATGTGTTCTCTTTAACTAATACTAGCATTAGACTAAACAGACCTCCTCAAGACTCAGCATTAGTACGTAGAAGTCTATTTAACCCCCCTTTGCATCCGCAAATTAGAAATTTTGAACAGATGTTGGAAAAAGAAATTAGAGAATTATATGAAGAAAGGGTTGTGGAGTTCAACCTGTCTAAACAGGAAAACGAAATATTATATGAATTAAAGAATAACAGGGATTTGAGAATAATGAAACCGGACAAAGGGGGAGATATTGTCTTCATGGATAATATCATATATGAAGGCAAAATGAATTCTATATTAAACGACATTGATAAATACACCCGTCTCACTTAATGAAATGAATTTAGCACATTATGAAATTGACAATTTATTAAAAATATGTTATATGAAGGACTATTAGATAAAAAAACATTTGAATTTCTGTATGTAGAAAAACCCAGAACACCAATAATATTTGGAATACCTAAGGTCCACAAAAATATGGAAGACCCACCTTTGAGACCCATTGTCTCAGCAGCAGGGTCAAAAACTCTTCCATTAGCCAAATATGTGGACCAGAAGGTAAAACATATAAGTACAGGGAATCTACACACATTAAAAGATTCTTGGGACCTTTTAAGGTGTATTGGGCCAAGTTTATATAATGACAATTTGATATTTATTACAGTAGATGTGGTAGATCTCTTTTCAAGTATTCCACACAGTGAAGGTACAGCCATGTTTGAGGAAATGATTTACAGGGACACTAAATTAACTCAAGCTGAAAAAAGTGTTACTACCGGTTTGGTGGACATGGTCTTAAGATATAATTATTTCACATTTCTTGGTGAATACTACAAACAGATTCAGGGCATAGCGATGGGCGCAGCGTGTGCGCCCACCTATGCAAATATAGTCCTAACTAAATGGGAGGAGGACTTCATAATAAATTCTGAGTATAAGGAATGTTGGACATTGTATCGCCGTTTTTTGGATGACATTGTCCTTTTTTGGATAGGAGGATTTGAAAAATTCAGTGAATTTTTCAATTATATTAATAATTCAACCAACTTTCTGAAATTTACATACAATCTTTCTAGGGACAAACTACAATATTTGGATGTGGAAATATACAAGACAGAGGGTGATTTTGAAACTAAAATCTACAGAAAGGAAACCTTCTGCAACTCCTTCCTTCACTTCACTAGCGCACACCCCTCACACTGCAAGAAAAATATTGTTAAAGGGCAGTTTGTGAGGGGTAGTAGAATGACCAGCGCTAGTGAAGATTTTTTGGTTGAATGTAATATATTAAGTAAGATGTTTGAGGAGAGGGGTTATCCACATGATTTTGTGACAAATTTGAGAACAGAAGTTGAATTAGGTAGAGCGACCAAATTTCAACCTATAAAGGGACAGAAAATTGTCAATAGAATTACAAATGAAAACAATATGGATGTTGATTCTGAAAGCAAGTATGAACAGGCCCTAATCATGGAATACAATATGTCCAACATTAGATTTAGTGAAGTCTTTCGAAAAGAATGGACCAAATTCTCGGATTTATCTGATCTAAGTAGTATCAACAATTTAACACCTAAAATTGTATATAGGAACTCTAGGACTATTAAGGAAATTTTAGAGTCCAATATCAAGGAAAACAAAATAAGTTATGGAATTGATGGACAAATAAGGACAGGTAGTTACAAGTGTGGTCACTGCAATCAATGCGAATACATGGCAAATTCTACAGAAATAAGTGTCCCTAGTAGAAATAAAATTATAAAAATTAATGGCTATTATAATTGTGAGACAAGGGGTGTTATATATATAGGAATTTGTAATAAATGCAGGTCTTTCTACATAGGAAAGACTGAACGAGTCTTGAGGAGACGAATATATGAGCATTACTATGAAATCTCAAAGGCCAAAGACACTAATGCTTTATATAGGCACACAAAAGTTTGTAAGGATGCCAAATTTGATTTTTTTGTTATTGAACAGGTGAAAAGGGATATTAGAGGTGGTTTATGGGAAGAGAGGGTTGGTTACAGAGAACTTTGGTGGCAAATATATCTTAATGCCACTAAAAAACCTGGACTTAATGATGCCATCTCTATAACCCCAGTACTCAAATTAAAAGCTGCAGATTTATAATAAAGAAACATATCTTCCAATTGTAATTTTAAAGGAGCCCAATAGACGGTGCTATTTATTAAGGTTAAGCAAAAGGAACATTATTTCACTAAATCAACTATTCCAAACATGTATTTATTTTGAAGTTTTTTAAATAGAACATTTTTATGTAGGAGCATAAGTACTTAGTACTAGAAAACCAGGAGTTTTTAAATACATCTATTTTTAAATATATTTATTTCAAATCAAGAGAGAAATGTATTGATTTTGTGTATATGTGTGTTTTTTAAGAATAAGTTTTTTAATAAGGACAGTGCAATGATTGGCTGTTATTTGATGCACTCTGACTGATAGGGCAATTTGAAATGTTTATACATATATAAAGCTTTGGTTGATTAATTGCTTTCATTATCTGATGAAGTCACAGTTGCTGAAGACGAAAACGCAATTTTGTTAAGAGCGTTTATTTTGCCTTTTTACTCTGCTGGTTTGCTACTTGGAAGTATTAAAATATTTGGACCTTTGCTGGTGTGTTTCCTGCTTACCGTTTGGCTACAGAAAGATTTTTTTCTTGGTTTGTCCACTCTTGGAACATAATGAACATGTTACAGTGAATGCAGGAGGAGATTTTAAAGTTTTTAATTTTTCAGAAGTTGAAATTGATCAAGTAGCAGCAAATGTTTTAGCTAAAGGTTATACTTTTGTTCCTTCGAGGCCTTTTGATTTCACCACTACAATGACTGACATGAAATTATTTTTAAGGAAAATTAACTTTACATTAATGTATCATAACAATATATATAATGAGTCTAGCAAATTTAGTATTAGTAGCACTTTTAACCCACCACTACATCCAAAGCTTTTACTATATGAGAGAATGTGTGAATATCAACTGTAATGCCTAAATAAGTTTAGTAAAGAAACATATTGCTCATCGGCTTTAAATAATGATGAACAAAGAATTTTAAAAGCGCTAGGAAAAGAAAAAAATTAGAATCATGAAACCAGATAAAGGTGGGGGGCAGTTATTATGAGTCATGACACACATAATCATATGTTAAATGCTATACTCAAAACTGATACTTATGAGCAAATATCCCTAAATGAATAAATATTGCTTACAGAAAAGTGTATGAACAAATTAATATGTTCCTTGAAAAATGTATAAATATAGATTTATTGAATTATCTTAACATTACTACAACTTGAATTCCTGTATTTTTTGGAAACCCTAAAATACATAAAAGCATATATGACCCCCCTATGCACCCTTTAGTACATGAAAGAGATTCCATTACTTCAGCATGTGCTAAGTATGATGATTATGAATTAAAAAAGATTATTAAGAATGAAAAACATATTTGTAAAGATTTCTGGACGTTCCTAGAGCATATGAATGAAGTGGAATTTAATAATAAAGATATTTTAGTAACAAATGATGTTTGTGATTTATACACAGTTATTCCACAGTCTTTAGGTTTGGAATGGGTAAATGAATTATTAATTCAGTATCATGTTAACCATGAATTAACTAATCTTATAATGGAATTATTAGAAACAGTTTTAAGTCACTGACCGGTTCGACTATCAGCTAGAGCATCTTCTGCGTGGAGACATGCGTGAATGGGCGTACCTTTGTTGAAGGTTGTGCGTTAGGGCTGGCAACTCAGCACATAAAAATACACTGCCAATCACTAGCGGACCGGAGTTCCGCTGTGGCGACCCCTAACCGGGAAAAGCCGAAAGACAAAATATTAGAAATAGTTTTAAGTAATAATTTTTTAACATTTAATAAAAAATACTTTTGCAGAAAAAAGGCATTGCTATGGGGTCACCATGTGGAGGTGCTTATGCAAATTTAGTTGTGGCATTCTGGGAGAAAAATCATGTTTTTAATAGCAAATATAATACTTTTATCAAATCTTAACATTGGTTTCAGTATGATATTAGCATCATTTGGACTGGTACAGCAGTTTTTTGAATGAATTTTTAGCATATATTAATGAAACAACTAATTTTTTTTTAATTTACATGGAATATTAATAATTATAATATTAATTATTTAGATGTACATCTCATGAAAGATAATGAAAATGGAGCATATACTGCAGTCATTCATTGAAAAGAATCCTACTCTAATAGTTTTTTGCATTATAATAGTTGCCATCCAGAACATCAGAAAAGGTCCGTAATAAAGTGGCAATTAGTTAGAGCTGCTCGGATGGTGACTAAGTTTGAACAATTTGAATTGGAATGCAATTTCTTGCGTGACATGTTCATTAATAGGAACTATACAGTGACATTAGTTGATGCTTTAATACATGAAGTTACCAAAAAAAGATTAAGCGGACACTTTAGGCCCATTTTACAAAAGCAAAATGAAGTAGGTGATGTCAGAACCAATAGTTATAATAAACTAATAATAAATGAAACTACTAATAAAGATGGAAAGAATGAATTTTCAAAAGCTTTGGTACTTACTTTTTCTCAGGAACATAGAATTAGAGAAATAATTATAAATAATTGGGCCATACTTATGGAGGACCCACAATGTAAAAAGCATATTGGAGAAATATCAAAGACTGTTTATAGAAAAGGGAAACGTTTTAAAGATATATTAAAAAAGAGACCCACTCAAGTAATAAAATTAAAGGAATGAGTAAATGTGGACCCTGCAATTGGTGTTTTAAAGTTAGAATAGGAGAGTCCTTCCAGCTTAGGAATAAGAAATACTATTTGAATGGAAAATACAATTGTAAATCTAAAGCAGTAGTATATCTAGCCATGTGCAATTCCTGCCCTATCTTCTACATAGGGAAAACAGAGAGAGCTCTAGCACAAAGAATATATGAGCATGAATATGCTATTAAGAAAAATAAATGGAATAATGCGCTAGCAAAGCACATCCATGAATATAGAGACCATCAAATGTTCTTTTATAGCAATAAATCATGTAGAAATAGAAGAAAAAAGACCTTGGGGCATATTTTTTGAACATAAAGAATTGCAATGGCAGATTAGAACACAAGCTGATACATGGCCAAGCATAAATGAACGCAGTTCAATAGCTCGTATTTTAAAATTAAAGAGAAATAAAATAACAGAGAGATATAGTATAATTTATATATATAAAGGGTAAATTGTTTTTATTTATTTTTTATACACATACATTTTATATATATATATATATATGTAACATTTTTATCAATCTATCATAGAGATTAGTAATAATTTAAATATCATTGGTGTATATTCATGTATATATAATAATTTATTTATATATTTAATATTTATAAGTAAATTATTTTTAAAATTATTCTTTACATCAATTTTTATTCATATTTTTAAATATTTTAAGTATATAAGTCCATTATGAAGCTGATAGAATAGATAAATTGCTTATGTATAGCAATAGTATATTTATTGCTATATTAAACAGATACTAGTGTATAGATTCATACACTGTTGAATATGACGAAATTGTTGAATAAAATATACTAGCACAGTATTTTAATATGTACACATACATTTACATTTTAATATGCACATATGCAGATAAAATTAGCGTTTTTGATACCTTTAACATGTAATGCATGTAATTAATGTATTTCAATGCTCTTTAGTTGCTATTTAGTTTAGATTTGTTTTAATTTAATCATAGAGGTAGAAGCATGCTTAAATACTGGTAGAGTCATATGTTTCCTTTTTAATGAATGAAGTTTAGTATAAAAGGAAGTGATGTCAATTGATACGTTGTCTGATGAAGTTTAATAGATATTAAACTAAAGCGCTTACTTGTGGATCACTTGCGGATTAACAGAGGAACTTTTTATTGTTTTATTTTATCTCAGTGTTCAAATAAAATACTTGTTCTTCCAGTTTGGTGGCTCTTCGCTTGCCGTTCGTTTCTTCAGTTTGTTTGGTTTCGTTTTTACATTTATATATTTTCCAAGTTTCGCTTGCTAAAATTTGCATTGTGGCTTTTAATAACCGATTGTCTGCTTGACTTTATAGTCACATTTGCATATTCAGACAATAAGAGCACGAACTAAACCAAAAACCAAATAAACGAGAAGAGCACAGACTGGCTGAAGATTAAATCACTTTACTTCGAATAAATAAATAAATAAATAAAATAGTACAAGCAAAAGCTTTGTTCGGTTGTTTATTCAGTTGATTAACGTAAAGAATATATATTTTTTTCAACATATACCCCCTTTAGATACATCTAGTTTTAACGTACCTTTTTATATATACATACATATACATACATTCTTACTGGCTCACTCACAAGGTTGGCACCAACTGGTTACATTATACTTATTTTGGAAATGCCACCTTTATTGGGATGAGACTGTTATAAGGATTCTTATTTTAAAGTCATTGTAAAAAACAGAGCTAATCATGTAGCATGGACGTTATTTATTTGTTGACAACAGGTCCGATTTAGATGTGCGCGTAATGGAGATTGTTTAGGCATCGAGTGTTTTTGTAGGTTATTTATCACAGTAAGTTAATGTAATTTTAAAAAAAGTCTCATATAACATTATTTTACACAAACTTTATCAAACGCACATAAGTGCTTTTAATGGGTTACTTTATTATGTTTATGAATGTCTCGAATGTATTTGTTGAAACGATTATGCTTCACGTGCTGATTGATTGTAAAAGTTTATTCATAAAATGTTACGGTTATTTGTTATTGTTACATTATTTAGGAAATACTGCATCTTTAAGGTTTCGCAGTTGCAGCAATTATTACATCACTAAATTGGAGTATTTAAGCAACAGGAAGTGATGTTTTGGTTGTTTCAAAAAGTTTGGCAACTGCCAAACGAAAGCGCTTACCTTACTTTTTGGATATCAGCTTTTGCTTGTACTATTTTATTTATTTATTTATTCGAAGTAAAGTGATTTATTCTTCAGCCAGTCTGTGCTCTTCTCGTTCATTTGCATATTCAACTGATTGATAACGAGAGAGCCTTATTTAAGTGTATAAGTATGTGTTTTGTATCTTTCTGTATTGTCTCATGAAGCATCGATATTGGACACAAAAGCGCTTACTCTCTTATTTTTCAATAAATTACAGTTCGCAGTCTGTTGACCATGTTTACTATCTCTCTGTTTTTTGCATTTATCATACTTGTTTGGACATTACCTATATCTTTGTTGATACTGTCCATGATGATTCAATCCATGGCCTTGCAGATAAAGCTAGTCAGGCTAACAGGTCTATAGTTCCCGGGATCAGTGGAAGTACCACCTTTGTGCAAGGGAACAACAGTGACTGCTTTCCATTCAGCTGGTACAAAGCCAGTGCTTAGACTATGATGGAAAAGTGTACCCACTGGTGTTGCTAATTCATGTTGGTGCTCATGTAGGACACAGCCTGGGATTTTATCAGGTCCCGTAGATGCTGTGTTTTTTGCCTTAGCAAGGGCATTTATGCCCTTGCTCTTTAAAAATACAAGGTAGGGGACAGGTGGGTAGGGATGTCATGGGGTAAGTGTGGTGGGGACAGAGGAGTAAAGTTTTCACAGAATCACTCAGCTAACAGGTTAGCTATGTCCACAGGCTCAGTATATGTGGTATTATTAACTACCAGTTCTGCACAAATCTGGGCCTTTCCTTTTAGGTTATGGATGTAACTACAGAATGCCTTGTGGTTGTCCTTTGTTGAGGAAGCTAATTTGGACTCGGTTTGCTTTGGAGGACTTCACAAGAAGTGTTATTTACTTGTTTAAGCTGAGGACGAAGTGTTTCCAGTTTAGGAGGATTCACTCCTCCTTACTCTGACAGCAATTTCTTCCTCTTATTGTAAAGCCTATTAATGGTAGTTGTCCACCATAGTTCACAGGTTCATAGGTGTATACTTGGCTAATAACCACTAGGGTCCTTATAAGCCTGGCCATACAACCCAGCTGTGACCCACAAATTTGATTTATGTAAGTGGTGATTTACTGACTCTCTCTGCCCTTTAGGGACACATGATCCAGACAGGGATGAATATCCAATTACCCATCCATCGGTCCAAATTGCACTTAAAAAGGCATAGGGAGGACCTCAGCTTCACATGGATGGGGAGCCTGTTCCAGAGAATGGGAATTCTAAGCGAAACGTATCTGTCTCTCCAACATGAGGTATTTATGTCGTACACAAATTTTAGGTCTTTTAATCTAGTAGTTCTGATGCTGTTTTTGTGAATGTGCAAAAGTGCAAAAGGTTTGTCAAACCAGGGTCCAGGGATGCCCTGTATGCCAGGCAAAGATCACCTCTCAGTGATCTTTCTGATATCAAGTAAAGAGATGTGGCTTTGAGGCGATCAGCTTAGGACACTGCATTTTCTCCTTGCATTCTTTTTGTAAGGAACCTTTGTGGATGTTCCATTTGCTGCATGTGTTTGTCCAGGTATGTACCAAAAGGGGCATTATAATCTATGACGGGTCTGATGATCTTTCTGGGCCTAAATGCCATGCCCTTGCTCAAAAGATGAGTAACATAGAAGGATTTTCTTACTACCCTGGACACATGCAGGTCAAAGGTTAGGTTATCTACATGTGTTCCAGATCCTTGACTAGTGAATCAACTTTTAAGGCAATTTTATTGATGACATAGTTACCTGGAGTGGTAGACTTCCCAAAGGGTGCAATAATGCATTTCTTTGTATTGAGTTTTAAGCCACGGCTTTGGCACCAAGCATTTGCCTGTATTAAACCTACTTAAAGGGTGTTCACATCTTGGGAAGAAATCAATGACTGCTCCTAGTTTCCAATTATCTGTGAACTTAGTCAACCAAAGGCCTCTGACATAGGTTCATAGGTAGGTACTAGGCTATTGTCCCAAGGGCCTAAGTAAGCCTAGCCAACAAGGTTCCCTGGCTTACACCACCCAAGAAAGTTATTTTCCTGTGCCCCTGTCAAGCAGAGCCACAGAAGTGATCCCCAGGGTGTATTTCCTATTTCCCATCCACTCATCAAAATTTTTCTTGAAGAGTGCTAATGAGGAACTTTGCTTGACACAGATGGGTAGCTTGTGCCAGAGTATGGGAAGTCTCTGGGACAGGAATCTATCCCTCCAGCATGTCCTGTTTATTGTGGTAACACGGTTTAGGTCCCTAGAGTGTGTAGCTCGGGGGAATTGGGATTTCTTTAGGTGCAGCATGTGCAACTGCTCTGAGTTTGATATAGCTTTATATGTTAGGCAGAGATCACTTCGGAGTAGGCGATATGCTACGGAATAAACTGGAGTTTGTTGAGATGGTCAGTGTAGGGCATCAGGCTGAGGCTAGTAATCCTCTTTGGGAGGTACTTCTGTGGCCTTTCCAGCTGCTGCAGATGTCTTGTGAGGTACATTCCAAAAAGGGTGTTGTACTCTATAATGGGCAGATTTGCTCTTCCTTGAGGAGCTTGTTTTGGTCTCATCCGGTACGACCGAGTCAGTGCAGTTATGCAGGTGTTTTCATAAAGCTTTGCTGTAGAGCTTGGCATATTTGCCAGTTCCATCTGAGGGAAGAGGTGCAATGAAGCTATTTATATGATCCATTAAGAGGTTATAATCTGCTTTGGAGAAGTTTTTTTTAGTTTAGTTGCTGCTGGGGTGTGGTTAGGTGTGATAGTTACTTTGAATGAGACTGATCAGTGGTCAGATCTCATCAGGAAGGACTTTATAGTGGGTGTGCTACAGTGGTCCCCCATACTGGTGAGCCCCAGATCCAGGATGTTGGCACCCTTTGTCTGGGTGTCAACCAGCTAGTCCAGGGCACTGGAGTTAATGAAGCAGACAAACCTTTGAGCAAATGAGTTTGAACACGAACAATTTACCAGTCAATGGATTGTTTGTTAAAGTTACCCAAAACCTGGTGTTCGGATGTATCTTGATAGACTCAAGTAGATCCAAAATAGGCAGAGTGGGTGTCCTGATTCATGGAGGGGGTCATGTAGCTGGCAATGACTTGAACAGGTGTCTTATCCAAAGTTAATTGCACCTGAAGTGCCTCCAGGGAGTCATACTTTTTTAACCAATCTGGAGGTGTATTTATTTTTTAATGAATATTGATACACCACCTTCTTTAATTTTCACTTCTTCAGTTTGAGGTCTGAATGTGTGGAAGGAGGTATAATCCAGTATGGCTGGGGTGCTCTCCACAGCCATGAACAAGGACTCTGTGACTGCACAAATGTCTGCATCTTCCAAGGTTAAGACAACGTCCAATCAGTGCAGTTTCATGTTGAGATTCCTAGCATTTAGGAGGATAACCTTGAGGCTGTTTTTCAATGGAGTTTTTATGTTGGGAATTTTGTTCTTGAGACACTTCCTAAAAAAAGGCACTATGGGGTGGCAAGAGCCTTAGCCAGTAGCCGAAATCCCAGGGGTGACAGATGAAGACCATCTGTGGCAAAGCATCGAGGTATGCTAATCATGTTGTCCCAGGCGGGAGATAGTGGATTCCCTTTGAATAATACTAGAAGCTAAGCCAACTATTGAAGTCAATCATTTACTGTTTCTATTAAGCCATCATGCTAGGTGAAGGTAAAATGCTGCTTAAGGCTAGGGACATACCTGTCTGAGAGCTCAGTCATGTCTCTCTTCATATAGTCCAGAAAGGTACATCTCAAGTTGTTCACACCAACACGAACTGTGACAGAGTCATAACAGTACCTGTTGCTGAGAGACTTGAGTGCATGCGTGATATGGAGCATCCTGATGCCTGACAGACAAATGACTGTGACCTCTTCCTTATCCAGCCTAGTGAGAGGGATATCAGTATGTCTTACAATGGAATCATCTATGACTAATATGTGGGTCGGCCGGGGGAAGGACACCCATGTAGTAGATGGGCCTGAACCGAAAGCCTCCTACAAAACAGATTCCTCCGAGGAAGGGTTTTGGGCTGTCCAACCACCACTGGAGTAGGATTTCTAAAATGTCTCCAAAGGAGACATCTTCAGGTGGGGACTTTGAGGACCCTTCTCCTTCCTTGAAATCTGTGTCCGTGGTAACTGATTCTGTAGGGGAATCAATGTGTCTCCTTTTACACAGCCTCTTCTGGGAGACCTCCTCGGTGGGAAGCTCCAGGGAGGTAACAGAAGGCAATTTTGGATCTGCTGTGAGAATAGTGTGAAGGCTTTGGGGGATCAGCTGTCCACGCAGCAGACTGGAGGCCTTGGGCATCAAAACAGAATGAGACGGGAAGGTACCATGGCAGAAAGTGCAGGGGGTGGTCTTGGTGCGAACTACTGAAAGCTGTCCTCTCAAAGCCAAAGCCACCAGGGCTAACACCTCTGGGAGAGCCTAAGCTCCCTGCACATAAGGGGGGAGTCAGAGGTAAGCTGCAGAAAGTCGTAAATGAGACAAGTAAGCAAAGGCTCTGAAAGTTTCAGAGTCGACGCTCTCCCCCGTAACCACCCTTGATGCTATGATTAACAGATATGCTCAGAATGGAAGCCAAGGGAGATGAATGGGTTGGGGAAACAGTTGGAGGTGAAGAAGAAATCTCCCATCAGTTCTGACACCTCGGCACCAGAGACCAATGGTACAAAAGACTCTGAAACCAAAGGGTGGAGCAGAGAAAGAGCCAAAGGTCAGAAAGGTGAAACCCTCACTGAACCAGATGTGGATGGAGCGAACACAAGCCCCATTTGACTCTGGGCCTTGAGGAACTGCCTCTTTGGAGAACAGGCTCCAGGAAGACCTGCTGCAGGCTGATGACATAAGTCACAAAGATCTCTTGGGGGGTGAGATCAGGTCTAGAAAACTATATTAGTAGAAGTAGGTGCTGACACAAATGGAACTGGTGAAGGGTCACTCAGCCCCAGGAGGAGACTAGAGCAGAGGGGAAGAAGTCAGAACCCACCTTGGCACAGATAGAATCGGTTCTGACTACTTTAGAGCCAACTTAGGAGGTTCCAAGTAAGACTATGTGGGAGAGAGAAGTCTGCTCTCCCTGGACTCCTTAGGAGTTTTAGGAGGGGGTTGAGCCCCTGTAGTTGGAAGACACCCTCTGAGTTGGTGGGAGAAGGCAGCAACCCCTTTAAGAATCAGTTTGCTCTTCTTGTCTACCAGAGCCTGGGGATAAAAAGCCTGACATCTAGGGCAAGGAGCATCAAGATGGGTAGGCCCCAAGAAATAAACACACTTCCTGTGGGCATCCAATAGAGGAATCTTCTGCCCACAGGAAGTACATTTTTTAAAACCTTGAAGTTTCTGACTCTCAGACATGTCAGAAATGAAAGGATATTAAGGAAGGAAAAACGAACTTAAGGAAATGCGACTCCTGATAGAACAGGCAGAAATGGGAAAGCTTATTTATACACGTGCGCACACACAAAAGACACAATTAAGGAGCAAGGACTTCAGAGAGAAAAGGAGGTAATATGTAAAAATGATAAAAGGTAAAAGCATTCACAAACTACCAAGATAACATAAATTCTCTGGAGAAACTCACAGCCACAGGAAAGTACAGTTGTGTACACCTACCATAAATGTAGATGTTAGAGTGTATTCACTGTTTAAGTCCTGGTTACCCTCCCTTCAGCCCCCTAACTTCTTTAGGCTATACCTCTCCTTTCCTTTACTATACTTAAAAGCTTTTTGGTGTATTTGCTTTTTTGTTGGAGGTATACCATTGCATTTTTACATTTAATTGCTTCCTGTTAGGGGGGGGGGGGGGCACCTGACATCTGGGGCAAGAAAAACTGATGTAATGGTGTCAACTGCATGTTTTATACCCCTGACTTCAGGGAAAAAGGGACAGCAACCGACAGAGAACCCAAGACTGCTAATCAGGCTGACTGAGGGTTACCTGCAACAAGATAACCCAAATGTAATGACTGCAACAGTGAAACATGAAAAACATCTTGCTGCTGACACGAAGCACAGCAAACAAGATCCAAGCATACCTCTCAACTATACAGATTTTAACAGAATATCCAGATTTTTGCCTCATATGTTTGGTCTGTTTTTCATAAAATCATGGTTTTCTGGCAAATTAGTGGCAATTCACTAAAGAATGAAGTTAGAAAATAATGATATAGACATTTGAGTTTTGCACTTCATATCCTTCAGAAAATTCATGCAAATGCAAAACCTGCTATTCTATCAGCTTTCTGAGTTTATAAGATCAATATTTAAAAATTGTCCCTATTTTTGGGCCTTTGTCCCACTTTTACTAATGGCTTTGTCCAGATTTCTTGCTGTAACAGGTTGAGAGGTATGGATCTGAGGTACGTTGAGGGAGCGGAGCATTATAGGTATGAAAGAGGAGCTCAAGTCAGGAAGCTTAAGCTGGAGAAAAGCGGTTGGTTGGTTCCAAGGATCGGAACTGGATCTCACAGGTAATGAAATGAAGAGGGCAACTTCAGATACCTATATTAAATCATTTACTTGACAGCATTCTTCTCAGTCTAGACAAAGGGCTTCCTTCTTAGTCACCCTCATAACAGCAACTGCCACAGCCATCCAATGTGTTGGTTCAGCAACATGAATCCCTGATTCCCCCATCAAAAAACATCCACACTGATAATAAAAAGGCACTTAAAAATGTCAAGCACCGAGGACCATTAAAACCAGGAATCGCTATGCGAACATTGACCCTTGGGTTTCCAATCAGACCAGAGCCAAAACTCAACCTCCTACCATTAAAATAAATTATGAGACCTGATGCCACCTGTATGTCATTCATTACCCAATAAATGAAGTTACATGACTTTTAATACATATTGCAAATCAAGCAATAAAGTGCTGTGTGTAAAATTCATTCTGCCATATGCAACAGGTCAAAATATGTTTAAAAGTAATCAAAGCAGTCATTATGCCAAAATAACTCACTCCTGCCTACAATTATTTAAAAAGCCACTATAGTTATTTCCATTGCAACAGTACTGTAACTTTAAAAATGAATATTATAATGATATTTGCCCTGCTGCCACAAGTCTTAATTCCTAAACATTGCAAATACTGCTTATCTTCCACCAAAAAGTCTAACACACTGGTATCCCTACTACCAAAACTTTAAGTGTGTTAAAATGCAGGGTGTATTATGTTATTACTTCTGCTCATAAGCCACGTGTACCCATAACAGTCATCCTAAACAATCCATCGAAATAAAGTCTTGTAAACTGTAGATGCTAAACATGAAAAATACAAGGACAAACTATTCCTTTCAGTCAAAAAATAATAATCATTACCTGTATCCAACAATAAAAAAACTTACCCTTTTGGTTCCTGACCCAGAGACTCCCCAGACTCTGGAATAGATTGCCCATACATGTCAAGCAGAGTGTCTCTTTGGACCTCTTCAAGAGGAACCTTGACGATTGGATGGGAGAAAGGAAATTCACCCCAGGGATCACGTCAGTCGCCCTGCTAGACAGGGGTCCAGGAATGTAAATAATGTGGGAAGAAATAGCCAGGGAATTGTTATGGCTAGGCTTGTATAGGCCCTAGGGCTGATAGCCTAGTACCAACCTATGAACCTATAAGACAATGTAAGATGATCTTATCAAAACCTACAGCAAAGTAAACTTTACTGATGTGCAAACCCTTACTGTAAATCTGATGGCAATTTTTATCAGGGAAAAAAAACATCCATCACATAAGAAATTAATATCTCAAAATATACTCAGCATCATCTCAACTGAATAATCTGTATTAATGGCATTACTGCTTGGCTATTACCAGTACCACCCCCGCTCAAAAGCACAGCTAGAAATGACATTAAAACTGGCTTTCTTAAATCATAACATGGCCACCTCATCTATTAAAACTACAAAACAAAATGTACTTTATTTGTGGCAACAAAGTTTACTGGTAAAATGATAAAAGAAAAAAATAAAAAGCAGTTGCAGGATCAGCTATTTATCATGCAGACACATCACCATAAAAAAATCCAAAATGTTAAAAAAACAAAACAAAGACTGTAAAGACTGCAACCCTTAAAAATCCAGTCAGCAAAAAGTACAGTTGTGTACACCTACCATAAATGTAGATTTTAGAGTGTATTCATTGTTGCAGTCATTACATTTGGGTTATCTGCTTGCAGGTAGCACTCAGTCAGCCTGATTAACAAAGTCTTGGGACCTGCGTCACTTGCTGTCCCTTCTTCCATGACGTCAGGGGTATAAAACATGCAGCTGATGCCATTACCATCAGTTTTTCTTGCCCCAGATGTCAGGTGCCCCGCTAATGGGAAGCAATTAAATATAAAAGTACAAAGATATACCTCCAACAAAAAAGCAAATACACCAAAAAGGCTTTTAAGCATAGTAAAGGAAGAGTAGAGGTATAGCCAAAAGACGTTAGGGGGCTGGAGGGAGGGTAACCAGGACTGCAACAGTGAATACACTCGAATATCTACATATATGGTAAGTGTACACAACTGTACTACGTTCTTTGTGTTTCATTGTTGCAGTCATTACATTTAGGTAGATTCCCAAAGTTATGGATGGGAGGAGGACTTTAGATAGCATTAGGGCCAGCTATAAGGCCCTGCAAAACTGCAGTGGCAAAGCCAGCTCTGGATTTAGAGAAAATTGGCAAATGACAACGCTTGGTGAAAGTATGTACAGAACTCCAGGTAGCAGCTTCTAGGATGTCCCTGGTAGGTATGCCTCTGAGAAAGGCTGTAGAGGTAGACGCAGCCCTGGCAGAGTGAGGTCTGATCCCCTGGGGGATAGGTTTTCCATGGTGCTTATAGCAGAATTGAATGCAATGGCTTATCCATTTAGAAATGGTTTGCTTTGAAATAGCCTTCCCCTCTGCCCCTGCAGCAAATGCCACCAGCAGTTGTTCAGATTTCCTTTGAGGTTTAGTCCTGTCCAAGTAGAATCTAAGTTGTCTGTGCACATCTAAGGAATGCAGTATTCCCCTTTATTCTGTGGATTGGGAAAGAAGGTTGGCAAATGAATGGACTGATTAAGAGCCACACTGGCACCACCTTGGGCATGAAGGATGGATTGGTTCTGAGGGACACCCTGTCCACATGAAAGATGATGAAAGGCTGCACTGCCATAAGGGCCTGTAATTCAGATACCCTTCTAGCTGAAGTGATTGCTAAAAGGAAAGCTGTTTTCCAAGAAAGAAATTTTAAGTCTGCAGTAGCAGCTGGCTTGAAAGGAGGTAGAGTGAGTTTCTCCAAGACAAAGTTAAGCTCCCAGGCTGGGGTTGGAGCTCTCCTGGGTGGTCTCAAACTGTTGGCCCCTCTGAGGAACTGCTTGAGCAGTGGATGAGAGAAGAGGGGAGGTTATGTGTTATAATGAGCTGAAATGGTTGAGGCGTGGATTTTAATGGAGGAAAAAAGACAGGCCCTTCTGAAGCATCTCAGTTAAGTATTGTAAAATCTGAGGTAAATTGGGTGCTGCTGTGCTCATCCCTTGAGATTGGTTACAGGCACAGAATCTTTTTTTCTTTTTCAGCATAAGATTTTCTAATACTAGGCGGCCTTGCCTCTAAAATGATATCCATCACAGGTTTGCTGAGGGATGGTAAAGGAGAGATTAAGTAATTAACCAGGCTGCAAGGTTCAGTGTTAGAAGCTGAGGGCGCAGAATTTGGTTCTCCTGCTGAGACAGCAGGGAAGGAGTCTGAGGCAGGTGCCATGGGGATAACAGTGAAACACTGCGCAGGAGGGGGTACCAGTGTTGGCTAGGCCAAGCAATCAAAATCATCCTTGGTTTGTCCTGTTTGAGTTTTAGTAGTACTTTGGAGAGCAGAGGCAGAGGGGGGGAAGGCATAGCTGAAGGACAGAGCATCCACTTTCCAGGCCTGTTTGTGGGGAGTCATTGTGCAAAATTTGTCCAATTGGCAGTTCTGGGGAGAGGCTAACAGGTCTATATCTGGGCTCCCCCATTTGCTTGTCAACATGTTGAAAATCCTTGATTCCAGTTTCCACTTATGCAGGTCCATGAGGTTTCTGCTTAGTCCATCTGCCAGTGTATTTAATTCTCCTGGCAGGAATTGAGTTTGTAGGTGCAACTGGTAGCTCAAGGCCTGTGTTCCACAATGCCATGGCTAGTCTGCAGAGGGGGTAAGAATGTATACCCCCTGCTTGTTTATGTACCACATAAAAGTGGTGTTGTCCCTCTTTACCATTAGTTTTCCTGGAAGAATGTGGTCTTTGAAGGCTGTCAGAGCATTCTGTACAGCTAACATTTCTTTTTGATTGATATGCAGGTGCATTTGCCCTGAATGCACATCCCTGCCAGGTGAGCCCTCCCATGCATAGTCTGATGCGTCTGTTGTTAGGATTTGGGTGGCATGGGGTGGTGTGAAAGGTAGTCCCTTGTTTGGGTGGCAGGCCTCTGCCCACCAAAGGAATTCTAGGCGTAGGCAAGGTATGACAGGAATCATTGTTTCTAGGTCTTGAGAATGTTGACACCATAGGCTTTTTAGATACCACTGTAGTTTCCTCATATGCAGTCTTGCATATGGAATTAGAAGAATGCAGGAGGCCATGAACCCCACGGCTTGCAATATTTGTCTTGCAGATAGCAGGGTTTTTGGGGCCACTTGTTTGAAGTAGGTTGTCAAATGAATTTGTTTCTCTGGCGTGAGGTAAGCCATCTGGGAAGTTGTATTCAAGCTTGCTCCCAGGAATATAATTTGTTGACAGGGTACCAGGTGTGATTTCTTTTCGTTTATGGTGTACCCCAGACAAGTTAGAATCCTTTTTACAAAGGCCAGATGATTCAAAAGTATGTCCTGGTTTTCTGCCTGAATTATACAATCGTCCAGGTATGGGTATATTTAAATATTTCTTTGCCTGCACAATGCAATAACTGGAGCTAGGCACTTTGGAATACCCTGGGCGCAGTAGATAAGCCAAAGGGCAGTGCAGAGAACTGATAGTGCGTGTAGCCTGCTTTGAAGTGTAGGTATCTTCTGCAAGATTCCCTGATTGGGATGTGCAGGTATACTTCTTTTAAATCTAGTGTTGCCAACCAGGCATCTTTGCCTAGCATAGGAAGTAATTGGTGAAGAGTCAGCATCTTGAATTTTGGAATCTCCAAAAAGGTGTTTAGAGTAGACAGGTCCAGGATAGGAAGCCATGAATTGTTTTTTCTGGGTACCAGGAAAAGTCTCGAGTAAAAACCTTGTCCCTTTTCCTCTTCTGGTACCAGCTGAATAGTCCCCATGCTTAAGCCTCTGCCCACTGATTTTGGGTAGGTCCGGCCACCAACTTAGTGTTGGCAACGTGTGGAAGTGAAATCTGTATATTGTTCGGTATATACTTCTCAGAGGTACAGGCAAGCATAGAAGGACTATGGCTGACCAAGTTTGCAGAAGACTGCAAACTAGGGGCCATAACTGATTCCCTGGCTGATACAGACACCCTCCAGAAGGGTCTCACTGAGACAGATACCTGGTGTTAAAATCATGGCCTCAAACTAAATGCCAAAAAGGGCATAGTCATTCCATTTGGAAAAAACTAACCACCCATGAACTATCACATAGGTGGTAGCCCCCTAAATACAGAAAATGTAATAAGGGATCTGGGGACCCAAGTAGACAGTAATATCTCCTTTGATAATCATACTGCCAAGGTGGTTAGAAAATCCTTCTATGTGGCCCACCTAATCACAAAAGGGTTCGCATCTAGAACAAAAGAGGTTATTGTGCCTCTACTCATCACTCATTAGACCCATCATAGAATACAACGCCCCATTTGGGATGTACCTTACAAGACACCTGCAACAGCTGGAAAGACCACAAAAGTACCTCACCAAGAGGATTACTGACCTCAAACAGATGCCCTATGCAGCCTGACTCAAGAAACTCCAGCTGTACTCGGTCGCATACCGCTTACTCAGAGGTGATCTCTGCCTGACATACAAGGCCATGTCCAACCCAGCATTGATGGACATACTCCACCTAAAAAAAACAAATCCCTAAGATCCATACACTCTAGAGATATAAACCTCCCCACAACGATAAATAGGACATGCTGGAGGGATAGATTCCTGCCCCAGAGACTTCCCATGCTTTGCAACAGGATTCCAATATATATCAGGCAGAGCCCCTTCACTAACACTCTTCAAGAGAAACCTTGATGGGTGGATGGGCAACAGAAAATTTACCCCGGGGATCACTGCAGTGGCTCTGCTGGACAGGGGCACAGGGAACTAATCTAAAAAATGAAGAAATATTCCCTTTTGCTGCGGTGAACTGTCCAATAACTAATCCACAAACCAAAAGACAGCTGGTTCACCCAGGCTAACACTGTGCTGAAAGGCAAATAAACTGTCTGTGCAATCCAGTAATAAAAGTTCTGTTAAAATCCAGAATTTAATGAAAAGAATGAAATAAAACAAAATAAGAACAAAAATAATAGAAATTAAGTCGCTTGTACAACGATAAGCGCTTTTGAATAGTTCTTCTTCAGATCGTACGATTGCAGAAACAGCTTATTTGCTTTTCAGCACAGTGTTAGCCTGGGTGAACCAGCTGTCTTTTGGTTTGGGGAACTAATCTAAGGGGGTGGCGAAAGCCAACACATTCTGGCTAAGCTTAAAATGCCCTTGGGCAGATAGCCTAGCACTTACCTATGAACCTATGAAAAAAGTGTCTGTAAGCTGTCGGTGCATATTGATAATTTTCAATTTTGTAGTAAAAATATTATATAAGTAACACTTCATAGCACTGAATGAAAGACATACACCTACACACAGTAAAGAAATTATATTTTATGAAAAAAAAAATCAAAAGTGCAATCCATGTTTAATTAAAATGAAGTCTATGTCCATGTGACTTCTCACCGGACATAAGCATATTCTCATGCTCAGTTAGTTCAGCTACACAGAAATAAAATTATTCAGTGTGATCAAGGTAAGAAAGCCAAAGGATGCACCATCAGTAGGACATTTCAAAAACATTCATTGTTCTTTCTGGTCCAGTCAGCTAAAACTCCATAACTGTTTCATTTATACTGTGTAATTTTACTATAAAACTAAGAGCTCTCCCATTAGCTCGGGGACAGACAGGTTTATATTGTCTCCCACGATTATGCTCTTCAATAAAGACATTTCTTGTCTGGCTGAAATCTGAGTTTTGTATCTTTCCTTAACAGGGGATTTCACAAACTTGTTGCTAGAAGAAGACCATGATCTTTACAGGTATTCTCTTGTAGCTGTAATAACATGCTTTGTTAAACAACAAGCTGCCTGTAAAGGCAGAACCAAGACCCTGTCACACTGATTAAACCAGGAGACATTCCACAAACTACACGTACTTAAGAAGTATCTTTACACCAACTCATTAATATGGCAATATGTAGTTTGACTTAGTTTTGTCTCCTAACTAAATAAACTACCAACTTTTTTTTTTTGGGGGGGGGGCAGGAATGATGTTTGAACATGTGACTTGCTCAGAGTTGTAGATCTGTCCAGCTGGGAAAGTCAGGATGAGGGAAACAAACCAACAACATGAAAATGAAGACAATTAGCTATATATAAACCATAACCCTCCAAGCTAAACCACAAACATTTGTTACTTAATGGCATTCAGTTTACACAAAATTGTAGTCAATGACCATCACTATCAGTACTTGCTACCTAAACACAAAATATGAAAAAATGCAAATCAAATAACATGCAGGTGCATTGTGAAAGGGTGCAAATATTACCTTAAAGATTTCACAAATCTGGAAAACAGATATGCTACTCTGCTTCGTACTTTTGGACTAGGATGCCGAAGCCCTCGATGATCCAAAAATGCCAACTAAATTACAAAGAAAACTTGAATTACAATGTGACTTATTACAAAGGTAGAACGTAACAAACTTACAAGACATTTTTGTCTGGCACTGTTTATATAATTAAGTAACAAAGAATTAAACCGCAGAAAAGGCAATGAAAGTGTCTATACAACAAAATGAAAAATATTTAACTTATGTCTTCTGTTATGAAAAATGCTTAAAAAACTAAAACCAACAATCCTAGCTGCAGACCAAACTCCCAGCAGAATTTCTGCAAATTCCAGCCGATGCAATAGCCTTCCCTGTGTCTGTCCTCATTAACAGATCCTTGTCAGAAAATAAAGTCCTTGCAGTTTATAAAATCTCCCATATAACACACCTCTACACAAAGGCGGTAATGCTACTGAACTGTCTAATTATCGTCCAATAGCCATACTATCTCCCCTATCTAAAACCTTAGAAAGATGCATACATACACAAACCATGGTTCACCTACAAACACACAAACTTTTAACTAACACTTATGGCTTTCGCCCCTCCCATAGCACTACTACAGCATTAATGTCCTTTACCAATATAGTAAACCACCAACCCGCAGTGGTGGTGCTGCGGTAGCACTGTCGCCTCACAGTAAGACGTAGTACGGTTCGATTCTCAGCTACAGCGTTTTCTGCGTGGAGACATGTGTGAATGGGCGTACGTTTGTTGAAGGTTGTGCATAAGGGCTGGTAACTTGGCACGTAAAAATCAACTACCAATCATTAGCGGACCGGAGTTCTGCTGTGGCGACCCCTAACTGGGAAAAGCTGAAAGACTCAACAACCACCACAGGAACAATGGTAAATTTGTATTTGCTATCTTTCTTGACTTCACCAAGGCCTCTGACATGGTCACCCACAGTAAACTTATCCAAGTTCTTTCCAACTTTAATATTAGTCTTCCCACTACAGCATGGTTCCAAAGCTATTGATCTGATCGTCAGCAGGCTGCACAATGGAAGAACGACCTCACCCCTCTCCCAGTTACAACAGGTTCCTTCAAGGCTCCATTCCAGGACCCTACTCTTTTCACTTTTTACTAACTTATCTACATACTTCCCCTCTTCATGCTTCCGTCATCCAATATGCAGACGATTCTACCTTAATTTGTTCTGCTACCTCCCCCCAGGAACTCCACTATATTACCCAGGAATCCTTTCTCTCAGTGGAAGCATGGCTCAGAAACTCAAAACTAAATTGCTTCTGTTTAGCCCTACGAAATCCACCACTTTAACCCCCCCCCCTTCGATATGATGTCCATGAACAACACCATCATTTCTCCTATTACTCATACTAAACTTTTAGGTGTTGAAATTGACTGCAATATAAAAGGGTCTATTTCAGAAGATCGAAGCTTCAGGTAGTCGAATACCTAAACCTCGATCTATAAATATCAAAACCTAAAAATTGCAAATGGCCACTTACACATAGGGAAAGAATTTGCTCGGCCATATAAAAAAAACTTTTAAACCTAAATCAAGTGGGGGGCTGTGCCGCCCACACCACCCTAACTAAATATACAAACTCTGAGACTGTTCTACATTGCAGAAAAGGGCAAATTCTGCATAAGGGCCAAGCAAATTTTTTCCCTGAAGAAAAATTCACGGAAGTGGCCATTTGCGGTCTTCAGCTTTCACTATTTATGGATTGAGCTTTAGGTATTCGACTACCTGAAGTTTTGATCTTGTAATATAGATCCATATGAAATTTGACAGCCATATCTCCCAGACCATAAAGAAAGTGCATAAAAAACTTGGTGTTCTGTACAAAAAACAGCTCCTTACTAAACAGGCTAAATTCTGCTATTGCATGCACTCACCTTATATGAACACTCCTCTATGCATCCCCAATACTCACAAACCTGAGAAAAAATGATTTAGTCAAACTCGATTCCTGCTATAATAAAATAGCTAGGTTTGCCACAAACTCTCCTTACAGGTCACACCACTGCTCAGCTCTTTAACTTACTTGGCTTGAGCCTCCCCAGCCCTCCTCTATAATCAACTGATCTTTGCCCATAAAATCATACACCAACCTGGCAAAATCCCCTCCCTCCAAAATTTAATAACTCCCTACTCAAACAATTGGTCACTACGTTCAAAGTGACAAACTGTTACTGGAGGTAACAAAAGCAAACAATGCAGCTGGTGATTACCTCTTATCCAACTTCATATCTAAAAAATGGAAAGCTGTGCCCCGTAAGACTGTATCACATTCTACCTTATCAAAGTTTAAACAATGGTTGAAATCACATCTGGCAGACAACTGGTTATGCCCCTGCTCCAGCCCTGGTTAATTCTTCCACAATGTCTGATACTATCTAACTAATTGCATTAACTTAACTATCAAACAAATATCCATACCTTTCCAAGACCCTGGCTTCTCATATATCCACCAGACTAAATATTGTTCACTGAACAATGTTTCTCAGACTAAAACCCATTTTTATACTACAAAAGGAATGTTATTATATCCTATACATATGAGTCTAGGTTTTATGTTGATACCAAAATCTGCAACAAGGGATCAACCTGACAATTATTTACAACCCCTATAATGCATCTACTGTTACGCATTATTTACTGTACTGTATATTAGATGTCTTTATCCTACCTCTTTTCTAAATGTGAATCTGTTACACAGTATTGTTTGTTGCTTATTTTCATTCTATGTCAAAATTGCTCAATGTAGTTGAATTTTTTATCTTGTATTATATTATGTATGGGAGCTTTTCTCCCTGGGCTTCCGCTGAAAAAGGACTTGTGTCCAGTCAGACTCTCCCGGTTACCAAATGTGAAATAAAATAAAATAAAAAATAAACAAACTACCCCATACAGCTATTCACAGTTTCATAGGTAAGTACAAGGCTAGCTGCCATTGACGACCATTTTTAAACCTAGTCATTTTCCTTTTTTTTTGTACTCGACTTAACCCAGTGAAGGCAAACCATTTGGGTTTGGAGTGTCAAAAGCTCCTGTCACAAAATTCAGTGCATTTCACATGAGCAACAAATGCCAAAGCAGTGTATTTGGTAACTTGGGTGTTGGTGATCTCTGACGTGTCACCCAAAACACATCATGGCGTGTGTCACCTTTGACATGGGTGTCATAGGTTCATCATCACTGACTTAACCTATCCCATTTGGTTACAGAATGGCCTTAACCATCCCATGACTGATAATTATATTGCACCCACTGAAAACAACTGCAAAAATACCATAAGTAATTTATGTAATAAAGCATTTAGGAGTTGCCTACGTCCAGCAGTAGTACAGGGAACAGTCCTGAGGTAAATTTTCTGTTTCCTATCCATAGATACAAGTTGCACTTTAACATGGACAGGGACAGACTTCATATTATGTACATGGGGAGTCTGTTCCAAGAGCAATGGTATCCTCATCGAAGATATACCTGTCCCGCCAAACCTCTCAGTTGATGTCGCTGAAGAGGTTTAGATCCGTACATAGAGTATTTCTCATGCCACATAACTTGTTGATGTGTAGTATATCCATTAGTATTGGGTCAGAAGATACCTTGTATGTCAGACAGGTCACTTCTTAGCAGTCTGTAGGCTACAGAGCACAGTGAGGGGTTTCTGAACTGGTCCATGGAGGACATGTTGTTTAGGTCTTGTATCCTTTTAGTAAGGTATCTCTGTGGGCGTTCCAGTTGTTTTATGTGTTTGGACAGATACATGTCAAATGGGGCACTACATTTAATGAATGGTCCTAATAAGGGCTGAGTAAAGGGGATAATTACATCCCTAGATTTTGGCACAATTACTTTTTTATAAGGTGTGCAATGTGCAATATAGAAGGATTTTCTTAGAACAATGCTAGTCAAAAGCTTAATCACTGTCCACATAAGTTCTCAAATCCCAAACAACTGGTCAACTCAATTTCATCCAGTAAAACCATCATCATCATCACTGGCAACAGATACAATAGCAAAAAAATGAATGTTTAGTAAACAACATGTCGTACAATTATCCTCCTCAAGGTTCACAGGTTGGTACTAGGCTATCGGCCCTAGAGCCTATACTAGCCTAGCCATAACAATTCCTGGCTATTTCTTCTCACACTATTTACTTCCCTGGACCCCTGAAAATATACATCTTCAAACTGTAATGCTCTTTCCAGTGGTGAGATCAAACCTTGCACCTTCCGGTTCAAAGGCATACACCTTAACCACTGTGTCACTTGGTCTTTCAGGAAGCGTAAACCTGTCTGGTGGACATCTGCAATAAATAAACTCTATAATAAAAGGAAAAAATTGCTGTTCAGGACCAAGAAGGAGCAGGTGTCTAATACATCTCCCCTTAGCCTGAACAAGCAAGTAAGAGCACTAGTGAAATACTCCAAAGCAAACTGAGTCCAAACTGGCCACATCTACTAAAGACAATTATAAGGCCTTCTTCCCATATGTCTGCAATCTCAAAGGAAGCATTCAGATCTGCTCAGAACTGGTGGTCAAGGATACCACATACACAAATGCTGTAGATATAGCCAACCTGCTGGCAGACAGGTACAGTGAAAACTTCATCGTCCTGTCCCCTCCATCAGTAAATCAGGACATCTCCTGCACCTGGCCCCTTCCTCTTAGTTCTAGGGAGCAAGTCATCACTGCCCTCTCAAATGCAAAAAAATACAGCCTCCATGGGACCCAACAACATGCCAGGCTGTATCCTACATGAAATCAAGGCAGGAACTTGCAGCACCATAAGGCATTTAATTCATCCAAAGACAGAGTACCGGGTTCACCCCAGCCAAGTGAGGGACAGCCACTGTCATCGCTTTGCACAAAGGTAGAGCGTCCACCGATCCAGGAAATTAGAGCCCCATCAGCCTAACTAGCCTGATCTGCAAGGCCATGGAGCAGATTATCATGGACCTCATTAACAAGGACACTCAATCCCACACAGTTTGGTTTAGTCAAGGGGAAGTCATGCCTGTTAAATATGGGCAACATCTTTGGCTACAAACATCTGCATTAGAAGCTGAAGTTAAGTGAAACTTGCAGTAGTGTATTTTAGTCTTCTGTTAAGTACAGGCTTGCAGTTTTAAAAGTACTGTATTTCATTTTTAATGTTTCCCAATTGTGCGTTTCATTGAATAGTGTGCTGTGTGTCTCTCTGCTATAAGAGGGGGTGGTGGTCTTCTCACTTCTTTATCTGAAATTTAATAGTCTAGAGGGCTTCTTCTGTACTTTAAGTGCTAGCCACAAAGTTTGAGAAATCATTTTATGCTCAACTTCTGAGAGACTTGCTTGGCTACAATCATCTGCATTAGAAGCTGACGTTAAGTGAAACTTGCAATAGTGTATTTTAGTCTTCTAAGTACAAACTTGCAGTTTAAAAGTACTGTATTTCATTTTTACTGTTTCCTAATTGTGTGTTTCACTGACTAGCGTGCTGTGTGTCTCTCTGCAGTTAGTTCCCCACCCACCCTGTTCTTGTGTTGGTGGCTCTGGAACTGCCTGCCCCTCCTGTAAGTCTGTATTAGAACACTCCTCCTGGGTCCATCTCATTTGCTCACTTAACCGAGTACAGTGGGATCATATTCTGAGTCTAGTGTTCACTCTACTTAATAGAGAGAGAAGATTTGAGAATGCCAACCCACTTAGGGTCTTCCTTCCTCTCTCCTTGCACTTTACTAACCAAAAAAATGTTGCACTTATTCATCTGCTTTTACTGTATTTGTGTTTTCTCCTACTTTATTTTGCTTTTCTTAAAAGTACTCAATTTTATTTATTCTGCTGCATTTATTACTGCTTGTTAGTAGCTTGATTAAATAGTAACTGTTATTCTAAGTCTTTTGGTTTAAGCACTTGGACTTCATACAGGTTGCTTTCCATTAAGAAGGTTTGTGGTCTGCACTGTTGTGGCAGGACAGGTAGCTTACATCCTTCTAAGCTGGGAATTGCTGATTGAAGGCCCAGTGCCTACTATTCTAAAAGTGTATTAGTTCTGGCTTAAGCACTTGGGCTTCAAGCTAGTTATTGTACATTAAGAGGGTTTGTGGTCTGCACTCTTGTGGGAGGAGAGGCTGGATTCTGCCCTTCTGAGCTGGGAATTTCTGGTCACCGGCTTATTGTGCCTGCTTATTTGAACAGTTTCTTTCTGAAATTGGTTGTTGCTGTAACATAGACTAGATTCAGGTTTGCTGAATCTTGCTTTGTGTGTATAACTTGAGCACTGATCCAGGCAATCTTTATTAGGAGAAGGTTCTCCTGCACCCTAGTAGCAGGAGTGAGCAGTTAGAATTTGTCTGATTGAAGACTGCTGGAAAAGGGCTCAGTTTTGAGCTTTTTTTCTGGTTAATTGGGAAACTTGTTTAAATCAGTTTGTTTTCTATTGTTTTATATATATATATAAATATATATATATATATATAAATATATATATATATATATATATATATATATATATATATATATATATATATATATATATATACACATAAATAAATATATATTGATGATTGGATGGGAAATAGGAAATGAAATTCACCCCGGGGTATCATCTCTGTGGCTCTGCTCGACAGTCGCACAGGAAAATAATTTTCTTGGGTGGCAAAAGTCAGGGTATCTTTTTGGCTGGGCTTGTATAGGCCCCAGGTCTGATAGCCTAGTACCTACCTATGAACACACACACACACACACACACATATATATATATATATATATATATAGACACACACACACACATATATATATATATATATATATATATATATACACACACACATATATATATATATATATATATATATATATATAAATTGCACTTTGTTCATCTGCTTTTACTGTATTTGTGTTTCTTCCTACTTTATTACTAGGGGCATTGACTACAACTCTGATCTGCGGTATATAACAATAAGTATCCTTTTCTGTCGATTTAAAGTGTTTTTTTGATTGCATCTGCTTTAGTTTCTGAAAAAAATATATATATACTGGTTTCCCGCCTTTCTAAGCTAGTATAGTCCAGATTTCAGGTTAGTGCTGAATTCAGGGCTGTGTTACAAATGTCTGTGTTTGCCCATACCTTACTTGAATAGAAGGAAGTTTCTCTGTTCACCTGTGAAAGACAGGAGCTTTGAGCAGTCTATCTGTCCCTGGAGGAGTGGTTTCAGCCCAGAAATTAGCAGTTTATTGGCCATTTTGGGCTAATTTCTCTCTCTCATTTCCCTGCTATAAATACCGCATTTGCCTGGTTCTGCACGCCAGGTAACGTCTGTTAGCTAGGGTATAACTATTCCAGGCTCCACAAAGTCTCCTCTTCAATTTTTCCCTTGTAACTAGACAAACGTTCAACTTAAGCACTCAAGCCATTCATTTCTCAGCCCGGCACTTGCTCAAAAACTCATAACAAGCACTTATAAACCCTAGCACTAGACCCTGCTGTACTGTACAGAAGGAAAAGGCTCTCTATTCGACCTTAATAGCCATCCAGTAAAACAGTTCACTGTACCTATCCAGGCATGTCCAAAGGGCAGTTTCAGGTGTACTCTCCAGTCCAACTGGTAAATCTGGGCATTTTGCGGCAACGTCACAACTGCCTCATGTACACAGACAACCCTCTCCTACTACCACCAAACACTAATACATACGAGAGATGCAATTATACAGCCAAACTGGAGGCTAAGCTCTCTCAACCCAAGACTGGATCAGACAGTGAAGAGGAGAAGGGTAATACTTGCATCTCACCACCAGTCTCACACAGACCCATTAACCAGCACTGGCAAAAAACACACAAATACATGAAAACATAATTGGAGGCTCTAAATAAAAATCTGCAAAAGCAACAGAGACCTCCAAAGCAAACATCCAAGCAACCTCCACCCCCCAACACAAATTATGAAACACATTCTTCACAAAACCAGTGCAAAATAACATACCCAACATTCTAGTAATAGGTGACTCTATAGTCAGGCACACTGACATCCCACTCACTAGGCTGAATAAGGAGAAGGTTACTGTTAGCTGCTTGTCGGGTGCCAGGATCCGCCACATAACACACTGTCCATGTTGGTGTGAATGACCTGAGCCATACCTCCCTGAACTACATGGAGAGAGACATGCAAGAGCTCTGATCACGTAGCCCAGGCCGGTATGACCCTGACCCTGAGTAGCATCCTGCCCTCACCAAAAATGATACCACAGTACAAAGAAAATTTTTTCGATTTTAACAATTGGCTAAGTTTCTCGCGTCATTCAAAGGCGATCCAGTGTCTGTCAGCCTGGGATGACATGCGCAACAAGCCACGCTGCTTCTCTAGCGATGGCTTGCACCTGTCACCCTTAAGCTTTCGAATACTGGCCAGGGCTCTTGCCACCCCCATTATGCCTTTAGGCAAGGCTCAAAAGACAAACCCACTGCAGTAAATAGCACAAGTACCAAAAAACTGAGGGTAATGCTACTCAATGACAGAAGTCCAAACCTCAAAATGCATGCACTTGAGGCACTCCTCAGTATGGAGAAAAATGATGTATGTGCAGTAAAAAAAGACCTGGTTTAAGGCTCCCCAGCACTACCAGGCTCACACCATACATTTTGGCCACAGAACCAGAACCGAAATAGAAAAGGTGGGGGCGTATCCATACTCATCAAGGATACTCACACCTCCAGGTTAGTTGGCACAGCACGATGCTTCCGAGATCATCCTCGTGCAACAAACGGGCAAAACTGCAATTTAAATTGTAGCTTGCTACAGATAACCCATCATGTCCCAGGACCCCATTCCACATTTCTGTAAACACTGGAAAACATAAAGGTTCTACCAAACACCCTAATACTGGGTGATTTCAATTACTCAAACATTAACTGGGAGAACTACTCAAGTACTAACTCCCTTGCCCAACATTTCCTAGAATTTCTAAACTCAAACGCCCTGGATCAACTGGTCAACACTCTCACCAGAGGTGACAACATACTGAACCTGGTCATCACCAACATGGGCGACCGGTGTTCCACACCAGATGTCAACCCCTTGCTGGTTAGATCTGACCATAAAAAAATCACTTTGGATATCCACATTCTGCCCCCACCCCCTGGTTAGATCTGACCATAAAAAAATCACTTTGGATATCCACATTCCGCCCCCACCCCCAGACAAGGAGAACACCGTGAAAAACTTTTCAAAAGCCTGCACAGTGCATTGTTACATGCCTAGCAGTGTAGTGTACCTAACCAGTGGGATGTCATGTGCAGATACTTGCCAGATGTACTGCTGCCGGCCCTCCCTTAAATGTCAGGTATGTCAGACAGACCAGTGGGATGTTGTACAGATGTATGTCAGTATCTAGTGGGTAGTATGTGTCCATGGCACCCCTGTACCAGCAGTCATTGTGTGTCAGGCCAGACAGGAGTGTGTGACTCCAACACCTATGGTGCCAAATGTATACCAGTCATTATGTGTTACACCCATCTAGATGGCTGGCTACATCCATATTTTCAGGCCCGGTACACGTGTGGTGCACTAAGGGAATATGTGCATACCTCTGGACTGTACAGGGTGTCCGAAGTTCCATATAAAGTGGCCAATATCTCTGCTGTACTCCACAGGGGCAATACATGCTAGCAGCGATACATTACACTGATGTCCGCAGGATGTCTGTCAGTAGCCAATGGCACACATGTTATAGGCAGATGTCAGCATCCACACACACCATGATTGTGAAGTCAGTAGCAACAGGCTAGTAATATACCTGCAATACATGCCTGACATCCCCTAGCACTACGACAATGTGCCTGTAGGGGCTGGGGTACGGCTACACTCCATGTCCAGGACATATGGTGGAAATATATGTACACATACCAATCCAGATAGCCATGTATATGTATATGTATATGTATATATATATATATATATATATATATATATATATATATATAGACACGTGTACTACATCGAATTACCACTGTCATGGTAAGCACCCACTATAAATCCCTACAGCATGTGGCTGTGGTCCCATCGCATTTCCTGTGTGACATACATCTGTCCTGTGTGTGGGCATCAGTGATGCAGGCAGCAGATAGCAATACCTCTCACAGGAGAACATGCGCACTCAGAGTGGACACATTTGTAGGAGGTTCAGGAACTACAGAGAGACTGTGGGCAGAGTTGTGTAATGCTTTGCATAGTAGTGGTGTTACAGGGTGTGTGTATGTACATACTAGTGTACCTTGGAATGCAGTCTGTCACAGGATATGTTTCCACCAGGACTGCTTGGTATATGCCATCATACCAAAGGCGCCATCCCGTGGGCATACAGTCCTTCACAGGTCATAGATGTGTCAATGCCCTCCTCCACACTGTTGTGGTGTGCAGCACTACTGGGGTTGCTATAACTCACTGGGTGTGGCTGTTGTGGACACGACTGCCATAACTGCAGTTACTGTTGCATCTATCCCCCCACATGACTGTCTGTAATACTGCACAGTGTATGTTATCAGGTTGTTAGTTGTCTACACCATTCACAGTAGTTGAGCACCTCACACCCTCCTAAGGATAGGGCTATGCCACCGGCATTGGCACACACATGTTACTTAGGTGAGGATCACAGTGGAGTGGGGAAGAGGGACATACACCCTGCTGTTAGCATGTTCAATGCCATCCACATTGCAGACTGCATACATACCACTGTGTGGTTGGTGCCTATGCTGTCTTGGCGGGATTACACATGCAACAGATGTGTTACCTGCATGGGGACATACCTCCATGTGTACAATCCTGTACCTGTACTGCATCCTAACCAAAGGCACTGTGTTGTTGTACCCAGCCATGGCATGTGTACCACCCACTACACTCACTGGTGTCCACTGTAGAAGGCCTGCTGACACCACTACACCCATCAGCCATGTGGCAACATGGACAAACACAACATAATCTGAACAGATACTGGTGACAACAATACAACATTGTTAATTAAAGCTAGGATGCATCATGGCTACACAGCTACACCTTCCAAGATATTAGCATTTCACTTTACTGCTGAAAACATGCTACACATCATTCCATTGCTATACTGTTGTACAGTCACCCTGTGCATCAGAACCATGTTAGCCTGTCCCTGCATCGATGTTACGGATGTCAGGCAGTGGCACAGGTATCATCATATGCACAAGGTGTGTCGGTTTGCCAGAGGCCTAGGCTGTGCCATACAACTGACAGCATGTGTGAGTGTGAGGGGGCTGAGTATTGTTATGGGCCACTGGTGATGTCATGTGTGCAGGTATGTGGTTGCCCTAGGTTCATTGTTTACGTGTGTGTGTCTGCATGCACACAGTTCCTCCATGTGGCTGCCCTATACAGGGAATTGTGGGACAGCTGCAGACTGTACCTAGCAGGGTTTGCAGTTCACCATCTCTGGCCACGGACACGGGACCTTTGCCTGACAGGGGTACTACAGGCAGCATCAGGTACAGAGCCAGACCAAGCACTGTCCCCAGAGTTTGACAGACATCCACTGGATCCAGGTCCCTCCTAGGACTGACCAGGGCCACGTGCACGTGGTCTGCTCTGATGGGTTGTGGACAGTCCCTCCCACAGTGCTGGGGTTGGTACTACTATGGGAGTGGCTGTGACTGTTTGGACATCCACAGCGACCTCCAGCTGCTGGTGTTGCTGGCATACATCCATGTCCTGATGCATGGACATGACATATTGGATGAGTTCCAATGTCTCACCCCACCGTCTATCCATGATCTCGGTGTAATTATGGATGGCACCCGCTAGGTCATGGATGCTGTCAATTACAGAGGTGTGATGAGCCCTCTGTCCCCTTAGACCCTGCCTGGTGTACCGTTCCATTCATGCCTGTGCCTGCATGACAGTCTGGAACATGCGTGTGGTTGAAATAGGGGTTGCACGTCTGCCAGGTGCATGATGTTCAGCAGTGCCCCTACGAGCACCCCTGCACATCTGCCTATGTGATACCCCACCAAACATCTGGCTAAGGCTGCTGTTTCCTGACACACATGCCATAGATACCACCCTGTCCTGGCCCATGCCAACCGTAGGCTGTCCCTCAGCTAGGGCCAATGGTGATGAGGTGTGTAGAGGCAGTGTGACTTTGTGCGTGGATGGTGTGGATACGTGTGGGTTGTCAATTGGTGGCCCAGCTGCAGCCCCTGACAACCCTTCCTGTACCTCAACACACCTATCTTCATGATCACTGTCTGTATCAGTGACATCAGATTCCCTGTGGGGGGGGGGGGCAGCCCCACCTCGCCACCTGTGAGGGGAAAACAGGGAACACACTGTAAGACTTGTACAACACCGCTAAACAGTAAATACACATACATACATACACACACACACACACACGTGTGTGCAGACATGGCCACACACACACAACTTTTCAAAAGCAAATTTCATGTTAATTAAGACAGAGGTGGAAAGTTTCAAAATCCCCATGTTAAACGATAACGCTGTCCAAGCTGCAAAATCCTTTACTAATGCATTCTACGGGCACCTACAAGAATGCATGGATCGTGCTATCCCAAGCAAAACCAAGACTCACTCCTCCAAGAAAAGGAAACCAGTCTGGAGGATTCCTGCCATAAACAAGCTACACAACAGAAGGAAGAAACTAGTACAGAAAAGAGTAAAAGCCCAAAAAGGGAAGACATCCATGACCGGTATCAGCAAGAAACTACGATCCCTCATAAAATCATCTAAGGTGAGCTTCGAAAAAAAAATTGCCAAGGACTCCAAAGATAACCACAAGGCATTCTTTAGTTATGTCAAGAATCTAAGTGGCAATGCTCAGATCTGCTCTGAGTTGGTGCAGAATGGCACAAAATACACTGAACCGACCAATATTGCCAACATTCTGGCAGACAGGTTCAGAGCAAACGTCACCCCCCCACCCCCAAAAGGGTCCATAACCATACCAGAAGGATGTAGAGTCCATGAAATCACAGACACTCAGGTTAAAACAGCCCTCTCCAAAGCCAAAAACAGCATCAATGTGACCGGACGGTGTCCCAGGCTGCGTCCTACATGAGCTCAAAGACGAACAAACCCCTCACCTAAACACACTGTTCAAACTCAGCATCTCCACAGGCTACGTGCCCAAAGAGTGGGGCACAGCAACAGTTATTCTGCTCCACAAAGGGGGAGAGAAAACAGACCCCGGGAACTATCACCCTATAAAGCCTGACTAGCTTAGTCTGCAAGGCTATGGAGTGCAACATCATGGAACTCTAACAGAGACATTGGGAATCTCCAAACACTGGACCCTAGCCAGTTCAGCTTTAAGGGCAGATCATGCCTCCTAAACCTGATGGACTTCTTTGAGACAGTTACCAAGGCTACAGATGAGGGAAAGGTGGTACACACAGCCTACCTAGACCTCGCAAAGGCCTTTGACACCATTCCCCATTCTGGTATTATAGCCAAGCTCATCAGCCTGAACACAAACCCCTACGTCACAAGATGGGTTGCCAACTGGCTTACAGACAGAACCCACATGGTGAGAGTTGCAGGAGCTAGGTCAGACTCTAAACTGGTTACAAGTGGCGTTCCCCCGGACTCAGTCCTAGGACTCCTCCTGTTCCGCATATACTTCTCAGAGGTACAGACAAGCACAGGAGGACTATGGCTGACCAAGTTTGCAGACAAATGCAAACTAGGGGCTATAACTGACTCTCCAGCTGACACATACATCCTCCAAAAGGGTCTCACCGAGACGGATCCCAGTGTCAAAATCATGGCCTGAAGCTAAATGCCAAAAAGTGCATAGTCATCCCCTTTGGAAAAAATAAAGTACCCACAAACTACCACATAAGGTTGTAGTCCCCTAAATATGGAAGATGTAATAAGGGATCTGGGGAACCAAGTAGATAGTAATCTCACCTTTGATAATCACATTGCCAAAGTGGTTAGAAAATCCTTCTATGTGGCCCACCTAATCACAAAAGGGTTCACATCCAGATCAAAATAGGTCATTGTGTCCCTCTACTCATCAGACCCATCATAGAGTACAACGCCCCCTGCAACAGCTGGAAAGACCACAGAAGTACCTCACCAAGTGGATCACTGGCCTCAAACAAATGCCCTATGCAGCTCGACTGAAGAAACTCCAGCTGTACTCGGTTGCATACCGCCTACTCAGAGGTGATGTCTGCCTGACTTACAAGGTCATATCCAACCCAGAATTGATGGACATGCTCCACCTATAGAAGACCTTAACCCTCGAGCCACATGTTCTTGGGATCTAAACCTCAACACAACAATAAATAGGACGTGCTGGAGGGATAGATTCCTGCCCCAGAGACTTCCCAAGCCTTGGAACAAGATTCCAATCTACATTAGGCAGAGCTCCTTGCTAACGCTCTTCAAAAGAAACCTTGACGAGTGGATGGGAAACAGAAAGTTTACCCCGGGGATCACTTCAGTGGCTCTGCTGGACAGCAGCACAGGGAACTAATCGAAGGGGGCAGCAAAAGCAAACATTCTGGCTAGGTTTATAAATGCCTTGGGGCAGATAGCCTAGTCCCTACCTATGAGACAGTCACACAAGCCACGGATGAGGGGAAGACGATGCACACCACCTACCTTGATCTGGCCAAATCCTTCGATACTATTCCCCACTCGGGTATAATAGATAAACTCTCTTAACTAGACATCTATCCGTATGTTACCAGATAGGTACAGAACTGGTTCACTGACAGAAGCCACCTCAAGCATTAGACCCGTAACGAGTGGTGTACCCAGGGATCGGTCTTGGGGCCTCTGTTTGGGATATACTTTTCTGAGGTGCAGGCCAAAACAAGTGGGCTATGGCTGACCAAGTTTGCAGATGGCTGCAAGCTGGGTGCTGTCATCAATTCCCCTAGTAATGTGGAAACCTGCTAAGATGGTCTCACCCAAACAAACTGAAGCCAGAAACATGGAATCAAACTGAATGCCAAAAAATGCATCATCATCCCCTTTGGGGAGAGTGACGTCCCCACAAATTATCACTTTAATAACAAGGTCTTAAGCACGCAAACACACTTGAAGGACTTGGGCACCCAGATTGATAGCCAACTGAATTTTGGCCACCATACTGCCTCCGCTGTATGGAAAGCTTTCTACATGGCACATATCATTAGTAAGGGTATCTCATCCAGGAACAAGGAGGTCATAACATCCCTGTATTTTTTCCTTATAAGACCCATTATTGAGCACAAAGTCCCTTATAGCATGTACCTCACAAAGCACATGCACCAGCTGTAGAGACCACAGAGGTTTCTCACCAGGAGAATCCAGGGCCTCAAATATCTACCTTACACAGACAGGCTAAAAGCCCTGTCCCTCTACTCAGTCTCATTCAGATTCCTCAGAGGTGACCTCTGTCTGGCATACAAAGCAATCTCAGACCCTGTTTTGATGGGACTGCTGCATATCTGCAAGTCAAGCTCCACTTGAGTAACCAGCACGTGCGACCTCAACCTCGTCTGTGACATCAACAGAACTTGTTGGCAGAACAGATCTGTGCCCCAGAGACTCGGAATGGACTCTCTCTCCACATCAAGCAGAGTACCTCATTAAACCTTTCTAAGCCCAACCTGGATAACTGGATGGGGCAACAGAAAACACACCCATGGGATTCCACCTGTGTCCCTGCTTGACAGGGGCATCGGGTGCTGACTTGTCAGAACATGGGCTAAATTCTTGGCTAGGCTTTGTAAGGGCCTCAGGGCCAATAGCCTAGTAACTTCCAATGATCAACACAAGTACTCACTCTCCTGAAAAAAAAATCAGAGAAGTCCCTCTGCAATAGACAGCAACAAGAGCTTCAGCTTCCAAGATCTTTAAAATAAAACATCAGCACTGTCCGGTTCATATGCTCAAGGGACTGCATCATATTGGAGCATTTCATGCATCAGGAGTAGGAAAATGAACTACTCACTGCAGACTGTATTTATCACTGCACATCATTGAGCAAACATATTTGAGAGGTAGCCAAGAAGATGAAATTATGAACCTGTCAGAATTACAAGAAATTCTGTCTGGGTTAGTGGGTAAAAAAAACAGATCGGACAAAAGAGGATGATGAAGGCCCAACAATAACCAACTAGTGAACGCCTTCTCATAAATCAACTGATATGTGGCACACTTGTCTGATCATCAAACTTTGAAAGCACTATGAAACAGCGAGCTGCTGAGAGAAACGCTTAGTAGTATTATGAAACTTCTCAGAAAGGCAAAGAAAGAGCCCTAAACAACCAGTATGTCCAAAGAAGGCTGGAGGTGTGGAATCATGATCATATAAATAATGCTTGGTGTTAAGTATGAACAGATGACCAAGGAGTTAATAAACAAACGTCCACAAGATAAGAGAGGTCATACAAGAAACTATATATGTGGTGGAGTAACTTCTAACCACACTGGCCAGAAACAGTTACATTTCACAATGGCAAAATGTATGCAATATCAATCCATCTCAATATGGTCAGTTTAGTTATAGACCTACTTGATCTGAAGGAAACCTTGTTTGGTCATTTGCAAAAAATGTCTTTCTTAGGGCCAACTCATCCTTACAGTTAAACTTTCTTTCCTTTCTAGTGAATACTTGTTTCATTTATTTATACTTATTTCTTTTGTTTACAGGTAAAAGATCACATTTTCAGTGGAGGCCTGGGGATAAAAGCTCCCAAGGAGAAAAGAAAGTCCAGCATGAGATACTTAAATACAAAACACAGTGTACATTGTACAAATGTATACATGAAAAAAAGTTTTATAATGCATTTAGACAAGAGTATTCAAGTGAAGTTATGCAAAAACTAATTAAAACTCCAAAAAATTATGTAGTAATATGGCCAATGCTGCAATTAAATGCTAATTAGAGGAGGTAAATCTTTAAGGGACAGCAGTTAGAATAGAATATGGGTAACATATATACTTCAGTAGAACACAAAGTGAAATAAGTGAAGAAACTGTATAAGCAAAGCATTTTGTGAACAAGGGGGAAGAGAAGTGGTAGTGATGAATAAAACTTAACTAGCTCAAAGGGAAATGTATGGTAGACTATAAATTAGAAAGGACAATAAAGCTAAGCAAGAGGAGGTGAATGAGAAAAAAAGGGGTGAGTAGACAAAGGAAGTGCATCTGAGAGTTTATCCTGATGTGGAACAAGTGCAGAGCCAGGAGTTTACCAGTTTAAACTTCAGTTTTTTTTTTTTTTTTTTTTTTTTTTTAATAGGAGTTTGTGAAGAGGTCCTATCTTAATGATCAGAGTTCCAAATTCTAGCTACGCAGGTGGAGTGCAGAGAATCTCCTGCAGAAGTGTTAGATTTTGATAACAGTAGTAAGTGTGTGGAGTGGGTTCAGGCACATATGCGGAGGGATCTGGTTGGGATATAGGAATCAATGATACTATAAGATATGGATAGTTACGCGGTGGGATCTGTTTGTGGTATAATGATTAATGATATTTTAAGATGTGGACAGTTACTGGGTTTATGGATAATTTTTTGGGTAGTGAGAACCTGGGAATATGCAAGGTAAACAGTCCAACCATGACATAACAGAGGTAAAGGATTCCTTTTTTTTTTTTGTTACAATAAATCATTAATGTTTTAGAAGAGCAGATAAGGATAGAATCCATCAGTGCATTGTATGACGGAAGCACATTTTATGTACTGTACATAGGTAGTTTATGAACATACTGAAGAGTATAGGGCCCAGGATGGATCCATGGGGAATCAGACTCATACGTCTAGAAAACATGAGGATACATTTTGTCGCTTGACAACTTTGGATCTGTCAAAATGGTAGCTATTGAACCATGACAAGGATTAGATTAGGTGTTAAAGCCTAGGTTTGAGAGCTTTAGGAGGAGGATGCGGTGAGACAGTGCCAAATGCTTTCTGAACAGTCAAGGAAAAGGGCTGAGACAAGCTTAGCAGCATTTTTCTATATGTTAACAGTATTAATGAAACAAACAAGGGCAGTTGTGGTACCATGGTTTAGGTGAAAGTCATGTTGGGAAGAGGACAGAAGAGAATACCGAGTGAGATAAGAGACTAGCTGGTTCTGGACACATTTCTCTACGACTTTGGATGTGGGATAGAAAAGCTGTAAAGTAGATAGAGAGTTCAGTAGAGTTGCCACTTTAGAGAGTTAGAAAGTAATATTTAACCAGAGAACAAAATTACAGGATGCTTTGATGGAGCAATTTATTAGGACAGAAACTACGTAAGCGAACACTTCTGCAGCTATTTTAATGTATAAGGGGTGTAGGAGATCATGTTACTGGCTAGGAAATAGACTAATTGCATGAAGTGGGTGTTAATGAGACTGCTTTTGAAGTCACTGGGAAAGGTATGCACTAGAGATGGTTGGGAGGAGTGGTTTGTTAATATGTGACCAGGAAGACTTTGGGTTGTTGTAGTTCTACAATTCCATGGTATTTTGTTTAGTTCCTGAGATATTTGAAATTTTGGAGATTTGTCATAGTATGTTGCCCAAGTTTTCAGGCTTTATCCCTTTGTTTCATAAGGTTTGTTTGGTACTTCGAGATAGTCGGGAGGATAGGGACAGATTTAACAAATTTTGTTCCAAGTTGGACAAGTTCATTTAAGATGCTTAGGAAGGTTTGTTTAAACTCAGAGTGCTTCCTCAAGAAATCTTAGGCTGAAACAGTTATTTATTTTTTTTTTTAACTCATTCACTCCAATGGAGCTCTGGAAGTTTGCATTGTAACATTATATTTCATATTTTTGGAGTATAACTCTGCTAGGGAACATGTTGGCATTCTAGGTAAGACATCACTTTGACGATGGCATTGATAATTAAAACACGGTGAAAGAACAGTAACTGTATGCTACACACATGTACAGCAGTCATAACTTATGCCTTAGGTTATGACACTTATGAAATGTTTCATATTTGATACATTACTCTATTAGAGTAGATGGCAAGATGATAAAGTAAGGTATCATTCTGAAGCCACTATCAAAATATACATCATCTTGTAAGGATGTGAAGCTTGAATAGCACATATGGGTATCAATCTGTTTACTTGCTGGGATATGAAAATTAAACTTGGTCATATTTCTGTCAATATATGTGCAAGGAAGTACAGCAAGGTCATGAGTGAATAATACTGACACCAGAAAGTACAGTTGTGTATACTTACCATAAATGCAGATGTTCGAGTGTATTCAATGTTGCAGTCATCACATTTGGGTCATCTGCTTGCAGTAGCCCTCAGTCGGCCTGATTATCCAAGTCTTGGGTCCTGCGTTGGTTGCTGTCTCATCTTCCATGACATCAGGTAGTCAGGGGTATAAAGCATGCAGCCGACGCCATTACATCAGTTTTGCTTGCCCCAGATGTTAGGTGCCAATTTAATGGGAAGCAATTAAATATATATATGCAAGGTTATACCTCCAACAAAAAAGCAAATACAACAAAAAAAACTTTAAGCATAGTAAAGGAGAATAGAGGTATAGCCAAAAGAAGTCAGGGGGCTGGAGGGAGGGTAACCAGGACTGCAACAGTGAATACATTTGAACATCTATATTTATGGTTAGGTGTACACAACTGTACTATGTTCTTTGTGTTTTACTGTTGCAGTCATCACATTTGGGTAGATTCCCAAAGCGAAGGACTGGAGGAGGAATTTAGATAGCATTAGGACCAGCTATAAGGCCCTGCAAGACTGCAGTGGCAAAGCCAGCTCTGGATTTAGAGAAAACTGGCAAATGGTAATGCTTGGTGAAAGTATGTACAGAACTCTAGGTAGCAGCTTCTAGGATGTCCCTGGGTAGGGACACCTCTGAGAACGGCTGTACAGGTAGATGCAGCCCTGGATGCATGTGGCCTGATCCCGTGGGATAGGTTTTCCATGGTGCTTATAACAGAAATGAATGCAATGGCCTATCCATTTAGAAATGGTTTGCTTTGAAATAGCCTTCCCTCTGCCCCCGAAGCAAATGCCACCAGCAGTTGTTCAGATTTCCTTTGAGGTTTAGTCCTGTCCAAGTAAAATCTAAGTTGTCTGTGCAAATCTAAGGAGTGCAGTATCCATTCCTCTTTGTTCTGTGGATTACAAAAGAAGGTTGGCAAATTAATGGACTGATTAAGAGCCGCACTGGATACTACCTTGGGCATGAAGGAGGGATTGGTCCTGAAAGACACACTGTCCGCATGAAAGATGATGAAAGGCTCCACTGCCATAAGGGCCTGCAAATCACATACCCTTCGTGCTGGAGTAATTGCTAAAAAGAAGGCTGTTTTCCAAGAAAGGAATTTTAACTCTGCACTTGCAGCTGGTTCAAAAGGAGGAAGACTGAGATTTTCCAAAACAAAGTTAAGGTCCCAGGCTGGAGTTGGGGCTCTCCTGGGTGGTCTTAAGTTTTTGGCCCCTCTGAGGAACTGCTTGAGCAGTGGACGAGAGAAGAGGGGTGGTTCTGTGTTGTAATGAGCTGAAATGGCTGAGGCATGAATTTTGATGGAGGAAAAAGAAAGGCCCTTGTGAAGCATCTCAGTTAAGTATTGAAGAATCTGAGGTAAATTGGGCACTGCTGTGCCCATCCCTTGAGCTTGGTTCCAGACACAGAATCTTTTCCATTTTTCAGCATACGATTTTCTAGTACTAGGCCTCCTTGCCTCCAAAATGACATCCACATCAAACACTTGTTTACTGAGGGATGGTAATGGAGAGATAAGGTAATTAGTCAGGCTGCCAGGTTCAGGGTTTGAAGCTGAGGGTGCAGAATCCGGCTCTCCTGCTGTGACAGCAGGGTAGGGGTCTGAGGCAGGTGCCATGGAGCCAGCAGTGACACACTGTGCAAGAGAGGGTACCAGTGTTGGCGTGGCCAGTCTGGTGCAATCAGTATCATCCTTGGTTTGAACTGTTTGATCTTTAGTAGTACTTTGGAGAGGAGAGGCAGAGGAGGGAAGGCATAAACTGATAGATTTTTCCAGCTGAAGGACACAGCATCCACTTTCCAAGCTTGTTTGTGGGGAGTTCTTGTGCAGAATTTGTCCAATTGGTAGTTCTGAGGGGAGGCAAACAGGTCTATATCTGGGCTCCCCCATTTATTTATCAACATGTTGAAAGTCTTTGTTTCCAGTTTCCACTCGTGTGGGTCCATGAGATTTCTGCTTAGTTCGTCTGCCAGTGTATTTAGTTCTCCTGGCAGGAATTGAGCCTGTAGATGCACTGAGTAGCTCAAGGCTGTGTTCCACAGACCCATGGCTAGTCTGCAGAGGGGGTATGAATGGGTACCCCCCCCCCCTGCTTGTTTATGTACCACATAACAGTGGTGTTGTCCGTCTTTACCATTTATTGTCCTGGAAGAATGTGGTCCTTGAAGGCTGTCAGAGCATTCTGCACAGCTAACATTTCTTTCTGATTGCTATGCAGGTGCATTTGACTTGGGTTCCATTTGCCCTGAATGCACTTCCTTGCCAGGTGAGCCCTCCCCCCCCAAGCATAGTCTGATGAGTCTGTTGTTAGGGTTTGGGCGGCAGGGGGTAGAGTGAATAGTAGTCTCTGGTTTTAGTGGCAGGCCTCTGCCCACCAAAGGAACTCTAACTGTAGGCAAGGTATGATAGGAATCATTGCTTCTAGATCCTAAGAATGTTGACACCATAGGCTTTTTAGATACCATTGTAGTTTCCTCATATGCAGTCTTGCATATGGAATTAGTAGAATGCAGGAGGCCATGAACCCCAAGGCTTGCAGTATTTGCCTTGCAGACAGCAGGGTTTTTGTGGCCATTAGTTTGAAGTAAGTTGTCAAATGAATGTGTTTCACTGACGTGTGGAAAGCCATCTGGGAAGTTGTGTTCAAGCTTGCTCCCAGGAAGATAATTTGTTGACTGGGTACAAGATGTGATTTCTTTCCGTTTATGGTGTACCTCAGACAAGTTATCACCTTTTGTACAAATGCCAAATGATTTAAAAGTATGTCCTGGCTTTCTGTCCGAATAAGACAATAGTCCAGGTATGGGTATATTTGAATATTTCTTTGCCTGCAAAATGCAGTGACTGGAGCTAGGCACTTTGTGAATACCCTGGGCGCAGTAGATAAGCCAAAGGGCAGTGCAGAGAACTGCTAGTACATGTAGCCTGCTTTGAAGAGTAGGTATCTTCTGCAAGATTCCCTGATTGGGATGTGCAGGTATACTTCCTTTAAATCCATTGTTGCCAACCAGGCATTCTTGCCTAGCACAGGAAGCAACTGGTGAAGAGTTAGCATCTTGAATTTTGGAATCACCAAAAAGGTGTTTATAATAGAAAGGTCCAGGATAGGACGCCATAAGTTGTCTTTTCTGTGTACCAGGAAAAGTCTTGAGTAGAAACCTTGTCCCTTTTCCTCTTCTGGTACAGTTTGAACAGCCTTTATGCTTAAGAGAGAGAGTACTTGCTTTTGAGCCTCTACCCACTGATTTGGGGGTAGATCTGGCCAACTGTTTGGGGTTGGTAACATGTGGAAGTGAAATATGTATCCTTGGGAAACTATATTTAAAACCCATTTGTCCTGGGTAAGGAGTTCCCAGTTTTTGCCTGCAGAGCAATCTTTCCCCCTAAAGGAGCAGTCAGTTGAGAAGTGCTTGGAAGTTTTAAAGTTAAGTCATTGAGACAGCTTACCAAAGGCGGGAGTCTTACTACTCCCTGATTTGGAAGTGGGGGCCCCTCACTGCTTAGTCCTGTGCATACCCTGGGACTGAAGCCTGGGTGCTCTGCTGGTTCTGGGTTTGGACTGAGAAGGCCTGGAAGAGGCAGGAAAGGACCAATTCTTAGAGGGCCAATGCCTACTAAATCTTGGAGGCTGTACTTGTAGGAAATCTTTAACAGTTTGCATAGATTTAGCCTTTTCCTCCATCTTTTTAAGAACGTCTTCTGCTTTGTTGCCAAACAGGCGGTCCTGATTTAAGGGAGCATCCAGTAATTTAGTTTTAACAATCTGGCAAAGACTGCTCCTTAAGCCAAGCATGCCTTCTAAGTACAGACCCAATGACAGCAACCCTGCAAGATGCCTCTAGTGAATCAAAACCACATTGCAAAGTATGTTTTCCAACCTGTTCAGCAGAATGCATTAAATCCTGTAAATCCTTATTTTCAGCACAGTCAGGAATCAACATCATTTTCTGTTTAAGCAATCCAATAATATGCTGCTGATACTTTAACATATGAAACTGGCAGTTTAAGGCCCTAATGGCCAAGGTCGCACAAGTGTATACCTTCTTACCCCATCTATCCAGCGCCCTGGAATCTCTATCAGAGGGGGTAGGATTTTTGGCAGTAGTAGCCTCAATGCCCTTGGGTCCCTGTGAAATGGTCTCAGGATCCTCAGTAGGATTTTTAAAAAGGAACTTGTGAGAGTTTGTAATATCCATCAGATTTTCTGGGAGCAAGAGGTAAAGAGTCAGGGGCCAAGCTAGATTCCGAAAAGGCATCATCAACAATATCTAGTACAGGAGGGACAGCTAAAGGCCTGTGTTGGGGCAGGAGTAAGAAATCCCTAAGCCTCTTTTTAGAATCAGAGTAATCCTGGCTTTCCCAGCGAAAATGCTCCCTAAGAGTATTCAAGGTTTCACCTAAAGAGAAATCCTCTGGAGGGGAAGCAGAGGGAATAGAATCCTCTGCATCAGAATCCTCATAGGTAAATAAGGGTAAATCCTGGTAATCAGAGGAAACAATTTCAGAATCCTGGTCAGAAATATCATAAACAAATTCAGTCCTAGGCGTCTTAGAGGGGGGAAGGTTGGATTCCACTGATTAAAGTAATAAGGTCTTTAGCCATTCTTATCATTTGGTTTTTAGGCATAGAGGCCTAAAATGCGGTGTGGGCATCGGTTTTCTAGGCTTGGTTCGAGTTTTAGGCCTTGAAGAAGAAGATGGCATTGGTTTAAAATGCAAGTCAGTAAGCCTTAATACACACTCAGAAGCCTCTGCCTGCACAGCGAGTCCGGACCCATCCAAGGTCGACATCCGCAGGTTCCACAGTTGAAGCATCTCGCGGCATACCGGACTCTGAATGGGTCTCAGTAGAGGCCTGCAAATGTGAAGTAGCGGGTATCAGGGGCTGCAAAAGCACCTCACTGAGTACCGGCGAACTGGCAACTAGCTTAGGAGAAGCATTGTCAGCAGCTTTGGACCTAGGCGGCCTGTCTCTGTCTTTATCTTTGCATTTTTTCGGAATGTCGGTAGGCTTACCGAAGTCATATCTGGATAATTGAACCGAGTACCAAAATATTTAGAAGCGTAAATATACCGACGAATAGTTCATTGTTTACAAAAGGCACAAAACAGACAGCGAGGTACGTCGTGGTCAAGGCCTAGGCAAGGAATACAGTACTAATGAAAATCTTTATGAGGTATCTGCTTTCCACAAGAAATACAATTATTGACTTTTACTTGACATTGGTTTAGAGAAAGAAAACGTTTCCCCAACGGGGTACTAAGCTATAGTTGAAGACTTCGGTTCTGAAACTTGAAAATGAAAATTTCAGGAGTCGGCCGACCAGCACTTGCGAACTGCTTCTAATTCGGGCACCGCACGGCAAGAAAGACTGATGTAATGGCGTCGGCTGCATGCTTTATACCCCCGACTACCTGACTTCACAGAAGAAGAGACAGCAACCGACACAGGACCCAAGACTTTGATAATCAGGCCGACTGAGGGCTACTGCAAGCAGATAACCCAAATGTAATGACTGCAACAGTGAAACACGAAAAACATCAAAGACCAATTTCTGCAAAAAAAATCAAGCTTATCTATGACAAGGGTAGAAATCAAATTATGATATTTCTCATTATTATGCTTATATCTTTGCAAGGAAGCATGGTGACAACACACATTACAGATCATTTCGAAGCTGACATTGATCTACACAACTTGCCTAGTGACATATACATCTGTCTGTTAGAGGTGATGCAATATTAAGCTTTAACTGTTAGATTATGAGAAATATGATATTTACCATATTTTTGTGAATATCTCAAAGGAGAATCACAAAATACTGGTTAAGATATCATTTTAAAGCTGACATTCACACAAGAAAATTACACATTGTATGGGTCTGCATGGCATGTTCACTGAGATACTGTTATTTGTTATGCAAAAAATATGCATAGCATCTGCATTCATTGGCAAATATTAAATAATGACTGATGCATGCTATCAACCTTTACACAGTTGCGAAGATTGGTATCTGAACAACTTTCACATTAACATTTTTAGTCTAGTTATTATGGTTAAAGAGTTACAAATATTTGTTTTCTGTATAGTATTGGAAAAGGATTCTCTGAGAATGAACATGGGCTGCACTACTGTTCCGATGGAGGAAACAGGCAGTCAGGATTTTCTGAGCTACTTCAGAGTGAATAAGTTAAGTGAATTACAGGAGGAAGACTTTTTAAGCTGTTAAGCTGGTGTGGACATGCTATGATGGAACTTGTATCTCGCATAATAGTATGAGGGGGTGTTGAATTTGTACTGGGCCAGGGTTGGGATGGATGTCACCACTTAATTTTATGTTTGAAGTGTTATGCTGATTTTATTCTGAGTTTGTTTTTGCTATTTGCTTGAATGTCATGGGTCAGAGTTGCTGTAGGTTATGCTTAAAAACAGTGTACAGTGGTGGTGGAGTACATGGAGAGCATTAATGTAAATACAATTTGGAAAGAGTCAGATAAAGTATGCAAGTTGGCTAAAGGATGATCACAATGAAGTACTTGCATGTGGGCATACGAGGATGTGAAATGTGCAAGGAGTAGGACAGTTTGCAAAATGATTAGTTTTACATATGTCATTTTAGTGAGGAGTGAATGAATGCAACTAGCGGAAAAGGTTTATGAAAGAGAAAGCAAGCAGGCAATGGAAAGGAAGAGGTACAGAGACAAAGTGAATACTTACAGATGGGAGTAGAAAACTGAATAAACAAAGATGAAGTTTTACATAAGATTACTAGAGAATGGTGGGGTGGAAATTGATCTGTATGTGAATACAGAGTGTGGGTGAAGTTTGACTGTTGTGAATGGGGAGATCAAGGTTAACAGACTGAAATCGGCATCCTTAAGTGGGATAAATTGACAACAAATGAAGCATACAACATTCTCAAACAACAAATATAGAGCAAGTGATTTTAAGATTTAATAAGAAAGGCAATTTTCTAAATGTCTGATACTTAAAACACATGGTTATTTTACAGATATTTGAATTAACGCAATTGTTCATCTAAAAACTACAAAATTAAATTTATTTGCATATATTAACTGGGATACATCAACCAAATGGACCATTTTCGGGTTCACCAACACACAACAGAAATTAAGTTTAGATTATAATCAGTTGGTGATGTACAAATCACACCTTTTTCTCAATTTTAAACTGTTTTTTAAAAGGTGTTTGCTTACGAACTGTTAAGCACTTTTATGACATTCGTGAAAATTAAGCAGCAGTAGTGATTTGCAAAGTAGTCCTTCAACGGGTGTCAGTTAATATACAAGTTACTTTGCGTTTTCTAAAATCCCGTAAGCCCAAACCAGTTTGCTACAAAATTATTTCTTTATTAATTAAAATTACATGGATGTTGAACTAAAATTTCCCTAGGTTTTGAGGAAATCAACAATAACAGAAAATACAACAGATATGCATTAGATGAACACAAGCACAGCAAGAAGAAGCAGAGTCGTAAAAGATTCCTTTCTAGTCAGGGTAAAATAAGCATTGAAAAAAAAAAAAAAAAAAAGACTATAATCTGATTACAAAATATACCTCTTGATTGTATAAAGTGATCAACACTACCCCCCAACATAAGGAATAGATGGGATTCTCCCAAAAAATTGACATTAAGGAAAAGTCAATGAGATAGGTCTAGAAGTAAATAGCATTTTTTCAAACTTATAAATTGGCAATATTTATTTTTGTTGAACAGTCAGCATGCAACTGTGACTGATGAGTATCCCGTGCAGTAGTAACAGCAAACATATCTGCAAAAGTGCCATTATTCATCATGGATGGGTGTAGGATCAGAGCAGGCAACTAGGAAGACAGCTCCTCAGCTCAAGCTCCTCCCCTTCCCAAGATCCCTTGCTACCCCCAACCCTCAGATCAAGTTTGCTGGATAGTAAAATGAGGCAGTGAATACTGCCTAAAAATATGAAAGGATACTAAGGGATATATCCCTCCCTAACTCCCCAATCAATGGAAGGAGGGTGGGAACGTGATGAATAATGATACTGGATAGAACAGATTCCAAGTTATGGTAGGTACATAACTCTATCTGATGCTATCCATATGTCATTATTGATCATGGATGGGTCAGAGTCCCCAGCTACTAATAACCCGGGGGGGGGGGTTCATGGAACGATATGCAGGAGCACATTAGAACCAAAGGAAGCCCTGTTCCTGGGCACCAAGTCTAACTTTTAATGAGCAACAAAGTTATGGGGATTTGACCAAGTAGCAGCAGCACAAATCTCATCTAAAGAAAGTTTATCCAAGAAGGCAGAAGATGTGGATACCGCCCTAGAAGAGTGATCTTTGACTGGTCTGGTGGGCTCCAGGTGCCTGCTTTCATAAATATAAGAAATACAGCTGGCGATGCAATAAGAAATAGATAACTTGGAAACTGCTTGAACTCTCCTGGCCTGAGAAAAGGCAACAAAGATCTGATCAGACTTTTGAAAATTTTCAGTCTGCATAAGGTAAAAATGTAACTGCCAATGAACATCCAAACATTGCAACTGATATTCTCCTTTATTGGAAATATTTATAAAGAAAACAGGAAGCTGAACTGACTGATTAAGATTCACCTCCAAAGCTACCTTAGGGACAAAGGAAGGCTTGGTCTTGAGAAACACCCTATTCTTATGGAATACCATGAAGGGAGGCTTTATGCACAGAGCCTGCAATTCGGAGAACCTCCCGGTTGAAGTAAAAGTCAGTCTTCCAGGACAGGAATTTTGAGTTCACATGTCACTGCAGATTCAAAAGGTTTCTCCGTCAAAGACTGCAGCACCAGAGTAAGATTCCAAGGGGAAGGGATCCTTTACAGGAGGTCTGAGTAGAAATATCCCTTTAAGAAAGGCCTTGCACAGCCTGGAAGAAAAGGTGGGACTTCCACTCAAATGGAAGTTGGAGTTTAATCGTAGAGAAACTAGCCCTCTGTTTAAAAAGAGGGGTCAGGGACAAAAGCTGAAAAGGGATCTAGATTGCATTGTTTTGCCCATATACAGAATCTCCTCCATTTGCTGGAATACACCTTCTTAGTAGTTAGCTTTTGGGACGCCAAAATAATTAACTCGGAAAGAATCATTGGAATTGAAGGTACCAAGCAGTGAGCTGAAGAAACTAAAGGTTGGGAAGAGAACGTCACCACAGATGTGAAATGAGATCCGGAATGGGATCTAATATCCAAGGCAGATATTTCAAATGAGACCAAAGGACAGAAAATCACGCCTGACAAGGCCAAAAGGGGGAAATGAGGATGAGAGGAGATTTCAGGCTACGAGCTTTCTGTAAGACTTTGGGAATGAGGGGAGTTGGAAGATAAGCATACAGTAGTCCCGAAGGGCAATCATGAACCAGTGTGCCCCTGGGTGACTTCCCCACTGGGAGAATTAGGGCAAAGTATTTGCTGTTTTTGTAACTGACCAGCGAGCCAAAAAGATCAAAGCAAGGGAGACTCAAGGGGTTGAATATCTGACATGCCATTGACAGATTCAGGAGCCACTTGGGAGGACACAGGATAGATCTGCGGAGTTTGTCGGCTAATACGTTAGAACTGCCAGAATATGCACTGCAAGAAGAAATCACCTGGAACACATTGCCCATTCCCGCACTCTCATGACCTCTCTGCACATGAGATAAGATTGTGCCCCCCCCTCCCCATTTATTGATGAACCAGACCACTGAAATGTTGCCTGACTGAACTGCAAGGGTCCTAAGAGGGAGATGCTCTTGGAAGGCTTGCAACGTTAGGACTGCTTATCTCCAGGACAGTGATGTGCAAGTTGGTCTCTAAGGGGGACCATGTGTCTTGAACAGTCCTTCCCAGGTAATGCCCCCCACCCCAACAGGGAAACATCCTTAGTCACAGTGCCTTGGGGTTGGGGAAGACAGAAGGGTTTGCCTAGATGAAGGTCCTGAGCTTGGAGTCACTAAGCAATATGATGTCTGTAGACCTGAGAAATCCTGATAGTCATGGACATGGGATGAAGATGAGCTGACCATTGCACTGCTAGGGTCCGTGGTAGAACTCGCATGTGATATCTGGTAAGAGGGGCTAACTCAATTGTTGCTGCCATTGAAACTAGCATCTGCAATATTAAATGGACTGCGGGAGGTTCCAGATCCAGAAGACAGACCTGTTCCCAAATCATCTCGACACTGTGTGGGGAAAGTGCTTCAGTCTCTGACACCAGTGTCCAGAAGGACACTGATAAATTCCAGGCTGTGACACGGGAAAAGATGAGATTTGGGCAGGTCAACTGTGATGCCTAGGTCATGAAAGAGACTGAGTGCGTAATCCATGGCCAGTGTGAGTTGATGCCTTGTGGGTGCCATGAGCAGCCAATCGTCCAGGTACGGAAAGACCTGGAAACTTTGCAGCTGGAGATGGGCTGCTACCACTGCCATACATTTGGTAAATGCCCGGGGGGGGGGGGGCTGAGGTGAGTTTAAAGGGCAGGGTTCTAAAGTGATGGTAACTGGCCCCCAGCTGGAAGCGCAGGTATCTCCAATAGCATCTGTATTTGTAAAAGCCACTAGAAAAGCAATGTTGAAAAGATGAACTTCAAGTCTGCCAAACAATCCAGTTCAAAAGGATAAGATAGTCTGCTGATCACAGGTTAAGGAAAAGGGTTTTTAATAAGGTGGATGAACATGCAGAATTCCTTCAGGGAAGTACATGAAAGGTCAGTGCTAGGCCACAATTCTAGCCTTCACCAAGGGCATGAAATGGCAACATATACTGATATAATGACATTGACCCAACAACTGAAATAATTTAGAACATTAAGTAAATTAACCAAATGAAATCGTAAAATGTACATTTCTCCACTCCAATGAAAATGATCTGCTTGGAACAATAAGAATGTCAACACCGAAACTAGCCTTGGTTCAATAGCAAATTGGCTAAATCTGTTCTCAGTTCAATCAGATTTGTTGGTAATGAGTACACTGAAAGCCTTTTGCCTTCTCCTATTTCTTATTCAAACCAAGTACACAATCAAGAGGCCTGCAAATAAAACTATTCCAAAAGCTTTCATAATCCATTACGAACTCTGCATTATTTCTGACAATGCCCTTCTCACTCAGGGTTGCCAGATTTCTGTTGGGCAAGATATGGAAAAAAGGGCTTTCACATTAAGTGAAAACAAACAAAAAAAAAAGGTCTTTAATGCGGAACATCGCAGATCCACATTAAACACAGGCAGCTCCGTGTTCCACAATTTTTGATTGGCCCGTATGCCAGTTTACGAGCCAATCAAAAAAATCTCAAAACAGAGCTACTGGTGTTTAATGCGGAACTGCATAAGGCAGTTCTGCATTAAACAAAAGTAGCTCCATTTTGCGATTTTTTTTAATTGGCTCGTATACTGGCATATGAGCCAATCAAAAAAAAAAAAAAAAAAAAAAGAGGAGGCTATTTCGCCAGGATTTTAACCGGCAGAGCGGGACTCTGGATCAGGCAGCTGATCCCAGGACAGTCCCGCTCAAATAGGGACATCTGGCAATCCTGCTCTCACTACTTACTGTACTTTGTGACCTATCATTCAACTATGCAACACGCAAATGTCTCACTTTATCTTACTGCCAAGCAGCCATTTGTGCAGGACCAAGCAGTGGCATAGCTGGGGGGTCCTTTTGGGACTGTCACATTTACTTTAATTAAAAAAAAAAAATACTGCTTTTGTTTTTAAGGGCATTCTTCTTTAAGAACGGTCCAGTCTCACACCTGTCACGTCTGTGCGTGCATTATCACACAGACGTCCTGTTCTTCCTTTCTGCCCACAATTTTAAATGCCGTAAAGCGTCAATCATCCTTCCTAAGAGTTGCATCTAATGTTCACGGAATTTTAAGTGTTCAATCTACTTTGCTTATTAAGGGTCTGTTTGTATGGTGTGGAATTTTAAGGCTACTGCTTTACTTGTTAAGGTAGGTACATAGGTAGGTGTGTGAATGTGTGTGTGTGTAAAATGCACCAGTTAAGGATATCCAGTAGTTAGCGTTACTCAGGCTTACAGTACCATTTTTTAATGTAGCACAGGCAATTTATTCAAGGGCAGCAGGCAATGAATTTGTAGATGAAACCCGTGTTTAATGTCCATCAAAAACATTTTTAGAAGTTTTTTATCCAGTTCAAGAGTATGTTTGATTATCCAAACAGTTTTTTTTTTTTTTGAACTACCTTAGGTTCCAATTACTTGGATAATCGAATCTCCACCCTCTGTACAAGACGACGTTCTGATCTTATGTTGCTGTCTGCATCGCCGTATTTCCTACAGCCTGTCCACCTCTTCTTTCATCAGTACAACGTACAGGTAAGCTTACAAGCACTAGAAATATGAACTACAAAGAATTACTGAAAATGAAGATGATTTAATACTGTGATTAGAAACTATGGACCCGTTGTCAGTTTGCTACCCATTCCCTATTGCAATATTGCCAGCTTATCATTTATTTTAATGTAACATGGGCAATTTATTCAAGTGCAACAGGCACTTTATTTGTAGATGAAACAATGAAATACAAAGTTATTTGCTACCAGCAAACTCTTTATTAATTACAGATCTAGTTAATGTGGAATTATTTAGATGACTTTTACTTCTGTAGAGATTGAGCATATTTATTGATATTGGTGGATTGGGCAGTTCTGTCATTATTGGTTGGTACATTTTGTTTCATTGCTTACTGGAAAAATGTTGAAAACAATAAACTTAAAACATGTCCTAACAAGTGTGCTGTATTATACAAGGAATATAATTTAATACAATCAGGAAGTTGAATCAAAGAACATATGTATGTTTGCATATTCCTAAATATGTGTGCAATGCGCCTATTATTTGAAAACAGCCCAAGGGTAAACTTTACCACTGACCAGATGCATTTTCTTTGAATGTGGGTTTCAACGCTGGTTCAATGAATGCAAAGTTTCAAGGGCAGAGAGGTTTTAATGCTAAGTCTGTTTTCATTGTGAGACTGCATTGCTTTGTTTAACAGAAATCTCAGTGTTTGTGCTATAAAACCTAAAATAAACATTTTAAATAAAATCCAAACAATCACTGTAGAAGTAAAGCATAAAACAGTATACACATTACAGTGTTTACGGTAAATGGGGAGAAATAGCCAAGTAATGGGACACTGGAATGGGTATGGGGGGGCCCACTGACCATGATTTTGTGAGGGGTGGCAAACACAAAGACAGCCCCAGGCGGCACAAACTCTAGCCACTCCACTGGGCCCAAGTCAAACTCCTCAGTGAAGTACAGAAAGAAACTTCACGGGTTCTCTGTTAACTTCTACTGTAACTCAATCAAAATACTAGATCAGGTTATAATCAAAGCATTTTCCAGAAATGAACCAATATTGATTCTTGTTCTAAAGGAAAACAAGCAGTCATTCTTTTAGGATGCTTTCTGTGACTTCTGCTGCTACTGCAATTTGGCTACAGACCTACAATTTTCTGTTATTTTTTACTTGTTCTACTCTACCTCCACCATTCGGGGGTACCATACTTGGTGTCTTGCAGTCCTCAAGCACTTATGCATTAACTAAGTTAAACCCTTAAAATCTCCATCAAGGGATCCTTTTAACCTTCTCAATTTCTTTCCTTGTGTCTGGTGACCACTACCCAATCTGTCTTTAATAACTTACAGTACAATATCCTTCCGTTGTTTTCCTTCCAAAAACTGAAGGAATTAATTCAGTACATTTCCCCTCATCCTTTTGCCACATACATGAAGAATTAATGCTCCCTTGTGACCTCTTCTGTTTACTTGTAATTTGCAATTGCTACCTCACCCTTTATATGTCATTTTTTTTTTTTTTTGCTCTAATCACTGGCCTCAGCTTTCTGTGTAGCCAACAGTACACATTCTATTTTTGTTTTCCTCAAACCCACAGCCCCATTTACTGCAACCCTGGTGCACTCCAAAAGCTTCTTTACTATTAATGTTCCCCAATGCCCTATCTAAATCCTGACCCACTCAACAGAGCTCATCATAATTCATTCCAGTAAAATCCCCACCACCATACAACTAAAAATAAAGTAGCACGGTCAATGCTTGCTAATGTTGTCCCTACCTGTACAAGATTAACCTTCTCCTTTGTTAGGACTATATGCAGAACTCTAATGCATTCTTACACCAAAATTGACTGAAGCCCTTATGGTCCAAAATCTTCATTTCAGTATTCAACTTCCATCCACCCCTGCCACTCGAGAATAATCTTTACAAACTACTTCGGATTCTACCACCCCAATCACTGGCCCAGGTTTCTGAGCTACTAGAAATTTCTACAACCCCCCCACTACACCAACAACATAGCTTACACTACCTACATCTTCCTGCTTAGATTGCTAGCAATCCATAGTACTATGGCATAGCAATGCTCAGTAAATCTTGTTTGTTCCTCGACAATGATTTATGTGTCTATTTGCTATTCTCTGCTACCATGTATCTGCACCCTCCTCCTTTTTCTATGATACCTCTTCTCACCTTCAATCTTACTTTACAGGTACAACTTTGAAATGTGCCCTTCCTATCCAGCTTTAAGCTACAATGGCCCCTTTTCATCCTATCCTTGGCATAGAATTAGTATCCCTGTTGGGTCTCCAATCCCAAGATCGTCTTCTTTGTCCACTGTTACAGCCAGATAGTGTACTCCCCTATTTTTCAACTTCCTCAGCATGCCTGGGAAATGCTTTGCCAATTCCTTCTCCTGGCATCTACATTCCTGACCCTGTTACCACCTTAATTGTCTACTTTGACAGATCACCTACACTATAGTATGCAAACATGCCCCCCCCCCCCCGGTGACCACCTTGGTCAGTTTTCCCCTTCTTTACCAAGTGAAAGTCCCAAGACTAATTTTATTTTTGACTCTTCTTGCCCCTGTTGTCTGTTGAGTATCAGTTCCCTTGTGGCCAAATGGCCAATTCGTTCCCTATCACTGGGGTGATGGTTGGCCAAGAGGAGCTTTCATTCATAGAAGTTGAAGGCTTTTCTACTCTACAACCTAACTTCCGGTGTACCCCTGAGAAAGCACAAGGGAGGGGTTTGCAATAGGCTGATAATGGACAACATCCCCCATTTTCTGCAAGGGGTGTTTCCATCAAACAGACCTGGTCCTCAAGGGCTTTGACAGTTTGTAGCGAGTAGTTTGCTGCAGTCAACATCACATTTCAACACGCAAGTGCAGCACAGCCAGTCCACCAGACAATAGGTAAATTGCAGTTATATTCAAGGAAGAACAATTTAGAACAGAGTAAACCTTTGGAAAGTGTATAATGCTTTTATTACCCCATAGTAGACAACTGCTAAGTTACAACTTTGCTACTACATTATATGCCAAATATTGAACACATTACAAGGAATCTTATTCTGTTCCAATTTGTTTTTACTTGAATATAACTGCATTTACCTGCTGACTGACTGTGCTGCATCTGTATACTGAAATGTGCTCCAGACTACAGAAAACACTTACCTACTACAAACTGTCAAATACTTTGTGCTAAAAGTTGCATCATTAGAATTCCATGTTACTTGATAGGGAATTAGGAAGTAACTACACAGCTGCTCAGCCTACAGTAAATACCAACACAAGTTTAATATTCTTAATAATCATAGCTCCACTGAAGTAACTAAAGTAAAGTAAAGTTTACTTATTTTATAATCAGAAAGCCCACTTTACATCATGGCAGCATTTTTACGTAAAAGGAAATGGTAACAAAAATCTTTACACATGACCTTTAAGGATAGGATGAGGCAAGTTACTCTAGATGCTTTTCTTTGGGGAACACACTCTTTGGACAGGCTCCTCAAGATCAGTGAAATATAGGAAAAAGAACAGGCACCAACCATTTTAGAGAGTCCTTATGAGTATCTTCTACTGCTTCAGGGGCCAAGTCCAGTTTCCCAAAGAGGCGACATTTTTCTTCACACACTGCCTACTGCCAGGTAAGTTTGTTACCCACTGTTCTCCCCTGCCAATCCTCCCAAGATGCATCCTGAGGGAAACTTACTTTCAAGAGTTTGACCCAGTATGGTAGACTAGACCAAGGGTGTGTAGTTTCCAGACACGGTTTTAGATGGTTATGTCTAAAGCGCTCTTAAGGGCAACAGTATCAACAACTTTCAAAGACCAAGTTGTCTGGAACTTCCAAGATGATTTCACACTAAGCGTATAGTGGATTAGAGCTGTCCCACTGTGAAAATTAAGAAATTGTTAAAAAAGCCTGTAAAAATGATCAATTTTTGTAAAGGTCAGTTACTGTCGGGTAATTACATTGCCTAGATACTTGTAAAGAGGATACACCAGGTAGAAAAATTGGGGGCACCAAAATGTTTGTGCAAAATGATCATTCACTGAACACCATGCAGAAGAGAAGTTCATCCTGGAATAAGAGTGAAATCCAAGCTGCTATAGTCTGATGTTTTCAGATATTTTTTCCCTGAAAGACCCAAGACCTTTTTGCATGCAGAACGGGCTAAGGAGGAAGTAATTTTTAGTCAAAGTGGAAAGAAACAGAAAGGGACCTGCTTTTCATTCTTCTGACAATAACAAAGCCCACAGAGACTTTGCCAGTGAAAACATTTCCATTCTTCCAAGAAAATGCTTGGGCGGCAGAAAAAAAAGCCTATGAACTAACAGCATCGGGAGTTTAAGATCAGGAAGACAACCAGCAACAATGAGGAACTAGTGAATAAATGGAAGATGTATAAAACAAAATCCATGAGATGTAGTTAAGAAACAGACCTATGGTTCTGCAAGAAGTGGCTGAAAAGAACTGGAAAGTACTTATTTGACTATGTTAAATTGGTGGGAGGACCCAGATTCATAGTGAAAGTTAGAGAGACACTTAATTGACTGAATTAACCAAAAAAAATGTTTGTGTTCTTATCAATACTTGTATAAAATTTAATGATGTGAATTGAAAATTATATTGCAAAGCAGTTCTGCACAGCATGCCATCAGGTGAATTTTAAATGCAAGACAGGGGAGTTTTATCATACCTGCTGTATATGCTAGTGAAATTAAAGTAAGAGCAATTTCTGTCAGTTGTAATGTATACAGAGACAAGTTAAAGTTAATTTTGTGTGATCCTAGGCTGCTGGGAATGTAAAAAAGTGCAAAGATTACATTATTTGCAGAATTAAATAATCTCCTCTTTTTATAGATGTGGACATCTACACCAATGTCCTCGGTTTATGTCAGTATCCCTACACTAATCTCCTTTGTTGCATTTCACCTTAAATGAAGACAAAACACTTCTTCCTCTCTTTCAGTGGTATTTATTACACACGTGTGGGAGCCTCATGGAAAGTACCAGGGAGACTCACCAAACAAAGGAATGCATACGCTTATACACTGGTGATACTGCTGACAGTACATAAATATAAACTAGACTAATTAAATTAGTACAAAAGGCAATTAACCAATCAGTTGTTTACCCATAGGCTCAAAGCAGTTCACATTACTACATCTCTAGGCAGAGAAAAAAATCGGCTACACTTCCATATAAGGCACATTTCCTGCTTTCAAGCAGGCTCCTGTTTTTCAGTGCTTGTCCACTATTTACAGTTTACTCAGAGTTCGCAGTACAAAGTTCATCTCAATGCATACGGATTTGTCACATACTCAATTTCCTTAAGAACATACTCTGGCCATTCATATTCTACAATTGCCCATTTGATGCTGTATAAGCATCACCATTTTGTCGATCGTACAATTGCCCTAAGTCTAGCATAACCATGTGGCTGGTTCCTTCAACAATGTCACACATTTTTATTTCATTATCCATATTCATAACTGCAGGCATATAAAACTTTGGCACCTTTTTAGTAGTCTTAAAAGACATTAATTTCAAAATCAATGCTCTGATTAAAAACACAACAAGAAAAGCAATAAGAGCTAATACTGCAATTAATAAAATAAATTTCAATAGTCCACCTCCCCAACCTGAGAACAGGTTGTTTAACCATGCCCATGTTGATTTATCGGCCTTCTTGCCCTTAGAGAGTTCAGAGACTCTCTGAAAGAGTTCGAGATGGCTTTCAATTTCGTGCTGATTGTCAGGAATAAACGTACAACACTCCTCCTGGATTAAAGCACAAGTTCCACCTTTCGCCGCTAGGGTGAAATGGAGAGCCATACAATTTTGAAGGACTACAGCTCTCATGGCAGTCAGCTCATCAGTCACTAGTTCTAAAGCAGAAAATGTGGCATTGCTTAATACTTAAAGCAATTTAGACAGTTTTCTCGGTTCCTAAACTGATTTTACTGCTCCGGATGCTGGAATTACACCAGCCCATGATATGACATCATCACCCAAGTCCATATGAGATAGTCCTTTGGTGCCAACATGAGCTAAGTAATGATGATAAATCCATGAAGCATCAATTTGGCCTACCAGATTGGCAAGCTTTTTGACCTCTCGAACATTTTGAATTTTTCCTTGAGGTAAAGCAGATGTCGGATGGCTGGGACTAAATAACCTAAGAAACAGCTACCAGACGAGTTTCCTGGTAGCCATTTATAAGCTCTTCTACCACACACAAAGTAGCAATTTTCCACCTTAGTGGTGATATTACTATTTATATAACCTTGTTCATAGGTTGGAACTAGGCTATCGGGCCCTAGGGCCTATACAAACCTAGCCATAACAATTCCCTGGCTATTTCTTCCCACACTACTTACTTCACTGGACCCCGTCTAACACACTAGACTCATTTTAATCCATATTCTTAAATATTTCATTTTATCATGTCCTCATAAATATAGGTACTCCTGAACCAGTTCATATGTGTTTACATAAGTTTTCGCTATTGCCTTTGTTTTAGCTTCATTAATTTTGTATCCCGAAAAGATCTGAAACTCTCAAAATGTTCCAGAACACTGTAATGTTTTTTTCTAGTTTTGTCAGGTACAAAATAATAACATCTGCAAATAATGCCAGCATTTCTTGACTACCCATACCAATTATATCCTTGAATTTTTGAGTCTCTTCTTCGCCAATGGTTTTAAATATAATGCAAATAATAAAGGGGAAAAGAGGACACCCCTGCTTGGTTCCTGTGCTCAAACAGAAATTATCAGAGAGGACCCCACCCACTTTAATTTTCACCTTCGATCCCTCACATATCCTCCTAATCACCCTTATAATTTTTCCAGGAAATGCAATTGCTTCCATTCCCCTGCTAATAATGCCCCACCTTATTCTGTCACATGCTTTCTCTTCATCAAGATCTCCAACAACAAATGGTATTTTGTTACATTTTGCTTCCCTCTGGATCACCCATGGTTTGTTAATGTTATCAAATGTTTGCTTTCCCTCCACAAAAACACACTGATCCACAACTATCAGTTTTGGCACTACTTCTGCCATTCTTTTAGCCATTATAGATATGGCTGAGTATTGAAATGGGCCTGTATGAAGCTGGATCTGATGGATCCTTTTCCTCTCCAGGTATTACAGCTACCACTGCTTTCTTCCAGGACAGTGATAATTCTCTCCTCTTAAGATACTATTAAGCAAAACTTTCCAGATCTTTATCAGTTTTTTCCTCCTAGCTTCCAACCTTCCACAGGAATACCATCTATTCCTGGGGACTTTCCTGTAGATTGGGTATACATCACAATTTTTATCTCCTCTCCACCTATCCTGTTAGTAATTGGGCCTCATCTACCTCTAACCTTTGCATATTTTAATTCTTCCATAAACACTTCCATTTGTATCTTTTCTTGATTTTCGTATTTCTCTGCTTTATATAGACTCTCATAGAATTTCAAAAATATTTCTAAAGCCTCTACAGGATCCCTTGTTACCTTCTTTATTACAGGCTCCCTAAGTCTAGCGACAGCCTCTTCCTCCATTCTGTTCAGAAAGAAACACCTTATCGATCTTTCCCAGCTGTTGGTATAGAACGGAATTATTTCTTACCTCTTCGTATGTTTTATGCACCAGTTCACAAAATGAATCTTAGGCTGTGTTACAGTAGAAGGAGTTATTACAGCTGTAGGGAACGGTCACATTACAAAAACTCCATCCTACCTTGACTTTTCCAAATTTCTGAAAACACACAGTTCCATTTCGATGGTTAAACAGATGTAATGCTATCCTGTCTTTTGAGGTGACATTTGAAGTGTCATAGATCAGATTTGTCCAGGTTTCATTAGCCCCTAAATGGTCTGTACTTAGCATCAATCCCCCACGAACAGTAGGTAAGGCAGTACAGATCCAACAGTCAGGGACATTGAGGGATGAGATGCACAGGCAAATTTTATAGCCTGGTAGGTGTTGAAAGGTGGATGCCAAACAGCTCATTTGGTGTGATGCTTCGATGGAGCTGGAAATAAAAATAGCCACAATAAAAATAACAGTACAACAAGAATGACCACCAAAATGGCTGTCCAATGTTTCGGTGGAAATGGTTGTTGAGTTTGCATAGTGTCAAGAGTTTGGAGTTTTCCAAAAGGGTAAATGTTAGGCATCGTCAGGTATTAGAACAGTTCTACTTAGAGTACGAGTAGCAATGGGCGGAGAATCTGGAGTTGAAAAAGGTAAAGGCTGCTGGTCTTCAGGCGGCACAACTTTTTTGATGTGTGAAATGTGGATCCAGGTTGGAGATCCTTGCAGTCGCACAGCAGATGATGTTGTCAGAAGAACCAGGTAAGGCCCCATCCAGCGTGGCTAGAGCACTGTTTTTCTAGAGATAGACTTAATGTAAACCCAATCGCCAGGTTGTAGTGCGGATGATAGGAAAGGATCTGGAAGATGTTGAGCAATTGCTACTTGGTGGTGAAAGTGTAGGAAAGAAACAAGAGATTTGCAGTAGAAGAACATATCATTATCAAATGCAGCATATTCAGAGAAGGGTGGTGGTGGTGTCATGGGCATACGCAGAGGGCGACCCATGAGAATTTCATGTGGTGAAAGACCCTTAGTAGGATGCGGTTGTGCTCGCATAGAAAGTAAGGCTAGTGGTAAGGCTTGCACCCAAGTTAAGCCTGTTTCTGAAGTGCCTTTAGCAAGCCTAGTTTTCAAGGTCTGATTCATGCGTTCAATAATACCCGATGCCTGTGGTCTATACGGACAATGAAATTTCAAAGTGATGCCTAGCATAGTAGACAATGATTCAACTAACTTAGCAGTAAAATGCATTCCACGGTCAGAATATATTTGACAAGGAACACCAAAACGAGGTATCAATTCATAACACAATTTTTTTGCAACTGAAATAGCGTTGTTTTTAGCACATGGGTAGGCTTCTAATTACCCTGAAAAAATATCAATAGTCAAAACATATTTAAAATGAGTACAAGGTGGGAGTTCAATAAAGTCCCACTGTAAAGCACAAAATGGTCCCATTAGTTTTGGCACCGGTTGACCAGGAGCCAGAATGCCCTTTGAAATGTTATGCTGTAAACAAATGGAGCATGTGCTCAAAAATGCTGCACAGAAGCAGAAAGTCCTGGGGCAAACCAAGCCTGCTGGATTTGTTTGATTAATGCTTGTACCCCGACATGAGCTGGCAAATGATATGCATTTATAAGAGAATTTAACAGATATAGGGCAAATTAATCTGCCATCAGGATGCTGCCAAATTGAATCAGAGCGTTGGAAACAACTGTGGGCTAGCCAGCCATGTTTTTCTTTCTGATTCCGATGCTTCACTTTGTAAAGCTTTCAAAACAGTAGTGTCAAAAGTAACCATTTGTAAGATAGGCTGCAGAAATTGTCCCTGAACAGTATGTGAAAGAGCAGCCTGCTTGGCAGGCCAGTCAGCCAAGTTGTTTCCCTTAGCTACTAGGGAGTCGTTAGACTGGTGAGATGCACACTTGACAACAGCAATTTTGGAATATAATAAATCCTGTAAGAGGTGATCAATATACAGGTAATTTTTAACTGGTGCCCCATAGGATGTCAAAATCCCCCTTTCCTTCCATAAGGTACCAAAATCATTAACAACACCATGGGTGTAACGTGAATCAGTATAAAAAGTAACAGATCTGTCTTTGGCCATTTTACATGCATGCAAAAGTGCTACTAATTCTGCAGCTTGTGCGGAAGTGCCAGGTGGTAATTGTCCAGTTTGAAAAACTGCAGATGGTGAGTAGACTGACGATGCAGCCTGGAGTTCGCCAATATTATTTCGTAAAAAGGATCCATCTAAAAAAAGAACTAAATCAGGATTAAGCAAAGGAACATCTTGCAAATCCAACCTAGGAGAAAGAACAGTTAACTGCAAGCACACAGTCATGTGGTTCGCCCTCGTCACTAGTTGGTATCAATGACGCAGGGTTTAGTGATGGGCAATGTATGATTTGAACAACGGGATTATTTAATAAACTTAACTCATATTTAGTGAGGCGAGCATTAGAAAGATACTGTGTTTTTGTTTTTTTAAAAGTAAAGCTTGCACAGCATGAGGTACTGCTAGTAGAGTGTCATGTCCTAATGTCAATGGTGCTGCCACATCGATAAAAAAACAGCAGCAGCTGCCACCGCTCGTAAACAGGGTGGATAGCCAGAAGCAACAGGGTCTGAGTGCTGTAATATGCTATAGGTCGATAGCCTCCCGTGCTCGCTTGCGCCAGCAAGCCCAGGGCAGTTTTATTTCTTTCACAACAGAAGAAAACAAAGGGTTTAGAATAATCTGGGAGCCCCAGAGCAGGCGTTTTCATGTTCAGGGGACCAAGGCAGAGGGGTCTGTGATCTCCTTTTTTAAAAGCTGCAACAGAGGGGCTGAAATTTCTGAAAAATTGGGCATCCACTGTCTACAATAACCTGCTAGGCCGAGGAATCCCCCGAGTTGTCTCTGAGTTATAGGGCGGGGGGCAGTCTGAATGGAGGTAATTCTACTTGGAAGTATTTGACGTGAACCCATAGAAATGATGTGTCCTCGGTATTGTACCTTTTCTTGACAGAACTGCAGTTTAGATTTATTTACCTTAAAACCTCGTTCAGCTAAAAACTTTAAAACTAGAAGTGCGTCCTCTATAAAAGACTTGGTATCTTGTGAAGCTATAAGAATATCATCTACTTATTGGACCAATACTGAACATGGTGGTAACTGTAAATCTTGCAGTTGTCTGTGCATCTCTCTAGAGAATAGGGTTGGAGATTCTACATATCCCTGGGGTAGTCGGGTCCAAGTATACTGTTGGCCCTTATAAGTGAATGCAAACAAATACTGACTATCTGAATGTACTGGGATAGAGAAGAAAGCTGATGAGATATCTATAACCGTAAAACAACATGCTGTAGGTGGGATACAGCTTAAAATCATAGCTGGGTTTGGTACGATTGGAAAAACAGGCAAGACAGCTTTATTGACTTCCCGCAAGTCTTGCAAAAATATGTAAGCTTGTTTACCAGGTTTCACCGGTAGAATTGGAGTATTACATGGACTTGTTGTAGGTACTATAATTCTTTGTTGTACCAAAATGACGGGGGCAATACCAGATGTAGACTCTACCGTCAAAGAGTACTCTGGTACCCGGGGTAACTTTGCTCCGGGTTTTAAGGTTATTTTTACAGGAGTAGCTGAAATCAAAAACCCAACATCATTATCATGAGTGGTCCATAGATGAGAGGGTAATGAATTTAGATGCTTATTTTTATCGAGGTCAGACTGCATACACATTGTTTGCAGAGTGACATTTTCATCTAAAGTAGCCAAAATACTACCTTGTTTATCTGAAGGTATTTGTAAATATACTTCTTCAGCAGTGCAGAAGATGTTCGCTCTCGTCTTACAGAGCAAATCTCTTCCCAATAAATTTAAAGGTGCTGAGGGTCCTACTAAAAATGCATGATTGTCTTGTAAAGGTCCCAAAGTAACTGGGACAGTTTCAGAATATTCAATAAGAATGCCAGAGACACCTACCCCTCTAGTTATGTTATTAGAGAGGGGGACATTTATTGCCACTTCGCCAGCTAACATAGATTTGGATGCTCCAGTGTAAATCAAAAATGGGTACGATTTATTTTTGACAAGTAACATAACATGTGGTCCATCTTGATCCACATGGATGAAAGGGCACAACTGTTGTTGTCTTTGTTCAGGGAACCTTCATTGTGATGGCTGTCGATTGGATGGAGTCCAATTAGAATTCCACTGAGGTGACGTATCAGTGGGTGGGTGGGGCAGGTTGCTCAGCCAGATACGGACATTCATTTCTCCAATGGCCTACTTGGCCACAATTGAAACACTCCGTCTGATTATTATAGCTTTGGAGTGGGGCAGATCGATTTTCCTGCCAGTTTTGTCTGTTTTGGTTTCCAGCCCTTTGGCGTCCACCTCTCCCCTCTTCCCCGTCCATTCCATGCTGCCCGAAGGCAGTACACATCCGAATCTGTGCTTTAACCAATTTTTCCTGTAAATCCTTTTTTTCCCTGTGCTAAGTGGTCAAAGAGGTATTGAACTTGTGTGACTAATTCATGCAATCCAAGACTAGGTCAGTTTAAACATACTTCCTTTAGCTTATCCCGTACTTGTGGGCATAACCCATCTACGAAAGCAGCCGACAATCTGCTCTGTGCCAGTCCTTAGGTGGGTTCTGGGTAACCAGAGTAAGCCTCAAAGGCTTCAGTGGACTATTTAAATACTCGTCCACAGGTTAGTCTTCTTTTTGAAGAACTGACTTAATATTGGACCAGTTGGGTGTGGGTGGAACTATCACTGTAATAGCATCTACTATTCACTGTCTGACCGCTTCAAACCCATTATCTCCTTGTGCATCATGTTTTGGAATCGGAGTAGGGACATTAGCATGGTCCCAAATCCATTTCATCAGATCAGCCGGCATAGCGTACTGAAGAACTGCTCTGACTTCTTCTATTGTAGGATTTTGTAAACAAATGTGTCCCGCCAGCACACGCTGGAACTTAGTTGGATTAGTCCGAATAGGCAGTAACGATTTGGTAATGGCTTGAAAATCAACCACGCCCTAGGTACTACAATGGTCGGTGGTTCCTGTGCACTTCTAGCATGGGCTTTGTTAGGTACCTCCCTCAAAGGTAACAAACTGACGACTCAGATCCTGAATCTGGATTAAGTTTATCTGGCCCAAAATACCCATCCCCACTGTCAATTATAGCAAGGAACTGGCCAAAATGCCTTTGTCGGTGTAAATGTCGCTTCCCTTTTCCTTTATAATAAGGTTTAGCTCTAAAATACATTACAGCTTTTGCTTCTTTACGAGTCTTACTACGAGTTTTTGGTTCCTTTTTTCTATCGCTTGTTTCTGGATCAGATTCACTAGAGTGACTGTCCGCAGCTTGTTCTCTTTCTCTAGGGGTGGAATCTTTAGTGGTGGAATCTGGCTGCTGTGCTTCTGCTCCTTGTTGAGCGAGGGGGAGCTGATACTGCGGGGGGTGCAATCGGTGGGGGGGGGAGCCAGGCATTATAGTCTTCTGACGATTCAGTTATTTGCATTTTAGCTAATTCCTTTACAGGATAAAGCTCCTTAAAGGGTGGGTCATTCAAACATTTACCGTTTACTACATCTAAACTACTAGCAGTTTGTTGTAATTCCCTCAATTGCTCTTTTAACTTCTGCTGATCATCTTTTAGACTACTAATAACTGAATCCTTTTCTCTTTCGTTTGCCTCTGTCATCCAATCATTAAATGCTGCCTAGCACAACCCTGGTATTCTCCCTTTTTTCTTTAAATTTCCTTGGAGATTAAGCAAAATATTTTTATTAAAACTACCATTTTCTGGAAAGGCGAGTTTACCATTACCCTCAGTGAGGGCAACCCACTGACATATAAACATACAACTGTCCCGGGATACACGAAAATACATATAACCAGCTGGTGTACCTCTTTCTGGCTCTTTTATGGTTCCCACTCGCTCCCATTTTCACACAATAAGCTATACTGTATTTTACAGATATAGCTGTGACGTTTTGTAAATGTCATTTTCCCCACTCTCGTATCTCCTTTCACTCTTATGTCGTCAATTTTTTGTTTTAACTCACTCTCATACTGCACAATCAATAGTAGAAAAAAATACATGCCTCTTACCTCAAAACAACTGAATGAGAGGAATTATTACATTTCTATAAAATTATATAGTCCAAATTTTAAAGCAGGCACGTATAGAAAATGAAAGAAACACTGCCAGAACAGAAATTTCTGTCATGGGCCCTTTTACTAGCAGTACTTCTTTCAATTCCCAACTACCGCAGCTGTTGTCAATTCAGATCCGAGTAAACGGCACCAATTTTTGCATTTTAACATTTCACCTTAAATGAAGACAAGACACTTCTTCCTCTCTTTCAGTGGTATTTATTACACACATGTGGGAGCCTCATGGAAAGTACCAGGGAGACTCCCCGAACAAAGGAATGCATAAGCTTATATACTGGTGATACTGCTGACAGTACAAAAATATAAACTAGACCAATTAAATTAGTACAAAAGACAATTAACCAATCAGTGGTTTACCCGCAGGCTTAAAGCAGTTCACATTACTACATCTCTAGGTAGAAAAGAAAATCGGATACACTTCCATATAAGGCACATTTCCTGCTTTCAAGCAGGCTCCTGCTTTTCAGTGCTTTTCCACTATTCACAGTTTACTCAAAGTTCGCAGTACAAAGTTCATCTCAATGCATACAGATGGTCACATACTCAATTTCCTTAAGAACATACTTTGGCCATTCATATTCTACACCTTAGTTTATACAAGCACAAGTAATATTTTAAGCAAATGAGGTTGAAAAATGAGAAAATGATGAGGAACATGAAAAATGACTACTTTGTCTTGCATATGCAATGATACTAGCTATTTTTCATTAGCACCTGATTTTTAGCCAATGACATGGAGCAAACATGCACAAAATTAACCACAAAGAGTCTGACCAGTGTGCTCTCAATTAAATTTATAAAGGTTCTTTATTGCAATAGCAAATTTAATACCTTTTCCATCAGCAAATGCTTTTAGTTAAAAAAAAAAAAAAAAAAAAAAAAAAAAAAAAAGCATCTGCAGGAGCAATCAATCAGGAAAGATCTGATCAGTATACAATGAGTGCACAATTTAGTTTAAGGGTAGTCAATGTGTTAAAGTTATACTAAACTATTTAGGTAGTCTGTACCTTTACTCAATGAAGACATTGAGACAGTTCTGCTGTTACGACATTCATTTACTGCACACAAGGTTTACATCTAGCTTAACAATGAAATGTATATACATAAAAACATACTTCAGGCTTAACAAATTAGTTCACGGCCACTGCACAACGAAGGTTGAAAACTCCAGCACTATCCAAGATAAATTAACCAAAGGCAGGACACCAAGTTAATCCACAGCTCCACGAGTTTAATACAGACGTAGCGCTTTCGCCTTACAAGGCATCATCAGAGTCAAAAAGCTGTTACAACAACCCTCATTTAAATACTAAAGTCTGTAAGCAATTTAAACAATTAAACAATTAATTAATTAATTAATTAATTAATCAAATCATCAAACATTTAAAAACATTTAAAGACATTTAAACGTACACACATCTATCCTAAGGGCCTTTGCACAAACATTGAATGACACCTAAAATACATTTGATATAATAATTTCTACCAAAATGTATCAGGCAATAAATGTTTAGGACTAAACAATATGCATAAACATGTTTTTGGTTACAATTTTGGATTTAACAAGTTGGCACTGTAATATTTAAATATTAGAATTATCAACATTTGTTGAAACATATAACAAGAATAGGATGAGTTAGACCAACACATGTATTGCCTGATACATTTTGGTAGAAATTATTATATCAAATGTATTTTAGGTGTCATTCAATGTTTGTGCAAAGGCCCTTAGGATGGATGTGTGTATGTTTAAATGTCTTTAAATGTTTTTAAATGTTTGATGATTTGATTAATTAATTAATTGTTTAATTGTTTTAATTGCTTACAGACTTTAGTATTTAAATGAGGGTTGTTGTAACAGCTTTTTGACTCTGATGATGCCTTGTAAGGTGAAAGCGCTAAGTCTGTATTAAACTCGTGGAGCTGTGGATTAACTTGGTGTCCTGCCTTTGGTTAATTTATCTTGGATAGTGCTGGAGTTTTCAACCTTCGTTGTGCAGTGGCCGTGAACTAATTTATCATCTGCTTGTGCCCTTACTTTGGGACTATTCTGTCTATACTTCAGGCTTAAAAAGATCAAAGTCTCCGATACAAAAGAAAAAGTCCCAATCTTTAGTGTCTTTTCTGCCTGCATCAGCAGTTTTGAGAATTTGGCAGAATAATAAGTCTTTCCTTTCAAGCTGGTCTGCTGACAGTTTGGTTTCCATATCTTAAACATTCTGTTCCTGAAGAATAACTCCTTTCGCCCTTGGCCTATCTTGCATATCATATTGACAAGACACAGCTGCATACAAAAGTTCATCTTTACCTGCTTGTAGATAATTTTACAAAGCTGCATAGTTTATGAGAGATAAAATATTTTACTTCTGATTCTTATTAACAATGAATGTCATGTTTTTGCCAAGTTAGTTAGCTGAGTGCACTCTACACACTGAAATGCAGAACATTTATTTTACACTTTCAGAAAAAAATCCACTGAAATCCATTTTAACTTTTCTTTTACTCTCACAATTCCCACTTTTTATTTAAAATGCGAAAAATGACTGTTCATTTTCAATTTTTTCCTTAATGGTACACAATGAAACTTTCTCCAGTTTATTCAGGTTAACCATCATGATCTGTTGAATTCTATAAGTTTTTTGCAAATGGCAACTTAGGTAGCAATTCCAGACAGTATGACTATAATGCCTAACACTACTAATACAGAATGTATCAACCAATTTAACAGTTTTTTCCTGTTTTTACCAACCAGTAAAGATGTCCCACCAAATAAAATATAGGAAATTGACAACATTTAATACAAACTTTGAAATTAAATTCATGGGTTACTTTAGGACTATTTGGTCAAATATAATGATGACCCTCAACCGTGGACCAAAAGGTAACATTGCTGGAAATCCTTATGTATCCGAAGATACAAGTACCATTATATGGACAAATAAAGTTGCCCTGCTGTCTTTACCCACAAAAACGATCTCTGAGCAGTCACTCCAACTTAGCCTCTAGAGTATTATTGTCATTGTTATTTTTAAAACTTGCATTTTTTTTGTTTGACACCCTACCCCAAGGGCTCCATTAAGTACAGTCAGTACAATAACAAATATAATCTTTATTATGTACAATAATGTAATCTTTCCATGTAAGTGGTATTAATCTGAAAAGTTATTTTGATAGATGCTTTAACTGTTTCAGACTTGGCATTTGCCGTGAGTCTACAAAAAACCCCACAAAACATGAAGTCACAATGACTTTCAACTGATTCTCTATGAACAAGAATGATTTTGCTCTTGTTCTTTTCTTTAACTTTGTACACTAGCAATTACTTCAAAAGGTCCTTGCCAATTACTATCCCACGGTCTGAACATCTTGATCAATACCAGTGTCCCAAAGTGAAGGTTTTCTTCTGGTATAACAGGATCCTTTGACCGTAATTTGAATGCTTGCATTTCTGATAGGCTTTGACACAATTCAGAAATATCTTTTAACCATTGTTGATGCTATGCAATTTCTAATAATGGTCTGTTTGTACTAACAGTAGGATTGAATTGCAATTGTACAGGCATTTTTCTACCTGTCATGACTTCAAAAGGTGAGATCCCTGTTTTACTGTGTGGAGTTGCTCTGACACCCACAGCAAGTTACCAGGCAAATGTTTTACCCAATTTACGCCTTTTTCCAAGCAGGCTTTCTTAAGGCGTTCCTTAAGAGTCTTCTTCATTCTTTCAACTATCCCATTAGACTGGGGATGGTAAGGAACATGAAATCATTGCTGGATACCAAGCAAATCACACAAAGCTGTCATTAGTTTACTGACAAATTGTGGCTCGTTATCAAATTTGATAACTCGTGGCTATTCCCAATGACAAAAAAATGTTTTTCCATAAGGCTTATGCTGTAGCCTTAGCCATCATTGTTTTTGTAGGAATTGCTTCTACCCATTTTGAAAAAACATCAACTACCACTAGAAAATACTTGTACCCACCTTTAGCTGGGGGGTAATGGACCTGCAAAGTCAATCTGGATGGCACACCAAGGTCCATCCGCTGGAGTTACCCTTAGTAACTGTGTTTTTTTTCAATTGAGAATTAACCTGCAAACATATTAAGCATTCAGCATGCACTAAATCACAGATTTTCTTTAACTGTGGATGCTAGTACTTGTTCTTTACAATGGGCAAAAACTTTTGTGTACCCAAATGTTCCAATACCTGATGATTAAATTTCACTAACTGTCGTGCCTGTTGGTATGGTAAATGAGGAAGACTAGAACAGTCTTCAAAACATTTTGCATAATACTGCCCTGGACTTTCTCCTACAAGAGTGTACGGCCCTTTTCAGAATTGTTTGATACATGTATTGCCTCAATCATACATAACACATGGGACCTTCTCCTTGCCATATAATACCATTAGGAAGGCTATGACAATTCCCATTTTGGATAATATATTCATTCCCAAGATTGTGGAGGTGCAAGAATTATGCATCAAAAATATCCCTTTCACTGGTTCCCCTTGATGGCATAATTGTACTTGTACAGATTTACTACCTATGGCTAGACATCCAGAACCATTAAAACCTGAAATACATGTATGTTTGCCTATCTGTCACTGAGACAGCCACTCCTGTAGCTAGAACATCTTCCCACAGGTTCCCCTCTACCCAAATGTTGATGAGTGGTCGTCTATCTTTCCCTTTCCTGAAGTTAGTCAAGAAAGAGACTTGGGTAGGGGGGGTCATACCCCTAAATAGCAGATCTACTCCCTACCCCGAATCATCGGTGGTATTAGACTGCAAAGGACATAAATGCAGTGTTTCCTCGACCTCTTCACAGTCAACATAAGAAGATCAGTTAAGTTCATAATGCAAGACTATTTGCTGCTGATAATTAGGATTTACTGGACCATCAGGAACAAAGTCAGAAGGGGCAGTTGTATCCTGGTTGCTAACAATATTACCTTGTACATTGTCACTAGGTGTCATATCATCCCCTTTGCTGTATTGGGAATACTGACTGTTGAGTGTTTGTGGTATACAGGGGTTGCTGCTGTAGTCCCCTATTACCCTCTGTCCCATATTGCTGTGAAGTGTACTGCTGTGTTTGTACTTCTGGCTGCATTACCTGTTGCTGTTGTGGTACACGCGGCTTATAAAAATATTTTCTTTTAAGAAACTTACCCTTTGTCTCTTGTTCTTGGCACCATCTGCGATAATATTTACAATAATTTTTAGTATGACCTACCTGTTTACAGGAATAAAAAATAGGTTGCCTCTTTGGAGGACCCTCTATAGACTGAGTAACTTGAGAAGTTAACTGAGTGGCTGGGGGAGCTGAAGCTCCCCATTGTTGCCCCTGTATAACTTGCCCTTGACGTGATTGTCCTACCTGCTGTGAGACTTGCTGTCCCTGATTAATCCATCTCCCAGGCCCCTTTCCCCTTACTTCACTAACAATGGTGCAGAACGGGGAGTGTAAATCTTTTGCTTATGAATAACATTATCTTTACACATAATACTTGCTCGCAGCAATCTACTAACTCTGAGTGTATCTGAAGACTCCTCATAAATAAGTTTGATATTCCATGGGACACCTTCCAAATGATCCAAAAAGGAGGCAATAAGAGCTTTTTGAAAATTGACATCTTTCATATCTTTTTCATCACTGACACTGACTAGCATATATACCAGCTGATAATGGTCTGCTTGTTCTTCTAAAGAATCACAAACTGTCATTTGAAACTGATCTAAAAGTGTTGGTGTGAGATTGTCGCCTAGTGTATGCTAATAATACTGTCATTCTTAGGGGATTGGTTTGTATTGGATACTGCTTTTACTGAATATAAGCCATGAAACACTGAGGAATAAAATTCCAGAAACAACATTCAAGTGTTTCATTCCATACAGTGCCTACAGTTTTAAGAACCCAAGCTTCAAATGTGATCATGTTATTAAAAATACCTTTCTATTCATCCCACTTAGGGAGAGATTCTAACAATCTAGACTGATAAACTTCAGCAGAAAAAACTGCTGAGGCTATGATAGGATTGGTAACAGCAGTTTCTAGTGCTTTAGATTGATATTTTTCTAACAGGGCTTGTAATCTTAAAAGATCTTGATTAGCTAAGTCTGTTGCTCTAGCAGCCTCAGATTCCTGTCTCTCCAGCTGAGCTCGTAATGTGTTTATTTCCTCCCTAGCAACAATTACGTCATGTCGTGCGTCAGCCAGCTGCTTGTCAGATTTTTCTTGCAAACGGACAATTTTACTCATTAACCCTTCTATCATACCAATAGCGTTACTGCCCTGTTCAATAACAGTTTGTGTAAAGGTCTTAATTTCAGTCTGAGAGACTTTCAAAAACTGAGAAAGTTCTTTGGTACATTCAGCAGTGTCAGCATGCAAGTTACCTGATGCATTCCATTTATCACAGTAAGTCTGAAAATGACCCATGAGGTCAAGATCTTGCTCGTTGCTAAATTTAGTAATCCAATCTTTAAACTCCTGCAAATCAGACTGTAAAGTACAAACTGACATCTGCATCACCCTCTAATAAATCTTTTGCAACAAGATATATGGAAACAGGAACCATTGTCTGTGCTTCAGGCATTACTTTGTCCTGGTTGTGTTTCAGGGTTTGTACAATACATTTATGACAAGGCATGCAAAAAAACACCATTTAAATCATTGCAAATAGCACATTTTTGTACATTCCGTGGTACTTTTGCCTTATGTACATATCAATCTAAGGTAGAGATCCACTTACATTAATGCTGGATTGTCAGTTTTCCCCAGTAAAGACTTACAGGTGCCAACATGCTGATCATACCATGTATTTAAATAATTCCACATATTTATATATGGTTCAGACACATCAAAAGTAAAAGACTGAGTGCACTTATTGGCATTTTTATGAACTGCATTCATTGTTAAAAGAAAAACATTAGAAAATATTTACCACAAATGTTCAGGACAAAGTGGCCAGTCTTGACACGAAGATCAGTTGTGGGAAAATTCTCTGCTGTCTTTCACTAGATGCTGGTGGTATGAACACTTAGGCAGTAATATTTTCACACCTCGTGAGTCACTAACTGTCTGAAGAAAAATTACCGTACTGCCATGTCCTCCAGTCAATGGACAAAGCTTAGGACGAGAAGAATCGATTCTAAAAAGGTCTGCACTGGAATGTCACAATGTGAGAGGCACCTCTTCAGCTCACCCCCCCCCCCCAGTTGTTTGGACCGGACTGGTCTCGCCAGTGTTAAAGTTAGACTACACTAATCAGGTAATCTGTACCTTTACTCAATGAAGACACAAGACAGTTCTGCTGTAACGACATTCATTTACTGCACACAAGGTTTACATCTAGCTTAACAATGAAAGGTATATACATCAAAAACGTATTTCAGCTTAAAAAAATAATCGAAGTCTCCGATACAAAAGAAAAAGTCCAAATCTTTGTAGTGTCTTTTCTGCCCGCATCAGCAATTTTGAGAATTTGGCAGAACAGTAAGTCTTTCCTTTCAAGCTGGTCTACTGAGTTTGTTTTCCGTATCTTAAACATTCTGTTCCTGAAGAATAACTCCTTTCATCCTTGGCCTATTTTGTGTATCATACTGACGAGACACAGCTGCATACAAGAGTTCGTCTTGACCTGCTTGTAGATAATTTTACTAAACTGCATAGTTTATAAGAGATAAAATATTTTACTTCTGATTCTTATTAACAATGAATGCCAAACTATATGTTTTTGCCAAGTTAATTAGCGGAGTTAAAGCTGAGTGCACTCTACACACTGAAATGCAGAACATTTATTTTACATTTTCAGAAAAAATCCACTGAAATCCATTTTAACCTGGTATTTTACTCTCACACAATGCACTTTCTGTTAGGGCTAAAGGTTAAGTAGTAAAGAAATAAAGTCCAAACCACCACACTGGTAATAAAATCGATTATTTTTACTTCCAACCACAACAGATGAGCGCTTTCGTCTAATAGATACACTTCATCAGATCTGATGAAGTCTATCTATTAGACAAAAGCGCTCATCTGTTGTGGTTGGAAGTAAAAAGAAGCGATTTTATTACCAGTGTGGTGGTTTGGACTTTATTTCTTTACTACTTGGTAAGGCTAAAAGTTAAACTTTACTGAAAGCAAATAAGTTGTTCTTCAAATCTGGGAGGGAAATACAAAAAAAGATAAGGATAGAAAGCAATCTATCAAAGTGGGAACAAAGCCTCTTAATGTGCTTTAGTATGGATAACTGTAACTTTACACTAGGTAAAGACTGCAGCTGTCAATTTAAGTTATATGCTCCTATATGGAGTGGTAAACTTCCTTTCAGGGAAGTGTAAACAGTTGTGTGTATTTCTTGTGAGTTGAAAACAGTGGGTTTTTAAAAATACGTTCAGTTTTTTGTTTAAGTGTTTTATTAAAGTGAGAAGTCTGAGAAAATGTGTCATAGGCTCAAACAGAAATGAAAAGCCACAGCTACATACAAGATTAGCCTGGTAAACATTAGTGTTGTGCATGTAGGCTGCTAATGAAAACATTCAAAAGAATAATTTAGAGAGAAATGAGTAAGTGAATTTGATGAAAAGGAATTCAAGATGGAGATTCATCAGAGTATCAGGGACAAATGAATATGGAAGCAATAATATTCAGTAAAGGACAGCAACTCAACAGTGATACAGGAGTAAAGAAGACAAAAAAACTGAAGATTTATCGTACTAAAGAATTATTATTAGGCAAGTGGGATTATGCTTGTATATCTTTACACTACTATTATGCAATGTAGAAGAATTTGGAGCAATATTAAGATATTAAAAGGATCTGACTGGGGACTGGGACCGGAATTATAATAGTGAGCATGTATCGTTGGGGGGACCATGAAGGGAAATTATAACAAAACACGGTAGATTTCTGAAGAGGTATATTACAATATTTGGTATGGGAGACGTGAATTTAGTAGCAGGAAGGCAAAATTTACATATTATTTAAGATTAAACAACTGGGTTGGACTGGAAAAAAATGTATTTCATAGGAGCATGGAAATGAGAGACAAGAATGTTTGGAATCTATAGTAAATTGGCAATATTTATTGACAAATATCATCTCTCTCTCTCTCTCCGCATGTTTATTTCACTCAAACTTTTAGTAAAACTGTTTTATCCACTGTACATTTGATTCTCTTCTAATTTTTTTAATGTTTTCATCCATTATTTTTAACCTTTTTATTTATTTATTTTTTCCATATATGCTTCTTGGAACTTTCAATTATTGTACTTCATATATATTATGTTTTGTATATTTTATTGTACTTTTGGAGTATTTCTCTCCGGGCCTACACTAAAAATGGGTTCCTACCCAGTTGGACTCTTCTGGTAAACAAATGACAAATTAATAAATAATAAATATTTGACAGTAATGATACAAGAGAAAAATTACCTTACAGGGTTTAGTTAGTAAGACAGGTAAAATGAAAATTGAGTTTATAATCAGGATAGGAACATGTGAGAAAGACATACAGGGACAGTAGTAGGAATTATTTAGAAGGTTTGAAAGGATAACATACTGTAGAAAGGGAATTTAGAGAATAAGATGAGCAGCAACTGCAGAGTGCTAAGGGAAAATAAGGGAGCATTTGGATAACATGCATGGGTTTAGATAACTCTCTAGAAAGCAACAAAACCTTTAGCACAACAAGTTAAGAAACAGAAAGAGAGTTGTCATACGTAGGGAACCCAAGAAAAGTAAACACAGGTATTACAGAGCTATTAGAGATAGTTTGGAAATGTTATGAAAATTTGTAAAAAGGAATGAGGAAGTGAAGAAAAGGTAAAAATGGAAACATTTATGGACTTAACTATGCCAAGTTTAAAGGAAGCCGTGGCACAACAATTAATAGTAATAATACAAAGCGATGAGACAAGATGTCTAGATCAATCTATCAAAATGAAGGTCTCCAGGAACACACAATATTCCTGTGGAAATTAGAGAAAAGTGATAAATATCTAAGTTTTTATTTTATCAATATTTTAAAAAAAGAGCTATCTATCTTGGAAGAAAGCTGTGGTGCTGTGTTACCCAAAAAGGGTAACCCTTCAGTTCCAGCTTTGTTAGATTCCTTTCAATTTTAAACCATAATTAGATTATGTCTACACTAGTTAGGCAAATGACAAAGGTGTTACGAACGCTGACAGCTATGGACCAGTGTGCTTTTGTGGAGGGGATGCAAACATTTGACATTAACATAGTTATGTTCTAGAGAAACGCACAGTATGAGAAAACATTGCTATTGTTGGGGAGTCTTGATATAAAAAAGGCATTCAAAAGAAACTGCAGTGCATGAGATATGCAGCCTTGTTAGAAGAATGCTTGTGGAAACAGAGAACAATGCAAAGCAAGAAACCCACTAAGAGAAGAAAGGAAACCTGAGAGAGCCCCAGGTTTTCCTTCTCTAATGTCAAAAAAGATGACTAAGGTCTGGAAGGCAGCAGGTACTTAAAAAGAGAGAGGTTGCTGAGACAAAATTAATGAAACTGCCAAAACTTAAGCACTGGCCTGAGCACTAAGAAAGCCAGCATGCTACATTAAGCAGGCAGGACCACAGAAAATATAACCCGTAAAGGAAGGAAAATAAGAGCAGACTGCTCCAATTCCACATCCGTATTTTGAGTTGAGTAATTACTTGATGCACAGGGTAAATAAAAACAAAAAGGACAAACTGTACCAAGTATTAGCTTCAAAACAATTTAGGATACCAGAGATGAAACTGTAAAATAGGTATAGTTTAAGGACACTTGGCTGCACAGTGTAATGGTTGTAAAGCATACTATGTGGGTAAAAGGGAAAGAGCCCTCAAGAAAAGGGTGTATGAACACTTGTATGCCATTAACACTCACAACACAAACAATGCCCTTTATAGACATTCCCTTATATGTGGGTCATTTTCTGGCTACAAATGTGGTATACTTGAAGTGGTGATGAAAAACACCAGGGGTGGCAATTGGGCTAACAATATTTATAAAAGTGAGCTTAAATGGCAGCTTCGTTTAAAGTTATGACATGCTTTTTTTCTTTTTCATCATTTGTACATTGATTGTACTATATCTTTAAAACTTTTTAAGGTGTTAATTGTACTGATTATGTGACTACACCTGTGTAAGGTAGCAGTAGATTTGATAAAGTCTGCTATGGTAGCAGACAAAAGCACTTATCCAACATTCTGTTCTTGTAGCTGTGTTGCTTTTAGCAAATTGTATTTGCTGCTATGGCTTTTGGCTTTGCATTAAAGCATTTTTATTGAGGACACCAGGTATCTTGTGTTACTGGACACCGCCTTCAAGTGGTTGTGTTTCTACAGTTCCTTGGTACCACTTGTTTACCCACTGTGATTTTCCCAATATATTCTACTAACAGACTACGCCTCAAAATTTCATGAATCAGTATCCCTCCAAAAAGTCAACAATCTGAGAACTAGTGTTATTTTTCCCCAGGGTAGGTATAACTAAAGAAATGCTCAACTCTACAGCCAGTGAAATGCGCTAGCTCTTTCAGTGATCTAAAGTAAAACAGTATGAACTCCAGCATACAAAAGCCAAATAGATGAGTTAGTAGAGCACAATAATAAACCTCTAAAATTAATACTAAAGAAGATGACAGAATAATATACTAAGAAAAGGAAACAGTTACTTCCCTAACTCCTTTTTCCTGCGAGAGAGGTTCCACAAGCCTCGACAGCAATTACTTCTCCTGAGTTATGGCATGGTAGGCAAAGAAGCGAAAAGTCAGCATTCTCTAATCCAGAATGTCTTTTTCACTATACTAACTGAAATTTTGGATTTTACAGGAACACGGTCAATTTTCAAAGGCTCATGGATCAAGGTCTGAAATCTCATGAAACATACTCAGCTGCATAATTCGATGTTGTAATAATTTATTCAGTCAAATTTACTCAAAAAACAAAATGTGCTGGACTCCAAGAAAAGCAAGATTTGCAATTAATACTGCCACAAGTAAGCTTTGCACAACATAAAATAGATACTATGGGGTATGTGGCTGAGAGGGAGGTAGTCAGCCACCCCCCAAAAAAAAAAAAAATAAAACCTGGCAGATGGCAACAAATGACAAGTCTAAGTATTCTTAGGACTAGGAGACTACTATAAAAAGTTCACACCCACCTCTACTACCACAGTCTGTTCTCTGACGGACCTTTCAAAAAGTAAGGCACCTATCCAGATGAGGTGGGCAACAAGATGCAGAAAAAGTTTTTAATCAAATTAAAGCTATCTTATCCTTAAAGAGAGTTTTGGTTACACTTTATTCTATTAAACTATTTACTGTGTATACCAGTGCCAAATACCAATATCTAAAGTAGGGCCGCAAGTTGTACTATCTCAAGAACTAGGTGATGAAGTACACTCAAGTCTGTTAAGAAACAACTAATTAAGGTTATGACAAAATACTCTGGCACAGAACAAAATGTCACTTTTAAGGGGATAATTAAACATATAATTGCAGTGGATAAAATTTGTTTTTTAAATCTTGTTTTTTTCTGCACACAGGAATACACTTTTCAACATTTCAGCAATTTCAGTGGATAATAAAGGACATTTTTCACAGAAGTTGGCTACAAGCTCAAAAAGCATGCTCAAGCAAATACGCATAAGGTTTACATATTCAGACTTTTTGATTTTTCCTATCCAAAAACTTTGGAAGGCTGGTTCAGATAAAAAGAAGTTATGTACCTACCATAACGTTCCATGTTAGTTGTCCTTCATCCCACCTTCCTTCTTGCTGAATGGATTCGGAGCCGAGACATAACCATTTTCTATAGCTCAAGAAGCTCTTTACTGGCTCAAGGCTACCCCTTATCCCAGAATGCCCAGCATCAGCTACCCAGATCTCGTTTGAGATAGCTCACACTAGACATAATCATAGAAGATAATCCATTATTATTAAACCTGGACATACAGTAAATTGTCATGGTTTGCTTGGGAAGCAACTAAGAACAAAACAAATTAGCCAGTGAAACCAGTGAAAAACTCCTCTCAATCCTCAAGGAAGGTGGAAGGAGGGAGGGACACAAGAAGGAGGGTGAGATAAAGGACAACTAACATGCAACGTTATGGTAGGTTCAGAACTTCTTTATGTTAAGTTGTCCAATCTTGTCTTCATTCTTGCTGGATGGGACTGTGTCCCTAGCACCTCAATCCTGGGTGGCTCATTGGAACAGACTCTTCAGAACCGTGTAACCAAAGGAAGCCCTGCCCCAGGAGACCACATCTACTTTGTAATGAGAAATAAATGTATGAGGATCTGCCCAAGTAGCTGCTGCACAATTTGAATCTATGGGCAATCTAGATTGAAAAGCAACCGAAGTAGCTACTGACCTGTTTGAATGACCTTTGGGTCTTGCTGGAAGATCTTTTTGCCGCAAATGTTAAGTATAGGCAATGGTGTCTGATAACCACTTTGACAAGGTTACTTCAGAAACTGGAAGGCCTTGTTTGTTGTTAGCAAATGAAAGCAACAACTGATCAGATTTTCTCAGCTCTAGTTCTATGGAGATAGAAACATAGTTGTCTATGCACATACAATTGGTGTAATCTGTATTCTGCCTTGTTGGAATGATTAGGGAAAAAGACAGGAAGTTCAATGGATTGATTCAAATTGTGTTCTGAACAAACTTTAGGTAGAAAAGATGGGTTGGTTCTCAGAGAAACTCTTTGGGGAAAAAACAGGTATGGAGGGCAAACACATAGGGCATGAAATTCTGAAACACGTCTGGCAGAAGTAATAGCAACTAGGAAGAGAATTTTCCGAGAGAGAAATTTCAAAGAACATGATGCTGCTGGTTCAAAGGGTGGCAGTATCAAGGAAGCCAGAACCAAATTGAGATCTCAAGGTGGAAGTGAACTCTTTCAATGGGGGTCTAAGTATAGATGTACCTCTCATGAAGGCCTTACAGAGTTTGACAGACATTAAGCTCGAGTTAAAAACTCTGATGTGAAAATTTGAAATGGCAGCTAGTTGTACTCTGGTGGTAGCTGCACCAGATCAAAACAGTTCTGCTAAGAAATCCAAAATTTTGTGCACAGGAGCTGTAAGGGGATCTAAATTCCTGGATTATGCCCAGTAAGAGAATATTTTCCATTTGCTAGCATAAACTTTCCTTGTAGTTGTCTTATGGGAGGAAACAATAATATCACGCACTGCTGGGGAAATATTGGGGAGCCTGGCTAAGATTGGAAGTGGAGTAACCAAGCTGTGAGCTTGAGAGATTGGAGGGATTGGTGTAACCTGCCTGACTGATGAAACAAGAGGTCCAGCACTGGGTCCAGTATAGTGAAAAAGGGCTAGAAGGTGGGGGGGTGGAAGAACGGAAACTAAATCTGTCAAGGCCAATAGGGAGCAATGAGGATCATCTTGCAAGCCAATGATTTTGCTTTCTGAATGACTTTTGGAATTAGGGGGAAGGGGGGAAATGCATAAAGGAGTCCCTGAGGCAAATCGTGGACTACAGCATCCCTGGGTGTCTGACCTGGAGGAGGAACAAGGGAGAAGTAGCTGCTGCATTTGTTGTTGAGGGGAGAGGCAAAGAGATCGCAGCAAGGCTGGCCCCATTTGTGGAAAGTTAGATCCACAATTTCCTGTTTCAGAGACCACTCATGCGGCATGAGGACAGCCCTGCTGAGTTTGTCCGCTATTACATTGGATTTCCTAGAGATATGCATTGCTGTCAGAAAACGTTGGGAGGAAATCGCCCATTGCCACAGTCTGACGGCCTCTCAGCACAAGGGGTAAGACCTGGTTCTGCTCTGTTTGTTGATGTACCAAACCACTGACACATTGTCCGTCTGTATTGAAATAGTTCCGGCAGGGAGAGAGTCTTGTAGAGCTTGCAATGCTAGGAGTACCGCTTTTCATCTCCAGGATGTTGATGTGCAAGTGGTACACATGAGGTTGCCACGTGCCTTGGACTTTCTTCCCTAAATAATGCCCCCACCACCATATTAGGGAAGCATCCGTGGTCACTGTGGCAACTGGATGGAATTCCATGAAAGGTCTACCCTGAGTCACTAGTGGGGAGACCATCCACCAGGCAAGGTGTCTTTTGCAAGATTCCGTAATTAGCATCATGTGAGACATGGGGAATTCCTGGAAGGACCACTGTGTGAAAAGAAGCCACTGAAGGATTCTCATAGTAAAGCATGCTAAGGGAACTAGAAGAATGGCTGCTGCCATGGACCCTAGAGCTTGAAGGACATATTTGACTTGAATTCTTTTGCTCCTCAGGAGAAGTGACTCTTGTTGTCGAATAATGGAAACACTTTCCCGAGGCAATTTCACAATCATTTTTCTTGTGTCTAGCTCTGCTCCTATCTAACTAGTAGATTGACAGGGCAACGAGGCAGATTTTTCAAAGTTTATTGTGATGCCTAGTTGAGCACAGGATGTTATGGTGTAATCTCGTGCCTCTATAAGTTGTTGCCTGGTGGTAGCAGTGAGGAGCCAGACATCTAGATAAGGAAACACCTGGAATCCTAGACATCTCAGGTGAGCCATAACTACTGCCATGCATTTGGTGAACACCATGGGGGCTGTGGTGAGACCAAAGGGCGGGCAGAGCTCTGAACTGGTAATGACTGGCCCCTAGCCGGAAGCGTAGAAATCTCCTGGACCGTATGTCCATTTATATATGATAGTATGCGTTCTGAAGATCTATGGAGCACATTCAATTGTCCTGACCCAAAAAGTGGAGAATGGACTGCAGTGTTACCATCCGGAACTTTTTTTTTGTACAGATTTGTTTAATCTGCTGAGATCCAGAATTGGTCTCCAGCCCCCTGTCGTTTTGGGTACTAAAAAGAATCTTGAGTAAGTTCTGGAGCCTACTTGGTCTGCAGGGACTTCCTGGATGGCTCTTTTTCTAGCAGTCTTGAAACTTCTGTGACTGCCCGATCCCTTAGGTTGGGTGGAACATCTGGGATGGAGTTTTTTTTTTTAAACAAGATGGGGGTGATGGAAGGGAATTTTGTAACCTCCAGATATAATGGATAGTACCCATTTGTCTTTTGTAATATTTTGCCAGGTGATTGGGTACAATGAAAGCCTTCCCTCGACTGCCTCCAGAGTTGAGCAGTCTGGCATCCCTTCAGGGATGTTGACAAGGTTTGGAAGACAGTGTATCTCTCTCACCCTGATTTTGCGGACCTCCCTCTGCCACAAGGGTAGCATCTGCCATTGTTATTGTTTCCCCCTCTGCCCCTGAGGGAAAAATCATCACGTGCATCAGGCAAGGGTCCCTGGGATTTTCAAAAACCACATCTTTCCACCCTTCTGACCCCTTTGGCTATGGTCTGGTAGGAGTGGAAAAATGGACTCCCACATCAGAGTCTCTCTTGCCTTCCTGCTGGCACCTGGCAAGCGTGTCTTTCACCTAAGGCCCAAAGAGAGAGGAGCCATCAAAGGGGGTATAGGTGAAGGATGCTCTTAAAGGTTCCGCAAACTGACACAGCCGCAGCCAAGAAAGTCTCCTAAGCGCCACTCCTGTTTCTGCAGCTCTGCTCGCTCCATTGGCTGGGTATGAAATAAGCCTCATGGAGGAGTTGACTATTGAATTTAAAGTCACCAGCTGGGTAGCTAGCTTGGCTGAAGCTCCCTGAGCTGTGGGATCTTGTAGGGTATCTCCAAGCTCTTTTAGGAGATCCCTCAAGTCTAGTAAAATGGGAAAGATAGTTCAGAGACGTAAGGGAGAAGGTCGCTGATGAAAACATTTGCTTCCCATATCTGTCCATCGTACGAGAGTCTTTATTCGGTGGATGGACAGATGAGGAGGTTTCAGCTAACTCTCTCTTTGTGGCTGCTGCTACCACCATGGCATCAACTGGGACACCTTTAGTCAGGAACTGATTGTCTTGGGGAGCTGTGATAAATTTATTAGGTCTCCTCGGGACAGGTTCCATGGAATCTGGAGCTGACCAATCCTTTTGAGACACTATGGACATGAGTGGAGGGTAGGG